>NW_028262290.1:26453289-26760526 GCF_047370975.1 Nipponia nippon
CTGAAGCAGAACCTGAATGTTTAGGACATAGTCACTTAAATGGATGCAATCATGTGAATATACACTAACTTCCCAAGTTCAGTTTGAAGGAAAAACTCTACTGGAGCTCAGATGTTCCCAGATGTACTAGCCAGAAGATGCTTTCAAAAAGTTACTGAACAAACAAAGGCAATGCTATTTTAGACTTGACTTCAGTAAGTGGGAGAAAATTATAGAATGCCTGGTTATAAAATATAACTTTAGCAATAATATTAAAAGTTTATATTTTCTGGAAACACTGCCAAAGGTAGGTCTGTAAACAAAAATTGCAAGTCCTAAAACATGAGCTGGCTGAACTGAAAAACTCAGAGAACTGAATGAGGAGTAATCTTGGTACTTCTTTAAGTCAAAGATGTAAAAACTGCTTGTAGGGAGAGACGAACTTACAGAGAAGCACTCCAGACTTAATTGGCTGAGTATCCTCTCAAAGAAGATGTTAGGAATAGTCCTTAAAGAATACAAACAAATTCTTACAAGCATATAAAGCTATGGTCCTTGAAGAATACAAACAAATTCTTATGAGCAAATAAAACTATGTTTTGTGCATCAGGATGTGCAGAGATGAAGTTAGAATAAGCCAAAAATCAGAATAGATTTAGATGCTGCAATGGAAATTAAAAACAAAACATTTTTTCAGCAGTATAATAGAGGACCAAACAACAGGGAAAGAAGTGGAACCACAACAGAGCAAGGACTAAATAGCTGAAAGATTCAAGTCATACTTTGTCTTAGTTTACAACAAGAAAAATGAAATAAAACATGGAAATAAGCAAGACAACTAAAGGAAATTATTGCATTTGAGGCATAAACAAAACATCAGGTACTCTAATAATGGGCTTCCATCTCCTAAATTCTAGAAGAATTAATTACATGCAACCACAGTTTTGGTAGCCACAGTTTTGGTAGCAAGTTAAAAATGGTGCAATTATGAGTAGAGAACAGCAAATATGACGCCTCTGTTTCAGGAAGGAGAAAATAATGTTCTGGGCCAGGACTGGTACTCTGACTTCAGGAGTAGTCATGGCTTTAAAGAACAAGCTTCACTGAAAAGAAAGAATAATTAAAGACATGAAAATAATTGCTGAATAATTGCTGAATGGGCACATGGGGTTACAAAGTTTAATTATCCTAGACTGACAGAAGAATGAATTTCCCCTGAAAAAGAAATACAACAGATCTAATCCCACTGAATGTCAGCTGATATTTTGATACACTGTCAAATGGGAAATAGTTAATATAACTGAGGAAGGTAGAGGATAGAAGTGGGATTAAAAATCATACCAGGGTTTCACAAAGAGAAGGCAAAACAAAACCATGTTGAAAAGGAAACTACTGGGCTGAACTATGTTGTTAGAGTTTGTCAAAGATCAGTCTTGGTTTCATCTAATTAAATATTTTCCTTTGGGATGTCAGCAAAAAATCTAATTTTTCCAACGACATTTGCTAGAGACACAAGTAGTCTGTAATGGTCAACACAATGCAGAACCAGAGTATCACAAAGGAATAAAAGGTGACCTTGAGAAATAAGTAATAGAAACGGGTTGACATTAATAATATGAAGGGCACTATCACTTGGGGATCAAAAATAATTTCTGCTGTATCTGAAACATCTGAACAGAAGGGAACAGCTGGGGGAGAAGTGTACTATACTAGTGTGGTGTCGGACGAGCATGAATCACTGCTGTGACACAGCCATGAGAAAAGCAAATATGTGCGTAGTGTCTATCAGAGGAAATAACTTTCTCTGCAGACAGCAAATTATGAATGTTGGTCTCCAAGACACTGTGAGATCTCATCTGAAACACTGCGGACATTCCTGGTGATCCCCTGTCAAGAAGGATTAATTGAAATGGGAGCAGATGCAGACTGTGATCAGACTGATGGACACTGTTCTACAGGAGGGACTGGAGCCTGCTTAGCAGGGAAGCGAAAAGGAATGCAAAGGGTTTCTAGAAATACATCAGGGAAGAGTAAACACCAGGGGAATAAAAATAGCTATATAAGGGAAGGTGACATAAGATGGAAATCTAAACTAGTTACAAACAGCATTAGTGTAGACGATGATAGAATTTGGCTTTTATGACTCAGAAGAGCAAGACTGTGGCACATCCTCTCAGCAGAAGCAGTGGAACAAGAAATCTGCCTGGTATCAACATGCAGCAGGATCCCTCCATAGAAGGATTGTGCCCGCCAGGGTTGCCTGACAAGCAGGAGACTGCACTTGGTCCCGTGTGCTCCTGGAGGAGGCAAGCCCCTGTTCCTGGTGGCATGACCACCCGTGGTTCCTGAATCTGAGCTGTCAGTCTGGTTTAGCTAGAGCTCTGCAGCTCTCCCTAGTCCTTGAATTAAATGTTGCATGCATGGAAATCTAAAAGCGCTCATCTTCTGCAGCCAGCAGTCCCTCTCACTCCTGTTCTGCTTTAGCAGTACAATTCATTCCTCCCATTTGAACGAGAAGCTCTCTACGTCAATCTGGCTGTTAAGCTTTATATGTTATTATACATATTCTGTGATTATACTATATCACTGCTGGACATGCACCATTGACACCATTCCACAGTGGAGGAACACATAATGTGTTCCCTTTTTGGGACTGCCAGTTCTCTTGACTGCCAGGAACATGTATTCCCTTATAGACTATACACTACCAACTTCTTGCAATAGAAGGTTATCTCTATTTAAGTTACAGAAAAATCGTATTTCCACAGGCCATGCATTATATAATAAAGCTATAAACTGTGCATAGTTTTACCACTTATTTTCCTTGTAACAGTAAATGTCTTCAGTAGTACAGTGAGTGAAGTATAACAAAAACAGCCTCCGGTTAATGTCTAAATGAAACAAAGCGTAAAGCGGATTAAGTGCTACCATCATTTTATCATAGACATGTGATTATGTGAACTGCTTTGTTTAAAAGTTACAAAATCTTTTTGAAGTCTAATCTTGGATGAAGCTAATCTGCACAGGAAGCAATCGTTTTTCTTTCTTTGTATGTCACTGTTCTTCCATTTCAGCTCCCTTAGAGTTTGTGCCTTTTTAAGCAAATACGCTGCTGGGCTGCGAGGAACTGGGTGGCTGTATATCCCTCATCTTGCACAGTGATGGATGTGTCCCAAAGTCTTGGCTTTGCTCTAGTGCCCAGTCCAGATCATAGGACCTCAAGAGTCAAATGTTCATGTTTCACGTTCACTGCAAGTATGTGAATAACTTGGGGTTCACTGGGCCCAGGATTTAGGAACAAAAGAAGAGAAAAATCAATGTTTGTGGCAGAGAATATAGGACATGAGAGGAAGCAGGTGAATTGCAACTAGCAGGGAAAGCTTGGATAGCAATTAAAGGAAAAGTAGCTGAAGAAACAGAGAAGGGAAAAGAAACAGAGGAAGCGGAGTGAGAAAGGCATGTGAATACAGGAGAAGCTGGTGTAGTTATTCAAGGAGAAAAACACTCACCCACAGGAGCTGGATGGGAAGGGAAACAAAAGGCAGAAAATTACAGAAATTTTCAGAAGTGGTTTGCTAACTGTGCAAAGCAGGTGCTAAACTTAAAGCACACTTAGACGCATTCAGGATAATAGGTTAAAATTAAGCACAAATGTAATTTCTTTTATGATTCCCATCTTGGAACAGAAGGCAGGGAAAGGGTATTACACCTTGAACACCCAGATGACCACCTGGTTTGCAATGGAGTTTGTAACAGCAAATGTCTTCAGAGTGGGAGCTCATTTACTCAGTTCTCCACCTTCTCCCTTTCCGTGAGCTCAGAAGGAAAAAGGAGTGTCAGGAGAAGGCACCCAGATCTGCCCGGTGTCCAGGGGTTACTCAGGCACTTCAGATGTGCTGAGGATGTGATTCATGCTGATGCCTTTACTGCATTTCGTGATTTCCGCCTTCCTTCCAGTCTCTGTGTTTTGGTACTGGTCCTAGAGCAGTGTGGGAACTAGAATATCTGTTTTGGGGAATTTCTTTCTTTTTGTAATTGGAACAGAGCACCATGAAATTTTCACAAAGCAAATGATACTGGTGAAAACCCACCATTTCCTGTCCGTAAGAATATCTCATGTTGACTTTTGCATTTCCAATAAGAAAAAACCCAAATATTTTGAAAAATATCCTGAAGTAAAAGAAAAACATTGCATTTTTAAAGCTGACTGTTGAAATTTTAAGATAATAATAATAAAAAAAAAAAAAACAGACTGAAATATTCCAACCTCTTTAAAAGCTTCTGGAGGTTTTCCTTTTCCAAAATAAAATGCTCTTGACATACCCATGTTTCCACAGAAAGTTTCAGTTTTGACATGAATGGCATTGTTTGACGAAAAAAACAGTCTTCCACTGGAAAAATTTTGAGTAGTTCTTGTGTGGCCATCCACACCCTTTTCTTTCCCCTCAATATCTTTTTCCAGCCTTGACCAGTTAGTCCCCTGCCGGAAAAAGCTCCGCCTGCTAGAAAAAGGAGCAGAGCAAACGTGTTTGCTGTTATTCTGCTCATTGCTGTGTGTACCCTGGGCTTTTTCACATCAACCCTTTCTCCACCGAGACCCTGCAGGCTGCAGGTTTTCAGGGCAACCACTGCCTCCTGCTCTGCGTTTGCGCCATGGGACTAGCACGATGGGGCAGGCTCAAACCACAGACCCCATCCTAACACCCCACCAGAGGAGACATCTTGCTGCAGGCAATGGGAGTACCCCAGCTGGGGCCGGCAGGCTCTGGTCCTCAATAAACACAGTATGTTTTTTTACACTGCACTTTTGCTCTCCAATTCCCTCAGCTGCCTCAGAGTTGAGTAATATTGAATAAGTGCTGATTACTGACAATTGAAGGAGTTCTGCATGCAAGCAGCACTGATAATGCAGGCCTTAGGCGGGTGCTGGCATTTATGATTTAACTGCTTCTGCACCATGTGAGGAGGATTTCTAGGAACTGCCAAGGCCGTTGAGTATAAGCTCTGCACACAGGTATGTCAAGGAAAAGAGGTAGTGCACACAGAAGGTCTTGGTTTCCAGCACTTTGAGTGCATCATTATTTCCACATCATCCCAAGACAGGTGAGTTCACAGCTCCAGCAGTGCTGGTGCAGAGCCCGAGAAAGATTTATTGCTGTTACTCGAGTTTGTTAACAGAGCACTTAGGCACCGGTCGAGGATGGGGCCATTCTGGTAAATGCAGTGAAAAAATCGTCCATAGCACCGAGTCGTGTGTATCCTGAGGAGACGAGCGAGGGAGGGGGGATCGTGCTAGCTGCGTGCCTCCATGTGACCTTTGAACCATCTTCAACTCTGTATTAAAAACAGGTGCTTATTTTAAAACATCTATTACGGAAAAGTTAAACACAGCCACACATCACTCAGAGCCCAGCTACCATTTGGCTTCAGGTTATGATGATGTTAAGAGGGGGGTCAGGACTGGTGTGGGATGTCTCGCCACGGTACCCAGCTCAGCCCGGTGAGCTGTGCCACGAACTGCCCCAGCTCCAGCACGAGATGGATGGCAGGTGACCGCCCCTACAAGAGGGCTGTTCTGCAGGGGCAGGAAGGAGTAGCAAGCTGTAAATCTCACTGGGTGGAAAGAGCAAACACCGTGGTGTAGCTCCTCGCTGGAGCTTAGCTGGAAGGCGTAAACATTGCCCTCACAAACCTTCGTGGAACTACTGCTGGTACGGTTGAACAGGGGCTGGGACTGCTGTGGAGATGACAAGCCTTGGCAGAAATATTTATGGGTCTGTAGCTGCTTAAAAAGAAAAAAGCTGTTCACTTATGGGTCTATCTAAAAATATGAGCTGAAGGATCTCTTATGCCTCAAATATTTTAAAATTAGCAGGTACTATCTTTGCCAAAAGAAATCTTTAAGGCTTTATAATATTTATTCCTCATAATTCGAGTCTTTTATGTGGCATCTGTCCTTGAGTCCATGTTTTGAAGGGAAATCTAAGAAACACATCTGAATAAAGCAAAGCTTCATAGAACACCATGTCATGCCAAGCCATGCCACCATTCAAGAACCAGTGCCACACCACAGGCACTCCTGTAGGGCAGTGCTGTTTCTCCTCCAAGCACCAGAGGTACCATTCCCACCAGACTTTTTGATTTCTGCAGAGCTCCCAGGGTTGTACGCCCTGCGAATGTCCTTGATCTCTACCCCGGGGATGCTACAACCCAACGAGAGTGTGTGTGATTTTCCTTTGTCACTGATGGCCTCCTCCAAGAAGTGTTGGGCACCTGCACTGTGCGAAGGGGCTCAGTAGTTTTCCTTGACCATCCTCATGGCAGGGAAAGAGGAGTTGGTTTTAGGACTTAAACGTGGCTACTTCAGAGTTGGTATTCCTCTAACTCCTGATAGGCGACAAACATACCCCATGAAAAGGACATCAACACCAGGGAGGCAGAGCTCGAGGTGTTACAGACTGCAAGGGAGCTCTCAGCAGACAATACTGGGCTTTAGCGCCCGAGCTTGATTTCAAGTCTGAACACGCGCGTCTGTCCCCGTCACTCGCAATGACGCAGCAGTGGCACAGCACAAAGGTAAAGCCTATGGGGTTTCTTTGCACGCAGAGCTGCTGGCAGGAACATTCAGCAGAGGATAGGGAAGAAGCCTGCCCTGCCAATCCTTCTCTTTACACAAGTGCCTTTTTCCTTCTGTCAATGGAAATGTTCATCACCGTTTATCCTGGCACTGGCCGGCAGCAGCAGCAAAGCCAGAGGTCTCTTTTGTTTGTAATCTCTGCTGAGCAGATGAATCATTGCTGTGCATCATCAAATCATTTCTGTTTTATAACACCCCGCTCATTTCATTACAAAAATCCAGCTTTGAGTGGAGTACATTAATTTGTCTTTTTCTTGTCCTCACATTCCTTTTGATATTTAGAATATGATTTCCACGGAAAAACAGAAATACTGATCTGTGCCTGTGGCCAGCTCACATCAGGCCGTAGGCGGTGCCCAGCACAGCACTTTCAGGGCACCAGCCCCATGTTGTAGATGGGGTCCTTTGAAACAGACCCCTCCAGTTCACATGCTGTCATCACCAACTTGCTGTTTCATCCTTCTGCAAAAGCAAGAGAGTTCTGGAAAGTTTATTAAGCCCAATCCTGTCTGTCTAATGTCAAGTTTAAAGCTTCCCTGGCCTTTTTTGTGAGTTCACCTGGGTACACCCTACCCAAACTACACTGCAATGTGCATCAGCTCAGGCAGCTCAGCAGCTGCCTTCAAAACAGGAGATGACTGTGTCTTAGTGGTGCTGTGCTTTAAGTGTTCACCGTACAAAAATCTCCAGAGGATGCACTAAAATGAAAAGCATGTGTAGTTAGCCATTGTATTGTCTAACCATACCAACCCCAAAAAGAGCAAAGAACCTCAGGCCCACCAAGATCAACAGGGATCCTCCCCAGACTTCGCAATGAGGCTGAAATTGCACCCGTCCACCATGTGTGCAGTGTGTACAGTGGAAAGTATTCTCCGCAGGAGCTCCAAACAAAGGGAAACTGTTGCTGGGATAAACCAAATGAATATAAAATAGCTCATCCTCTGGTGTGAGTCTTCTAAGATATCGCACTGCAATTTCTGCTGTCTTTCTAGTTTGCTTTTTTATTCATGGATCTTCTTGTATCAGCTGTGAATTTCTTTGGCTCAGTGTAGTAGTAAGGAGCAATCTGTAACATGCAGCTGGTGAAAAAATAACAGTGGTAATGATGGCCTGACCAGAACTGTGATGTTGTAAAGCTAAATAGAAAATAGCCAGTGGGATAGAAAACTTCACTGATGCTCAAACATACATATTAATATTGGGACTAAGACTGCATTTTGTGCCCCTGCTCTGAGCTCCCAGGGGCTAACACAGATGGTTGCGTGTGCTCCTGCTATGCCAATGCATGCAGGTTATTGCAGTACATCTCCCTCCCATCCGCACCTCCCTCTGACCCATGCCCCGGGCTCTCGCAACAGCATAACAGGGCAGCAAGGACCACGGTGAGCTGTGCTGTACCAGCTGTCCTAAGTTTTTGGGAGAACTCCTAACTGTTGGGGCAGCATTGAAGCTGTACACTTTGAGTACTGATTTCTGTGAGTGTGAGATACACATGAAAAGAAGTATCCCCCAGCTGCTTCCCCATTGACTGCAATGTCCTGTGTCATCTACCAGGCCTGGACTTCTTTGGGACTGATGCAGAGACCTTTCTGCTAGCACAGACCTCTGCAAAGCAGTTCAACTCACTGGCCAGCACTGTGGCCTTTGTTCACAGGGCATGGCAGCTTAGAGAAGTTTCCTTGATGATCTTCAGCCAGGGTTGGGACTCCACAATTTTCCATTAAAGAAAAAAAAATACTTTGAGTGTGGCTGATTTTTAACAGAGAAAACAAAACTCCAAGAAAATGTTGTATGTAAAGGCTTTTGTAAACAAAATGTGTTTTGGACTTTACTTGAGGCTTTGCATGCACATACTAATGTCAAGTGTAATTTGTTGTGCTTTGTTGCTTGCAAAAGCATGGGAGAAGCATCTTCCTTCATGTAAGTTATTACTTAAAAAAGGGGACTCTGTTAGTAGGGCATTGAACCTTAGGTCACTGCAGGCCAGGGGAAAATAAATCTCGTCACCTGTGTGTCTCTCTTTTTCTTTCTACCTCTGCAGGTCTACTTAAAGCAAGAGCTCCTGGGTCAGGCTATGCCTAACTGCATGTTTGTGCAGTACCTGTTGTGACACTGCCCCAGCTGTGCCTGGGGATGCTGCTGCATGTAAGTGTTTTATAACAACATGACTGATAATTCTATACATTTCAGAAGGAGCAATCAAGGCAGCCACTGCTTTATCATTATTAGCCAGAGTCACGTCTACTCCTGCACCAGACTGTGGTGGAATAGGAACAAGGAGTTTTCTCCGTTGGCTCTCCAGGACCATGGTGGGGCCGTAGGAAGCAGAGAGCTCCTCCTTTCCTGTGCCTCAGCCAGTAGAAGACATTCAGCTTGGGAAGTGGTGAATCCTTCTGGATCCCATAACTGGGTGCCAGACCTTTCATGCTGTTCAGGGGAAGTCTTGACCACATGTTGCAAGAAATCACAAGGCAAACTAGAAACATCAGGCAGTACAAGTTACCTTTGCTGCTCTCCAGAACTTCGTACCACAGTGTGCCTCCAAAGAAAGACCAAAAGGGCAGTCAGGCTAGTGAGGGACTTTATCTTCCATCTCAGAGACAAACACCCAAGTCTCTGAAATATAAGTCGGTTTGTGCAGTCTTGCAAAGCCTAAAACTATAGGAAGAAAATCTCTAAATGCAAATAATTTCTAATAGCAAAACCCTGTGGCCAGCTTGCTGCTCTGGAGCATTCTTTCCTGGGCTTGCTCCATTCCTGTGTGTCACTGGACCTCTTGGCCCAGGTCATGCCTTGTCCCACAGCAAATCACACAGAGCTCCCTTGTGCCTTGTGACTGGGACATGTCCCACCACCCCCCTTCTCCCTGCCCAGTGTGGGTCATGCTGGGCTCTGTACCCTGGAGAGGAGCCAGTGGAAAGGGTTGTGATAATGAAGCTGCTGCCTGTGGTCAAAACAGCCTCAGCCCTTGCAGTGACTCTTTTCTTGCTTCTCCCCATCTTGGTCTCTTTTCATTTATTAACTCAGAGACTGGTAGGGAATTCCAGGCCAGCACCCTTCTCTGGGCAGCTGCCCTCCCACCTGCCTGCTGCTCTCGGTGCCTCCCCAGCCCCTCCGGCACACTGCCACACTCCCTTCCTTTTCTCCCGGGGGACTTGCTGTGGCTGAGGTGAAAAGTGCGAGCGAACTCTTTGTTAACATTTTGGGAGTACATTATTGTGTGTGTTTGTACATAAACTCCTGGAGGCTCACCAAGTTAACACTGTGTCCTGATGGATACGACCACTTCTAGGACTATCACTTCATTTCACAGATAAGATCGCTATTTGCTAGTGAGTTGTCTTCTGATTTGTTTTTTGTTACATGTACTTATTCTGGATCAGTTTGTAATATTGCTTTATTTTTCCTTGTCAAGAGATAAACACAGCTACAGACTCCAATTCTGTGTTTCCTCGCCTACAGCTCAGGGACGCTGTCGTAAATGATACCCCACAGCCAAGGCAGGTCAGAATCCACGGCTCTGGATTTTGAGATTGCTCAACCACACAGATTTGGCAATGTGTTTTGGGAAGAGACCCCTCTCCTTAAGTCACTAAATACCATCAAACACGTGTTGAGCTGTGGCATTGAAAAAAACTCAAAGACATGTGCCTGCGACCTCTGTGAACAGCAGCAAAACAGATCACCCTCTCCCATGGAGAGAAGAACCTCACAGGAACAGCAGCCATCTCCATACCTACCTGAATGTGTGGAAAGCACAACAGCAAGAAGTTTATTGAAAAAGCAGGCACAGGTAAGTACATTCTGCCCAATTTTGTGCTTTTGCCAAACTAGTGAGTTCTTCTGTCATTTCTCATCTCTTCACATAGGACAATAAGGAAACAATGGCACATCAGTCTAATCAGAAAATTTCTTCTAATAAAGCACCTAGCATGCTGTGTCTTCAAAGGAGAGGTTTTCTGTCATTCAGATCTCCTTGGCCATTTAAAGGAAACATTTGCCAGTGTACACCATATAACTGGTTGAATGTTATCAACCAGCTATTGCAGTGTCTAACATAAATCCATAGTGCTTCCCATTATCACTTAGCCAATCCCATTTAAAATGTTTGGCCACACTAGAAAGAACTGAAAGCCAGCAGGAGGTCTATCTTAAACATCATGCTTTCAGGCTGCAATAGCTAAGAAATAGAGTCTGAAGTGCAGTGGGAAGGAGGCAGGAGCAGCCATGAAATGCTGAGCTCTGCCTACTATATTAGGTAACATGGAAGTGGAGAAAGCTGTGCAGGATTACGAGTAGGATGAAGAATGGTATGTTTCTCTCTCGCCCGCTGCGCTATATTTCTCTGTTGTACATATCCCAAGCAATTTATGGCTAAGTTTTAAATTCTGTTTGGAAAGTGATGGTTAGCTCAAGGCTGGTGACAAGATATAACACATCTGACCTCCAGATCATTGCTTGTCTTACAGCTCAGGCTGGTGTTGAACAGAAGGTGTTGACCTCTGATCACTGTGCAGAGGAATTAGTGAACTGAGATGTGGCACCCTGAATCTACTTTTTAGAATACGTATGTCTACAGCTCAAAATCGCTGCCCCCATCAAAGCCAGCATACCTGTAGGAAGAGATGCCAAAGAATAAATGAGGATGGGAAATTAATTATCCTCTAGCCCTTAGAAACCAATCTTGCTTCAAATAGTTTACAGTACAGGCAAAGCTTGGGGTACCACAGCACACAGATGTGCCTGGAAAGAGTGAAGACTGGATCTTGTTGCTGTCAACCTCATCCTTATCTTGTAATCTTTCTGAAATCAGCACCTCATCAGCATCACACCAACTATGAGAAGTAGCTTGTTAGTATTTTATTGATCATCATTTTCAATGATGATTTAACAGCTGGTGTGGAGAGGAACATAGCATGTGAAGGTGCATTACCTGCTCACTATTAACACCAGGTAAATGAGCACTGTTTTCCTACATGTGTAAATGCAAGGAGGTTCTCAGTGCTCTTCGACATGTAATATGTCTCTTTGCTCTCTCCAAATCCAGTGAGGCATGTCTTTCCAGTGCCTCCAGTTGGATCAGAAAAAATGGGCAGTAAAGTGTTGCTACAAATTAATCAAGGTAGCAACAAGCAGCCCTTATTGCAGCTGTTGCCAACAGATGAGTCTTTAGAGACTAGCAATCCAGTGTTGTATCTTCAGTGTGCATTAGTCACTTGGCATGGCAGAAGTCTTTTCATGGACACTCTCCTTTTTTCTGAACAGTGAAAAAAAGGTGGAGCTCCCCAGCTGGAGGTTTTCAGCTTGCTAACATTGTGCCCTTGATGGTGTTTGAGCAAATAGCTGTTAGTGCGTGTTGGTGCCAGGATGAAGTTTGGTGAGATGAGGAAAGAGACTGTATGGTATGGCTGCTTGAAGTACAAGGAAGCTGGATTAGCTGACCTCAGGCAGACAAGCCCAATCTTTCTGACAAAGCAGATGATGCAGTCTATTACAAAGCTGTAAGAGGGCTCCATTCCATCACGGGTTGAGATTTGCTTCCTTTACCTGACTGGTTGAACATGAATTTTTGTAAAATGACCCAAAGCACATGTGTGCACCTCTATGGAAGAAGAGTCCAATCAGCCTAGTCTCTCATGCCCTGTCACGTACAGAGTTGTTCATGGGTGCTGACATCCCAAAAGTGCTCACAAATGACTGAGGCAGGGAATGGACAGAGGCGTTGCTCTAGCAAGCATAGATTGGCTTCAGTTCCCTAAATCCAAGCTTAATTGAGGTGGGTTCCTCTTTTCCTCCCAGCTGAGTAATACACACATGGCTACTCAGATACCTGCTGAATTGCAAAGCCCCTTAAAATGTTCTTCTCGCCATGGACCCACAAACTAACATGAAAAGTCTTCTCTTTATCAGTCCCTCCTTCCTTCTGACATTACCAAAACAGGGAACACGCTACCCATGTCTTTAGATGATGGCAGTGTTGTGATGGAAGAACACTGGGAGGAATCATGGATCATCTATCTTCTCATACAGTAGGTCACTTTTCAAATTCATTATATTTTCCTGAGGTCTCTATGTTTGGAACAATAATTATTTTTACCTACACACAACATTAAAATGAGTGGTAATGTTCTCAAGTCATCAGCTGCATGAAAGCTTGCAAGTTGCGATTTTGGAATTGTCTTTTATCTTGTCCCATTAATCTTACTTGTCCCTCTAGCAAGGTATTTAACTTCTAAACTTGTTCATACCTTAGAAACTTTAATAAATCAACTTATTTAACATATATCAAGCTGTGATATAGTTATTTCAATAACATAATTTGTTTAATGACATAATTTGTTGTCTCAATAGCAAATTAATAACAAAACTACTTAAAGTATATACAGAATCCTCATTACAAAATATCAGAACTAATAATAAATATATAAGCAGTTGGATGAAGAAAATATTGTGTAAGGGCAGGGTAATCCAAACCAGCTTTTTCCTAGATAAAAAGTGTTGTGTGAAATTTGAGGATATCATTATGTCTAGTCTTGTTCAGTGCTTTTCTATATTAATGTACATTTTCCAGTGTGCTACACAAATTGTCAAGTCTTTGAGGATATTAAATTCTAATTGTCACGGGCTATTGCGCACTGCAGATTCAGAGCTGGACTCCAAAGCATCTGGTTACAGTGGTAACTTTTGTAAAGATCTTTTAGATCAATAATATTAACTTTCCAAAATACATAATGCAAACAAAACAAGCAAGCACTACAGATGCGGCTTGGCTTTTACACAGTCCTAATAGGCAGAATTCCCTGTAGTTCCATGAAGCTTCCACTGCAGAACTGAAGACAATGAGAATTTTGAGTGAAATGAGACTATGGGATGTGGACCATGGTAATTAGAGGAACACCTCTTGGCCTTTTGATCATGTCTTTTACCTATCTGTGTTTTTCTAAAATGATGAAAAACACCAAGCAGCATGCAACATTTCATAGACAGGATGTCTGAAATGTAAATATCTTTTCCTAGCAATCAGGATTGATTTTTAAATTCTACCTTCTTAGTTATGATTTGATCTGCAAAGTACAACTAAATAATCAACAGATTACAGATATAACACCGAATTCTGTCAATACATTTCAATAATATGTTCAATGGCTTTATAAATTTTTCCTACATTCATGAGTGACATTTTGTTAGCTAAAATTGTGTATTCAAGGAAAATATTGTGAATAGTCAGCATATATCCAGCTGCGTATGAGTACTTGGGCATATTGTCACCAAATACGCAGGTAGACGTCTTTGACATCCTCTCCTGTTTTGATGCCTTTGCGTTTACAGCATCAGACATTACGTTAGCAATCTTTCCTGGATGTGCCTAAAGTTAGGTGTTGTCCAAGAATTACAGTTTCTATGAACTAATGATAAAGGAGTCTACAATACCTTGCAAAAATATCGAGTGGTCTAAAAACCAGCAATACTTGCAAAATACTGAATTTTGTGAGAGAAAGAGCATGCATGGATATAGCCCTTTTGTAAGTTATTTTTAGCACAAGCATTTTCTAACTGCTAGGCTTTAAAGGAAATTTCTGTTAGGAAATAAAAGAAATTTCCAAGGAACAGACTTTTGACCCATCCTCGTGTTTGTAAATACAGAGATTACCATAAAATGTTCTTGTTTATCAAACAATCACATCTTCCTGAGAGCTGTTTGACTTTCTTTTAATTCTGCAATGGCTCAGTGTTCACAAGCTGGGAAGAGTTTACTCCCATCTCCTGTTTTACAGAACCCGAGGAGCCAAGTTGTGTCAGGTGGTGACAGAAATCTTCTCCAGATCTCTTCACACAAATGACATCCCTCCAGCTCCCTCGCTTCCACCTCTCAATTTTCCAAGTTGTATAGAACTGTAACAGGGAATATGAAAATGAGAAATGACACCAAATCCCCAACCCCAACCTTGCTGTCTGAAGAGGAATTTTTCCAAACCACCAGCCACACCTAGCACAGATCTGCCTGGCCCTGGTGGACCTGCATCCCTGTACCATCCACAGAGCCAGTCAGTCAATTTTACTGGTAAAATCCTCAGATAGTTACAGTGTCCCTGACCTGTGCTCCTCTGAGGTGCACACCATGGCCATGGCCCACATGGGGAGCTCCCCAGTGCCTTTGCAAAAGCCACCCCCAACCTCTTTCCATCACACCATGCTCAAGTGACTCCAACTGTATAAAACCTACGTCTTCTTTTTGCCTATTTCTAGTCACCTGGAGGCCAGAATGTGCTGCCTATATTTAATGAAAAAATAAAACTGTCCTCATCGTACTCCATTTAAAGTCCATGGAGAGCTTTGCTGCTGATTTTAACATGAAAAGGACAGTGCCACTTATTTCTCCCTGTGCTGGAGCTGCGACTGCTGCCCTTGAAGCCCCAGCACTAAGTCAAAGCCTTTAAACCAGAGGGCTCTGTTCCCTAGCAAACAAATGCCAATGGGCACTAAAGGAAACACTTCTGAGAAGTCACAAGATGAAGGAAAATAAACATAATATTGCAAAGTAAAGGGTGGGCATTTTTATGCTGCTGGGGTTTTTCTTTTGGTGCTGATTTATATTTAACCTACTTAAATAAACTGCAATGGCTGTTCTGTGAAGGCAAAAATGGATTGAAAGTTTCCATTTGATTAAATAAGGAGAAGAAATTACCCTGTGGCTAGTCTGTACATTCACTGATCAACAATGAAATCTCAATGGAAACTGGTGACCTGCCACTGTCAACACACAACCAATTTGAACTGAGCTTGAAGGGGGCAGTCATGCAAGCACCACTTTGGATATTTATTTTACACTACTTTAAAGCACAGCTCTCTGTCCAGCTCGCACAATTTTCTGTGTATTGTTGGGTGAGACATGTCGGCTCTGGCTATACGCGTAGACCGAACAGGACCAGGTTATGCCGAGCTGTTGCACAGCTGGGTGGATGCCCTGCACCCTGGGGCTTGGATGAATAATGCCCCCAGGGGACACAAGGCAAGCTGGGAGATGGCATGGTTAGGGGCCATTCCCAGGCTCAGGCAACTTGGATGCTGGAGAGAAAAGGGGTTGGTAGCATGGACGCCAACCACTCTGGGCCAACAGGCACCAGTATGGGAAAGCAGTCTGAGGAACAGGTCTTCTGGGTGCAAATACCCGCAACCACCCAGCAAGGAAGAGCTCAGCTCCCCAGGGGAAGACCCAGGGGACTTCCACATTTACCAGTGGGATGCTCTCGGCATAAAAAGATAAGCTTCAGCCTAAGCCCTTCCAAGCTAGAAGAATTCCTGACATGTGTTGCCTTGCATGTTGGGTTAAAAAGAGAGTTGAAAAAAATTATGTAACTGCAGATTTAACATCTTGCTAAATTTTGCCACCCTTTTACAATTTCTTTCCCTAAACAGAGAATTGCCAATGCTGAAAAAAGTCCCACAAGAATTTACAGTAGAATATTCTGCTCTCACATTCCCTCCAGTCAGAAACGACTGAGAGAGATGTATTTAACCGCTACAAAGAATTTTAACATAAACAACATAAACAGCCAACCATCCTCCCACTGTTTGCTCAGAAACCTAGTCCGTGAATTATCCTTTATTTCAACATTCATTATCTAACATGTGAAAAATGCTCAACACTGCTCCCCTAGTTTAGGAAAAAGTTGCTGTGGAGTTCTTGTTACTTCTGTGTTTTCTCGAAATGTAAGAATACTTTCCTTTCTCCTCCCAATATTTATTGGCTCTTTGAATTCCATTACTAAATTCGAAGGAAGACATAAAAGCAAGGCTGCTCCATGGTAATATTTCCATGCCTTTTTGAAGGACTTACATATTTTCCATGCCCTTAAAGTTCTGCATTTGTCAGGTAGAAACACAAAACCTTTCTCCTTTAGGGGTGTTTGGCTGAAGGGGTCTCTGAGGTCTCTCTCAGGCAGTTTCCTCCTTGATTAGGAATTGCGATTAAAAAAACCTAACAACCTCTTTGATTTCAGATTTCCCCACAGATCCTACTTTTTAAGTTTCCTTATTTTGGTCACCTTTTTTGGCCATTGCTTTTATCAGCTTTCTAAACTCTCTGGACCATTTGAATCTTCTGACTTTTAAAATCACCTCCATCTCCATCTCAGCTCAGTCTCTGCATTTTTCTCTGCATTTTTTCTGCATTTACTATTTGCAGGTGCTCTTACTTCTGACCCTACTTTCTGCCCTCAGCGGCTGGTGGCAGTGCCAGCACAGCTCCCTCTGCTTTGTTATCTTCCAAAATAAAGCCCAGTGCAGGGGGAACGCTGGATGCCACAAAATGAGAATCGTAGCAGCTGTGTGTGCAACCAACACCTAAAGACCAAAGGAGGGGAAAAAAAAAAAAAATCAGCCTTTTTCTTCCTTTGTAATATTGTGTGACAGTAGGAGTTTATCTGCAAAGTTTTGGTTGCTGCGCCTCTGCCTTTCCCTAGCTGGACAGGAATGAGTGACAACCATTGAGGGAGGCTTCTCTTCTTACCTTCACTACAACATCTGATTACTTCAGTTCACAAACACAATTTTAGGGGAAAGCATGTTGCAGGTTGGGGAGCCTCAAATGTGTCTTGCTTTGTGAGTGCTGCTAAAAATGGCATTTTGAGTATGTCACCTCCAGGAATCTTAGTGTGCCTCGGATTTCTCTGGAGTTGCTTTTACTGCTGGATGAATTTCAGAATAAATGAGCACATTTTATTCTACATCAACACACTAAGAACGACGTTTTAGTCATTGCAATTGCAAGCACTGTTGCAAAAGAAAAGTATCAAGTAAGAAATTGCATTTACAGATCCTGTCTAGCAGCAAGGCTCCTCCTTAGTTGCTCTGGTGCTTTATTTAGCTTGCAGAGGCTAGGCTCAAACCTCTCCTTTCCCCTACAATTTCCAGGGTTACTTAGAGCCCCCAGGTTTTTTAAGTCCTTTGCCTTCCACTGTTAAAGGTGGAACTGCTCTGCCTCATTTCTTTGTTTCGCTCTTAAAATCCCTTCTTGTTTTTAGAGTTTCTTCCTGCTGCTGACAGCTGGGGAGAGGGGGATTGCTCCCCTCACCTTGGGGGCTTCTCTGAATCTGCAATTCTATTTGATTTCTTAATTAGCACATTTATGCCAGCCTGAAAGGGTCACAAAACTTTCAAAATCGTCCTGATATTTTAAAAATCATTAGGCTCTGACAATACTCACATATTTTAAACTCATGCCTCCCAGTTTGCTGTTAGCTTTACTGTGCCCACATGTGACAACCTAGTAGTGAGGATCGTAGATAATAACTCAGTCACAACTGAGGTGGCTTTGAGAACATTTTTTCTAAATTACCTTCTTCACCGTGGGAAAAACATTAAGCTACTTTTGGGGGACTGGGTCATAACTCACAAACTGGCCTGTACATTGTCTGAAGAAGCTTTCGAGACAAAGTCAAGGCATACAAGGTAGGAACAGTCTGTCTACTCAGAAAAAAAGCAGAGGTCCATTTACTAGCAGGTGAAGTGGGAATAGTTTCGTGCCATGGAAAATGAGGCCCTCACACTGTTGCAGTACTGGAGTAAACTGTGCTGTGGATACACTAATAAAAAAAGGGAACATTGGCTGTGAGTACAAGGAGCATGCTGACCTCATGGAGTGCAACTCAGCTTGGCTGGGAGAGCTTGAAGGAATGATTAACTAAAACGAGAATGTTTTATTGGACCTTTTCTAACATCATCTGAAAAGACTGGGTGGGGAGGGGTGGGGATTTACATTTCTGGGAGGCACCTGTCCTTAGCAAGTATGAGCTCAGTCTCAGTCCTCGGTAGGTTTTGTACTTTTTTCTCTCATGTCCCACATTTTCTATAAAGTTTTGGTTACTGACATAATTTATTGTGCTTAGCACAACTCTTTGTCCTCTGAGGAAGGGGTGAAAAATGATCTGAAGCCTACCTTCAGGGATATGGACCGCTAATATCTGATTATTGGTGTTCAAAACACAGGGCAAAGCTAAAGAGACACCAGATGGACAAGCTCAGAAGGAAAAATTGAGGATGATGATGGTACTCAAGACAAAGTAGTAACTTGTGGATTAAAGCTACTTGCTTGAGTTGTTTCTATGGGGTTCAGTCCCCAAAGTATTACTATTCTACTCGGAGCTATAAATCCACTTGTAAAATGGCCTCAGGGCATTTTCACTGAGAAAAAAATTATTGCCGATGAACTGGGGTGTTTGGAGGGGGCTGGACACAGACATCCTCCCAGATGCAGGGGTTTGATTTGCCTCATCGTTCTCTTTGAGTTTTGAGTCATCAACATGTGGTAATGCAATTGTCATATTAAGGATGGCCTCAGGCAGCTGAACTTTGCTTTCTGATGGCTGAGATGCAATCCCTGTCCCGCTGGTAACATGTTGGGCTGTTAGGCTGGCTTGTGTCCTGCCAGTTACAGATATAACAAGTTACAATAACGTTACAGCTCTGGATGTAATAACTAAGATCACCAAAGAGAATGTCTTACAAGACCCGCACACAGAAAGATCACTTAAGGCTGATGCTCCAAGTTTCAATTTAAAAAGCAAGGGCTGCGGCCTGTGAGCAATAGCACTTCTGTGGAGTTAGTCATATCCCTAACTTCAGGCATGCACAGATTAGGGGCTGGCAAGACTCAGATCTCAGAAACAAAATATTGAAAAGAATACAGAAGAGAAAGAGGTATGAATATGATACTAATTTATGTCAAAATTAGAGGTCTCTAGATTGGCACAGATATTTTTTGAGGACACGGTGTTTTCCCATAAGTGTGAGTGAAATGTAAGAGACAGCAAAATCAGTGCCAACAGCCCTGAAGTATCCGCTGTAAAGGACTCCCATTGAAAAGTGTTTAAACTCAGAGCAGGAGAAAGAATGCAGCCACAACCTGTAACAAGTGGGAGTTTAAGAACATTTGAGAAATACTGTGTAAAATCCACCTTCGTGCCTTTTATTTCAGTTATCTTCAGACAGAACAAGTAGGGGAGGGTTTTGCAGTGAACCTGTGCCTGTGTATCGTGTCCCCATCCACATCGCTTCTTCCCTTCTTCACTTGTATCTTCTGCAAGAAAGCAGTTAGATGGAGAAGTAGGAAGAAGTGGAAATTAAGAGTGAGACGTGTATTTCAACAAGACAGCTCTATAAAAGGGAATTACTCAGCAGCATTGGGAATACATCAGAAGAAAACAAATCCAGGACTTACTGCCCTTGTCAGCTGTTTTGGATGAATCAGATCCAAAACAAATCCGAGCTCTCGTGTCTGGAAGAAAGAGCAGTACTTAGTCATGTACCTAGGGACAGTAATGCTTCAGGCTGGGATGGTCATATGCCTCGACTACCTTCTTTTGCCATCAGTCTCTGTGTCAGGTCTGTATATGCTAGAGAAACATATTATTCTCAATATTTTGTTTTTCAGGACCCATTCTGCAGGGTTGCTGACCCTGGCCTGCCACCTGGGTTCCTGCGGCAGTGGAGAGGCAGCCACGTGGCTCTGCAGGCACTGCCCTCCCCAAACACGAAGGCCCTTATGATTCATGGACCACTTACTGTGGCCTTGATGATCACCAGTGAGCCACATCATTGGGAATTACTGCTGGGGGTGTCTGTGGTTTAATACTCACCAACACATCTCCAGGGGGGTGAACTGAATATAAGCAGCCAGTAAGCACATCGTCATGTTCAGCCTTCATGCCATGCTGTAGAATAGTGATATTTCCATTTGAATGCCAGGCAGGAAAGCGGTGTATTGAGCAGAGTACAGGATACAAGTCAATCTAGTTCAGTTCAATACTCTTATTTGAGAGTTATTGCGGGCTAGGCAGAAAGCAAAATAGCCTGCAGCTTTCAGTACTGTTCTCTTCCTAAACGATCCTGGAAGATTTTATTGAAATAAGCTACTCCCTCCATTTAGGCTGAGCTCTGAATTGCTTATGAACCCAGATGAGGTGACATGGTATGCATTCGGCAGTATCATGACATTTCGCAATTGTGCATGATTTGTGAAGATGGACTACTTGAACTAAACAGTGTGTGCCGTTGTAGCTGCCAGCTGAGGTCTAGCTAGTGCTTTCTCTCTCCTTGCACACAGACCAAAACCCCATTTCTAACTTAACATCTAGATTAAATGAAACAATAAATCCATGCACCCATTTTAGGGAGTGAGAACATTTGCAGGACAAGTCAGCAAGGTAAGACTGGGAGCTAGCACCAAGGCAAGAGGGATTTGCAGCTCTGGAAAACCCAACTGACCAGCAGGGATCTTGCACAACAGGTTTCCTACACAGGTAATATGTAGAGAGACGGTCACCTTCAGAGGGGAATTCAGCACCAGAGCCTGCCTTAGGCATCCCAAATTACCCTCTGCAAGTGTCATCTTTATCAACTAAACACAAAGAGTTTTAGTTCCCCTTAAGAAAAACAGCTCTTCTCTCCAGAGCCTTAGTTAGGAACTGAAACGCAGGCAGTTTGATTGCTCCTGAAGAGAACAGGGGGATCAGCAGAGCAGCAGAAACATACATTGATGTGCTGTGCCTGCTGCCAGGTCACCAGGGTAAAAGGGGACTTTTCAAGGTCAGAGACATTTTATAGGTATTTTCTGTCTCCTCTGATTCAACTGAAGGGAAAGTAGGTTCAGGAGAAGCTCCAGGCAAAAGGGCAAAGAAATTGAGTAGAGTGGGGGTGAAAAAACTTGCCCCTCTCCTGGTTTCTGGCTTCTGATCCTGGATTCAGCGGCTTCTTGTACGTGAAAGCACCATTTTTCACATCTCCTTTGTCATGAACAGGCTGTTACGGAAAGCTGGGAGAAAAAAGCCCTGTGGTGAGCGGGACGCTGCCTGCAGTCCAAAGATGGTCACAGAGTCCCTCAGGTGCGCGTGTACAAATGACCTTGCTCAAAACAGCGAGAGACAGTGGATGTGCGGCCGCCGGCGCTTGCTGCCTCCAGCGCCGCTCATCCCAGCCTCCTGTTAACCACTGTTTTGGAACAGTTGCCTAGATACTGCAAGAGCCTGGCTTCAACTTCGGGCAAGTTAATTTGACATTAAGACTTGACAATACCAAATGTATTCCAGGGTTGAGACACACTTGCAGAGGAAAACCACAACAGTGGTAGACATCAGTATTAAATCTAACTCGAACGAACAAACCTTTTGTCAGAGATCAGGTTGAGCCCCCCTTTCTTTCTCTTCCAGCTCTCAAGGATAGTTGCAATAAGACTCACACGTGAAATTTCATGTGCCCCCAGCCTTCTGGAGCTAGGCTGAATGCCGGCTCCGTCCATTCCTGGCCTCAACTCCTTGATGAGGGCTCCAGGTGCAATTTTACATTTGCCAGTCCTTGTAGTGATGAGGCCCTACAGTTTAAAGGTCACGGCTGCAGACCTAATGACGTCTCGCCCCTAGTTCTTGCATGTTTTTTAGGAAGCCACCTGAGATGCAAGCTTTCTGGCTCATGGTTTATTTGTGCAAGGACTTACGTTAATAAAGGCACCACTTTAGACAGACACCACTTCAGGACATTCTGACTTAATTACCTAAGGAAAAAAAAAAAAACAACAAACAAAAATGGGGTTGCATGAGAGATCCTCCCCCTCCCACTCTCTCTCCCATCCCATGTGGAGTCTGCTTCTGTCCAAGATGTCAGGGTCCCTTGAATCTGCAGGTAGCGACCCTCTTGCTGTCAAGCAGGTAAAAATGCCTGAAAGACCAAGAATAAAACATTTCTTATTCTTTTGTAGCTTTCATGTTTTTCTTGACAAATGATCAACAATAATAAGCAGTCACAGACCCCAATTATCCTGGATAAAAGGTCATTTATTTCTCATACTTTCTTTTGCATCCAGAAATGCATATTCTCGTTTAGAAACTAATGGGACCTGGTTACTGCACTGTTCTGAAATGCTTCTGTGACTGATAACTCAAAAATGCTTCTGTGATTTTTCCCTTATCGCTAATATATTGATGGCGTGTTTGACTCCGCTGCAGCAACACTTCCTGCTGTAGTGCGCTGACTTAATGACGGCCTGGGGCTAGAACATACGGGCTGTTTGGGTCCCTCTCAGAGCAGCCACGTAACACCGGGCTGTTCCTCCCATTGACTGGTTACATCCATGACCTGATACAGTCAGAAACACAGATTTGAGTAGATTTCACTTTCTGTGAGAGCATTCATTAAACAGAAGTTCACTGGAGCAAATCTTGCAGTCCTTAATCAAACATTATTCCCAAGAATAAGGGAAGGGGCCCTTGGATCAGTGAAAATCAGACCACTCTTTCATTGTTTTCTTATTAATATATCTCCCTTCATCTGGAATGCAATAGATTGCCTCTCTCATCCCAACAGCTGAAAAACAGAGCCCTTACTTCCCTTGGGAATAATTTAAAATGGTGTAACATGCCACTGAGAACAAATAACCTAAGAAAAGTGCTGTAGACAACATTTTAATGAGCTTTATTAGATGATGAAAAATACAGTGTTTTCCTGTACAGCCATGGGGGGAACCATGAATCTTGATCTTGACAGTGGCTCTGCAAGAGAATGAAGGCAAACCTGAGAAAGGATAAGTTTTTTCAGTGCCAGCTTTCACCCTTGAAAACCAGAATCTCTCTCTTATTTGGTCTGTGTAGAAACTGTCTATGTCTACAGCTATTTCTGATGCTTTTTCTTTTAATATCTAATTCTATAGGAAGTTGTAGTTTTGAGCCGTATTGACAGACTGAAGCAGCAAATGTACCACAAACAGGGTATTTATTTCTGCTGCCATATACTTCATAATAAAATAGCTTTTAATGAAATCTTGTCCAAAAAGGTCTCCTAAAAAACAGTTGTAAAGACAAAAAAGTCCCTTAGCTATTTTAAAAAAAGGCATTTTCTCTCTTAGGCATATTCAATTATCGTAATCAAAGGCATAAAGGACTGAAAGGGAGGTCTTAAACTGAAATTGAGAGTATTTATTACTTGACACCTATAAGCAAAAGGCAGATCATAAAATCAGCTGGAAGAAGGGCAGGCTGGATCTCAGGAGGCTGCGTTACGGCTCTCTGCATTTCTGGAGACTCAATGGATCCGAGGAGGTGTCTCCCCCCAGTTGCTAAGCCTTCCCTTGGGTGTTCATGCTTGCCCAGTTTTACTGCCCACTGTTTTTTCAAGCTACCTCCTGTGGCATTGTGAAACATTGTGCAGTTTATGAACTCCAGAGCAACCTTTAGGAGAAAAATTAGGTAAAGCAAATTGATGAAGTTGTGTGGGTTAATTATCATCACATACAGGAAAAAAAAAAAAAGTTTGTTTTTCTAGATGAAAAACATATGGAAATGAAAATGTGGCATTTTATGTCCACTTCACACAAGATGTGACTCTTAGCCTGACTCTGCCTCTCTTATCATGAGAAAAAACACAAAGTATTTACTGTGAAAAGAAGATAAATTACCTTAAATGGACAGCAGATTTCCCTGCTGGTAATTCCCAAGTGGAATAAAGCCAGGCAGTATTGACAGTCCCGTGGTGTTGGGAAGGGAAGGGAAGGGAAGGGAAGGGAAGGGAAGGGAAGGGAAGGGAAGGGAAGGGAAGGGAAGGGAAGGGAAGGGAAGGGAAGGGAAGGGAAGGGAAGGGAAGGGAAGGGAAGGGAAGGGAAGGGAAGGGAAGGGAAGGGAAGGGAAGGGAAGGGAAGGGAAGGGAAGGGAAGGTCACAATATTTTAAGCGGAAACTCTATAATTGCGGTTTCCAAAAGGAAATGGAACAAGCAATATGTACTTTATACATATATTATACCTCTTCAACCAAATTTTTTTCTAAAAGCGTATGCTAGGGAGCCCTCAGAAAGGTATCAAAAATCAATATGCTACAAGGGAAAATAACCGGACGTTATAATTCCTTATCTAACATCAGAACAATGAACCTCAGGTGAGGATAAAATAAACAGACCATTTATAAGTTACTGTAAGAAGATTTAGAAAGACAAACTCATTGTTCATTAACTAGTAATAGTAAAGTCTGTATCTGTCAGCATACCTGCTGACAGATTTATTTCTGCGTGTAACTGGGAGAATATATTTTTAGAAAAGGATAGTATATTTTTCTTGTAATATGAAAGTTCAGCAGGAAGAAATAACTCAGTCTTGCAAAAAAATCCTAGGGCAGTGCTGTAGTTTTATGAGCACTAGATTTTACCAAGATTAGTGTTCAAAAGTTAAAAAAAGAGAGGTTTTCTTTTTAAAGAAAGGAATTGCTTAAAAAAAATATTGCTATTCTATTAAAGTTCCTGCAAGCAGACTAGCAAAACAGACGTCTAGAGGCATAGTGGGAGAGGTGTATTTTTGTTTCCAGAGGAGAAAAGATTTTTAGTATCATTCAGACATTTGCATTCTTCTGTGATGTTAACATCCCTTATCTAAAATATGTTTCAGTTTTGTGTGGTGCTTAGAAAATACAGAAAGGTCCAAAATAAAACTTTTCATCTAAAAATGTCTTTTTATAGTGAGGACATGAAATCCCGGCCCGTGGATGCACACTGGGGCTTACTGGCTGGTAGCTCCATGGTAGAGCTAGAGGGTGACTGTGTCTAACCAGCAGCAAGTGGTCTGCTCCGTCCCAGCGTTCTTGCTGAGTTGATGTGCCTGGAGAAACCTGGTGGGAATATGGCAGCCCTCACCCAACCAAGGAATTAAATTCAAAATTTTACAGCCAAATATCTCCTCCTTAAATTTAACAAAGAGAACTAATGCAGTCCATAGTAAACAAATACAATGTGGTTTGGAACTGGTCTCCCACCTCCAAAAAATTACAGAGGATATTAGGGTTTTGAGCAAACAAATTTCTTCACAAAAAATAGGTGGCCACTGTGGAAAATGTTCATGCCATTAAACAAGAAACAAAAACACATTTTGACCATAAATATTTTCATTTGGAAATATTGTTACAATATTCCATTAGTTGCAGGAGCTGAAATTCAGCTGTTTCCCATCCAGGCTCCTCTGTGGTCTGGACTTCTTCATCACAGGACATCACACTGAATGCACCGGAGAGCTCAGCAAGGGGAGAGGTACCGCATCGCGCGACATGGAATGTGGCGAGAGACTCTTGCCCATGGGAGGAATGGGATGGGGAAGGATCCTGCTCTGGTGGGCATTAAGGAGAGGCAATTCAGAATTTATGATCTGGCTGATAAGATTTTGATTGACTAGTAAAGTTTTTGAAACACCTTCAAGATCCCCTTCTCTTTAACAGAGCTGGCTGATACAGCCTCGAAACAGAATTGCTTTGCTGGATAAGCAGGCGGCTGAAAGACCATGCAGCCTTCGGGACTTAGGGATGGGATGGGGGAGCACATCTGGAAAAGCACTGTAACTAACCTTCAACTTCTCTAATGGTCTGCATCTTGAAACAGAGCTAAGGGTGTGGTCCAGCAGACAGGCAAGCTGGGAGACTTGGTATATCATGACCTTCTGTTGCTATTCGCAACAACGGTTACGTGTTGTTAAGATGCCTTGAAACCTAGAAATAATCAGTTATAAGTGTTATTTCCTTACATTGTTGGATGCTTATTTTGTATTTCAGACAGGCAGAGAACAGGTGAAGGCAGCTGGGATTAGGAGTGGCATTGCAATATGTTCTTTGTGTTTGTTATAAAGGAATTTTGCAAACTGAGCTTTAACAAGAGGAATTGTGCTTTAATCCTAAAAAAAAAAAAAAAAGAACAAAAATGTGGTTTGAATGTTTCTATATTTTCAAATAGAGTAACAAACATTTTTATTGAAATGAAGACATTAAACTGGGAGGGAAAAAAGGCCTAATTTTAGATCTAGACATAGCTAAGTATTGCATAATCCTCCTCTACATGACTTAGGCACTGTAATGTATCTCTTACCTATCTGTAACATAAATCCTATGAACCTAAAGCAACCCTGAATAAATTTACTTCTCAGGATAACGTCAAGTATATTTCTTAGAGGTTATAGTTTGAGTGGCTTTAATTACTACCCAGTGGAAAATCCTATGGATTTGAAATAACATCTTTGCCTTTAAAAAAACGCACTCACGCTCTAGTAAAAAACTCAATATATCTGCCCAATGACACGAGACATCCAATTGCACTAAGGTTACTGATGTTGCAGAAAAGCTTACTTGTTCCTGTTCCCTTTCCCTTCATCTCCTCATTACCCATCTTCTCCTATGTCAGATTTTGACCTTCAAGCAGCGAATCTGTATTTCAGTTCTTTGACAGCAAATTTTCTCCTTATGTAGAGCCCATAGTTACCTGAGATTTCTGCTCAGTCTCTGAAATTCAAAAGGCCGTATGTGTTTGAGAAAGGCCAATTCGAACATAACCTTTGGCTCAGTTTCATTCAGGAGCTGCAAATTTACTACAAATTATACTGATACTCCTAAAAACCTTTTTTTTGGGGGGTGAAAAATACTCACCAAATGTCCTACTTTATACTGCTTGCCTACGTATGGGTGAGCTGCTTACACCTTACTTGTCCTGGTTATGGAAATGTTCACATTTATCACAACCAAACCGTATCTCCCCCTTACAAACAGAACTGGGAGGAAGAGGAAGGCGTTGTTTGCTGAAGGGACTGCTGGTTGCACTTAGTCATTGGAAAGGCAGAAAGAAAAGAGAAGGAGAGAATGGAGCAGAAGCAGAATAAAGTGAAGGGAAATAAATAAAAGAAAAGAGAAGGAAAAGATCCATCCCCATTGCTGCAGCTCTATAACCTGGCCTAAACATCAGCCTTCGGAGTGGCATTTGAGGATTATTCATCCCTACTGAGAGCTGGGAGGATGATAAAACAATAGGAAAATAACAAGCAGATGCTCGCCAGAGAAATTTTTTCCATTTGTAGTGAGGTTAGAAACAAATAATCAAAACAAGATCCAGTGCAACTTTTGCTTTTTCCACAAAGTTTTCCCTGCCAAAAGACTTAATGTCACATGGATCTGGTAAAGCTGCCAGCCCCGAGCAGCCACCAGGCTGCCGTGACGGCTCCCACCAGAGGAGACCCATGCTGTGAGTGCACAGGGGCTGCAGCATGGCGTCTTCTCCTGGGCTTTCTGTTGCTCCCCACCTCTGCCATGAAGCCACTTTCCCTGTCTATTGCAAGACCTTGCTGTCACCACCTGCCACTGTTGTCAGGGTCCCCAGACCTCAGATCTAGACTGTGTTCAGTCCTGCACGGCCCATTGAGAGTCAGCCCACCCACAGCAACACCCTTAAGCACCTCCATTAAGGAACTTTACAAGGGTTACAAACCCTTAAGCTAGCACAAGTACAGATCTATGGAAAAGAAGAAATGCCTACACGTCATTCCCTGCTCCCTGGAGCACAGATGTACCTGCCACAGTCTCTATGTCCTCCCGATAGATAGGGCATGTTCCTAACAAACAGGTGTGTGTTATCCCTATGGCTTTGGCGTAACCGACGGATTAAAGAACAAATCTAATTTTTGGTAAGAAAACATAGAGAAAGTAACCTTTAAAACCATCATATTAACATTGTAAAATGACTTGAATATGCCACAAGATAAACATCTCAGAGCAAAAGCATGATCCTGATTGCAGAGCAAAAACTAAGCAGACCACAACTTAGCTCTGAGCATCTTACAGCTGCAGAGTCCATCATGCTTCATTCTGTAGGCAGAAAATTTTGCAAAAGGCATAATCTGGGGCAGTCTGAATCTGGAGGTGATCATATAGTGGACCGGGGTATTTAACCACAAGAAGAACACAGCCATGGCTTAGGCTGTGGAAAGCAACCACTGCATGACAGTGGTGCTTAGACCCCACAATATACAAAACTACAGCCCTGATCCTGCAGTGCATTAAGTGTAGTCTGGGTGTTCCCAAGTCATGGATTTCCACAATTCAGTTGCACTCTCAGAGGTAAGTAGAGAGAGGCAGAGGCCAAATTTACAAGGTCTCTCTTAGAGACTGGAGACATTTTCATCAGCAACCATATGGTGAAAAAAACTCATTATCACAATAGAAAGTACATTTTTAAGATGGAATTTTGTTTTAATAGGTGAATTTAACATTAATACTTCCTGAGTGTTTGGGCTAGGTAAGCTCAGGGGCTCAAAAGCTGTTGCAAATTAAATTAAACACTTGCAAACTTGGTTCAGTCGATGTCCTGTTTCAAATCAGATGAACGTGCTTGCAGTGTTTTGTTGCTCAATTACTAATCTAGAAAAAAGCAGAGATAATCCTTCAAAAAGTACATGTACATACAATGTATTTATCTTGATATAGTTGGCCATGGAATACTCCGCTGTATGAAATTACTATGAATAATCTTATATTTGCAGCTCTCTTAGTCTTATTAATGACTGTATTGAAAACAAATACAAACAACAAGCTTTCAGAAGACTTTCCCACCAGGGAATATGAAAAAAAAGTAGGTTGCTTTGATTGATTGCACTTGTCATTGCGCTTAAGACATGGAATTGAGCTTACTTAACAACTTTGATAAGCAAGATTTCACACTGAAAGTTTTTCTCCTTCATAACTGGTATGAACTCAGAGAGACAACAAAGATATTAATAAAAATATGCAACATAATCCACACAACATTCTTTCTTTTCTGGTCTCCTGCAGGAGAGCATGGTATGTCTCCAGCCTAGGAGTTTCTGTAAATCAGATGATCCTTGTAACTCTGAGCAATCCTTTTGCTTAAATTATTGTCAATGTGATCTGCAAGGTGTAGGATGGAAAGCAGAAATGTAGCTGTACTGTATTTGTACTGCACTCCAAATTAAGAGAGAATGGAAAAATTAAGAGCAGACTGGAAAAATAAAATCCCCTTTTCTAAACAATAAGAGCTGTGAGATATCCACTGTTTTGGCTAATATTTTTTCCATGTTAAAATAAGCCTATTTGTTTTAAGGTGTATTTATAGAAGGCATTCTCTTATTTTGCATTTTACTATGCCTCTAATTTTAATTGATGCACTCCTGTGGCCATAGGCAGGGAGAAGCGGCAATTCAGAGGGGGATTTGTGCTGAAGGGTATTGGGTAGGTGACCAGCCCACTTCCCACGCGGACCTCTGAGTCGTGGCAGGGCTGGAGACAAGCTGTGCATGGGTGTCTCCAGCTGCTCTGTCCTGGCGCCGCAGACTGCTTCTGTCCCGGAAATCTGTACATTAAAGCCTGAGCTTTCATTGAGCAGGAATAGCCCCCAGCTATAGATTGAGAGAGTCTTGACTTTGTGAAATGTCACACATTCATTGCCTCAAAAATTTGCACCAGCAGATGGAAAATGTGGGAAATCTTCCTAACCTAATGAGCCCCATCTTACTTCTTGTCCAGGAAAGCAGGCTATTTCCTCACAGGGAGGACTGAGGGTATGACACTCCAGTTATAAAAGACCATCTTTTTCCATCTTCAGAATTATTGAACTCCCCTGAGGCCTTGGGATGTTTTCATAATTATTTCCAGTTTCTAAAATTTCTTGTAAATAGAGACTCCTCAGCCCCACTGATATGAATAGACTACACAGGGCTTCAACACTGACACACAACTGGCACACATCTGTTCCCCTGCCCAGCTCAGCTGCCTGGCGTGATTTTGGCCCTGACCATCAGGTCCCCTTATGGGCAATGCCTGCGTACCTTTGGGGGACTATTCCCGGGATAGCATGCATGGATAACACCGCTCCGCTCAAGAGGGACAGTGGAGCTGTGAGGGCTTTGACCGTGCCTGCCGTGATGTGCAGCCTGCCTGGGGATTTCATTTATCAGCACAGACACAGCCCGTTGAGCCCAGTGTGGTGGTCAATGAATAAATTATCTTTTATAGCCTTTGTTATTTCAGTTTAAACTGTCCAAAACCACTGTTGAGGGTTGTGCTGCAGCCCAGCAATATGTTGAGTGTTTTTGCAGCATGTAAGGAAGGGTGGATGTTGCATGTCCTGGGCTGCACAGGAGAGCAAGCGAGGCTGCTTGAGGGTGCAAAGGCTGCCAGGATGCTGCCAGAGGGCTATGCAAGAGGAGGCAGCCAAACTGGGTAAGCATCACCCTTCCCGGCTGCTGGGAGGGGTTTCAGGAGGGAGGAGAGACCTCCAGACCCATGCGCACACTGTTTCAGAGGGACGCAGAGGGGTTAGGGGTGAACTCAAACTGGTGCCAGGTGGGCAGCCAGGAAACAAGGAGATAGATGTGAACTGCAGAGCTAAGCTGTTTGAAGTGTAGATGCCATCCTAAAGTGCAAGAGGTGACGCTGCTGACTGATATTAGAAATATTATTAAATCCACTGAATAGAATATCCAATGAAAATGATGAATTCATACTGATTAATTGAATCATCTCTATAAAACTGCCTATGTGCACAGCCTCCCACAACCTCTCTTCCACATCTTCATTTAAAGACAAGAAAAACCTCATTATCCTTGTGTGGTAGGAACTGGGTTTTGGATAAAAATGTCTGTGTGACACAAGTATCTTTTGATTGTACCATAAAAACTAGGAAAAAGACCCAGAGAGAGCTAGATGATTGGGTAAAGGGGTTTCAAAGAAAAGGGAAGAAATCTGAAAACAAAGAAACTAGGGAAAAACTAAGAAGCTAAGGCAAATCCGTTCTGCACAAAGCTGACCATCTGGTACGCGTTACTGAAGAAGAGATGTGGGATCACATAGACTGTTTCTGGAAAAGGAGGGGCTTGAGGGGCATGGAAAAAACCAACATGGTTGAATTAAGAGCCAGCCACAAACACTGAGCCAGATGGCTTTTTCTCTTCTTATAATGATGTATGTTCTCATCTTTCTATATCTCTGCTAATCGCTTTAACACAGGAGAAGTACATGGAGCAAGATGTTAAGAAGGAAGCAGAGGGACCTGGGTAAGATGAAAACAACTTTACTTCTCTTGTATGCCTCTCTGTACTATAAACTGAAATTCAAAACAGGGATGTCTCCCTTACGCAACAGTACATCTGTTGCTGTTCTGAAGTCTTTGGGCACAGAAACTCTTTCCAGACAGTGCAGAGCAATCATTTGGGTGTTTTGACAGGTTTCCAGCTGTAAGCCATATATTTGTTTTATGGCAAATTTTAGGTTAGTTCCTAGATTTTAAAACATATTCAATCTGCTTTTGTTTTACAATCTGTAAACACTTTTAGAGCTCTATTCTTTATTTAATGATAGATAGGCACAACACAGCTGTTCTCCAGTGGCCTGTATTTTCAACATAACCTTATTCTTTCCTACATGCACTGTTCAGAGTTTCAAGTATGCTAGAAGAACATGGGCCAAAACATCAGCAGGACAAAAGTGCTTTGAAATAAACACAGAAGGTGGATGATTTTTAATTCATATCTGCAAGACGGTGACACTGACCATCTCTCACAGTACCCAGGGCCCTTGAAGATGGCTTGGGTACAGCTGGTATAGGAATATGTTTCTATGGCTCAGCAGAAGATACTCAAGGTAGTGCAAGGGGTACAAATAAAATAGGCATGTCAACGCAGCATCTGTTGGACAACCACACGTAGTTTCTTGGAAAGGCCAACTAATGCAGGTCAAGCGTTGCATCAACATGAATATAACTGCTCCTAGTAGCCAAGGCAGCTCATTCAGAGCTGGTGTCTCAGCATGGCACTGCCCCGTGTCACATAGTCCCACTGTGAGAAGAGCCAAGGGGAGCAAGACCCCATGGCAGCACAGTGATTGTATGAAAAGCGTCAGTGCAATTGCCCAGCTGAAGTTAAATTTTGCTGCCTGCACAGCCAGGTCAGCGGGCCGGGTCGGTACCTCTGTTTAATGATGCCCTCTGCGCTGCCCTGAACTCTCATTCGGCAGGGTACATTATGACCTTCCCACCAGCAATAAAAAAGCCAGTTTCTACTTCGACTTCAGTTTATACTTCAAATGCTGTTATAAAATGATCTCCCAGCACTAAGGAATGCAATGTGCCATTATAATGAACACCACAGGCCCCCAGAATTAGGCTGGCACCCAAGCCTACATTACAAACGCTTGCATGTAATCTTCCTTTTAGAGAAACTACACTGACAAACTGTAACTCTCCTCTTTGGATGTGCCCGGCTCACGTTCCCCTCTGTAAACACTGCACATTCACAAATCAACCCCACGCTCCAGCAGGATAAGCAGCAGCAATGAGTCCAAATTCACCTTCTGACAGGTCGGTGCAAACACAGTGAGTTCTTTCCTTGGTGCCAAGTCATTCTTCAAGGAAAATAATTTGTTTCCAGAAAGTCTTCCCCCCCTTACTTGCAAAGTTTTAAGACGGGAAATCCTGTCAGCAGCAGGCTTGATAAGCAATTCTTTTTTATATACTCGCATTAATAACTCAATTCTCAGAAACTACTTGGCTGTTGAAAACAAGCTGCCCACATGCACAGGGCCAGCTCTGCAGATCCTGGCCGGGATCTTTCCCTTCTTCCTCTTGGGAATCTGGAATTCCTGTCCCCAGACCTAAATCAGGTGGCTCAGTCGTTTGTGGGCTTCAGTTGGGAAAGAAATGGCCAGACACCCAATGTCAGGCCCTTCCCCTTCTGCTGTCAAATTTCCTTACCTATTCGACACCTTCCAGTTAATTCTGCCTTTAGGGTATATGGGGCTGGGAACAGCCATCCCATTAGCTCTTTTGCAGCTGGAAAACCGCCTGAGACAGGGTTACCAGAGCAGTACCCAGTGGGGGGGGGGGGGGTGGTGGGCAGAGTAGCAGGAAACTGGGAGCACCATGCCTTCCTTTTTTATTATTTTTATTGTTGCTGTTGTTATTGTTATTATGGTGGACCAAGAGACCACTGATGTGTAAACACAGAACACAATATTGTCGCTTCCCCCAGAAGCTTGAACTGTAACTATAAATATTTGGCATAAATGGAGTCTGAACAGGAGACAGTAAGTAGGGGAATAGTCACTCATGGGAGATGCTGTGAGTGAGGATCTATGTTATACTGGAAGAGAAAGCAAGCAGACTGCACAAGAGAGTGCTACATGGTCAAACAACAGCAGCATTGTGTACAGGTGTAAGAGTGCATTTGTTAAAAGGCAGAGAGAGGATTTTGCAAGAAGATTTTGGTGCTAGAAGCAAGAGAGTTGTAACCTTCTTGATCCCAGCTGTGCTCTGGGAAAAAAGAGCTATTTACATTCTTCACAAATAAACAGGGCTGCATCAAAGAAAATACTAGACCTACCACCAGTTTCTTCTCCTAACCTTCAGGACACCAGATTTTAGCTCAACAGGGTGACCTTATTCCTCCAAGTAATCCTAGAAACACTGAAGTGAAGAATGGCTTTATATCAGAACATGTCCTAGTAAGTTATAAGAATTGTAGGCATTATTAGGCTGCTCAAGGCAAGCTGGGATTTATAAAATAGCTTCCCACAGGCACTTATCCAAGGCCTGTAGAAGTTAATGAGAGTCCTTCTTCTGACTTTAGTGGGGTTATGGGGAGGCCTCCCAGCCCATCCCATGAAGGCTCCTATACGACTGAGAATAAGTTTAAAGGATCCAGCCTGCACAGATGGTCAACTTGCACCACGGAGGAAGTTCCATCAGAAGCTCCCTTCAAAGGCCTGGAGAAAAGGGCTGATGTATTAGATGCGCGGCATATGTAAACACAGGAGGCCACCTACTGAAATATAAAATCTCAGAAGACAAAGGTTTTTAAGCATCTCAGGATATTTCTAGCACTCCAGGAGCTAAAGAGTTTCTATAAATTTGCACAAAACTCACTTTGACTCCTTGACAAAGGGCTCACCCTTGCAGAAAAATGAGAAACTAAAGAAGCTGTCACTTACTGCACTTTGTTCTGTATGTTGCATTCAAGACACTAGCACTGATAAAAGTGACTTCTCTCACGTCTCCTCCTCCTCCCTGCAGAATACCCCTCTGCTGCATGGAAATTTTTGCAAACTTTGGCACTGTCTGCACTCTAGCAAGACATGCTGGCAAAAACAACCAAAGCAGAATTAATGAGAGGAGTTAGCTTGCAAAATAGTACAGTGTATCAGCAGCAACCAAGCAAGAAGAGCTATCCAGATAGCCCCGCACACAAGATTAACTGAGAAAAATGAAACTGATCTGCTGGTGAAGCAGTTTACAGTGAAGTGTTTAACTTTTACCATGGTAATAGTCCAACTTGTAAATGAACCGGGAAAAGATGCAACAACCATGGTAGCAAGGAATTATTCTAGAGCAGAGGACTCCTGCACTGATTAATAAAGAACAAGGGCTCGAAGCAGAAGGGCACAGGCCTGTGCTCCGTTCTCTGGAATTGCAACATCTTCTAGTACATGCTTAGAAAAATGCACAAATTCTGTAAATTCTGTAAATTCTGTAAATTCTCTTAAAGAAGATCAAGAAAAGCCATACATTACTGCCTTAGGATGGCAATAAAACACTCCCATAAGTATTGGAGGAAAAGATAATCCAGAAGCTTACTCCACTGCACGGGGCAATGACCGTAGCACACCTTGATGAAGGCAGCCTGTCCTTTCTACAGGGACTCACAGTCGTTGCTTCCCTTGTAGCAACTGTGGCGGGGAAGTGGAGTCTTCTTCTATCATGCCCCTTCACGATGGGTGAGGAGTCCTCCCTGTTGTTTTTTGTCTAAATCTCTGTGCCATATCTGAGTAAGAAATCAGAGAGATACCAAACTTTTCACTTCAGTGGTCCACTTACATACTTACTAGCTAGAAAATTGCCATGCCTGAATGAGAGCCATGTGTTTGTTTGTTTGTTTGTTTGTTTGTTTTACTAAGGAATAAGACAAATTTGCTTTCTGAGGAGTATCTTTGTATATTGCTAATTATCTTTTCCATGAGTACACTAAAGTTTGCATGGAAAAACAGACAAAAGGATGTCATTAAAATGGGTCCCAAGAACCTTTCAATTGATTCACAGTGGTCTTGTCCTAATTAAAACTGAATGTGAAAACAAACATGCTTGCAATTTGCTAGGATAATATTGGGTATTTATTAATTTTGCCAACCTGGCCCATACGTGAAAAAATTAAGCACATGCAGCTGAAGTTTAAGATCCTAATCATGCAGTGTAAGCTGCTTGAATTGAATTAACTTTGTAGAGAATGATACAACCATTTGATCTTACAAATTCTTACTTACAGTAGCTTGTTAACTCATTGGAAAAAATCTATTTGAGAATTTCACTGTGTCCCCATTACTGGAATAGGTAAGCATCTAATGTACAAAAACTTCCACCCTGAGTAAATCATAACACTGCTTTGGGTCCCTCTCTGCCTGCTCTCAGCGCTACTATGCACACTTTCAAACTTACGCAAGGAAAAGAACCAGAAAGAGAGATTTCTTTTTAAGGTAATGCATTTTTCTTTCTATTTGAGCATGAGGCTGGACTAACTGGAGGCCACTAAAAAGCTAGAGGTAGGTGATGGGCCATGAGGATGGCTGGAGAAACTGAGTCATTGTATCCCTGGTAAAAAACCATTGGCTTCACTTGGCTTAACCCAGTAAGACATTTAGAGCTGCTGTAGACTGGGTCTACAACCAACAAACAGTTTACAATAGATAACCTATGGAAAAAAAAAAATAAAACACATACAAATACTAACACAAACACCCAAATCCCTAGGAAACCAGTAAGGAATTTAGACAAAACTGAACTTGTTGAGTAGAACACAGGATTCCCTGTTACAAACTGGATGTCCACACACCACGTGGGATGGGGTCAGGCATCTCTGAGTAGGGAGTTTCTGGATATTTCTTCGGAGATGTCTGACCCCATGCCACAAAGTGTATGGACATCTAAGTTTTTATTAATAAAAACCAAGGCAGAGGAAGGAGGCTGCAATTCTGAGGATCTGAGGGGATTAATTCAGGGCTGCAAGTAGGTGCTTGCACCCCTTGGGGACCCAAAGCCAGGAATCCTTCAGAGAAAAGGTACCTACATGACTTCTTTCAAAGAATGGAGCAAGATTCATTGTTGTCTTTTGAAATGGCACCCACTTTTTACCTGTTTGACTTCTGATGAGTGCTCCTTTGCGAAGCAAGAGACCAGAGGGCAAAATATCTGCCAGCTCCCAGGAAGCTGCAATAACTGCTGAAGCAGGGGAGAGACTGGGACACAAGCCCTCCTTCTGTCAAAACTGCATCCTATTTCAGGGTCTGATGGGAGAGATGTGGGACTTCAGAGAGAAACGGACTGAGAAGACCTGAGAAAACGTGATGGTTTTGGTAAGGGCATTTGACAAGGACGAGGGAACACTGTGGCTCCCTCTTGTGAGATTATGACTTGTTTATATTAAGCAGTCACAGATAAGAAGCAGAAACAGTCCTGCAGCAGTGAGAAGGCGGCAACCCCGACGGTACTTTGTGCTGTCATGTCCTTTGCCACGAATGTGTATATTCCGTGTCTTCTGGACTGGGTGTTTCAGTGAACTCGGCACCACTCCAGCTAATTCCCCTAATCTGACCTGGCTGTGAGGGAAGCCCTGTACCTGCTGTCCTGGACTGAGAATATCTCAGCAGGCAGCATAAGAGCTCAAGGGAAATGTCTAGGAAGAGTAAGTACTAAATTACTTCTGGACTAGATACCTCCAGTCTGTCCAAATTCAGTTCTGAATATAGCCCTCAAGGACAAATCTTGTTCCAGTTTCAAGTAATGACAAACCTGCCCTGCACTCCAGCAGGCTGTGGAAGGGACGTTATCAGTTGTCCAACCCTGGCTGAGGAAACAGCTGGGCTGTAATGGTGTGTTGCATTATGAACCCCAGTGTGCTAGCACAGGGGAGGAGGCACCAGTGGGCACAAGGCCATCATCTTAAAAAACTACCAGAGAGTACTGCACTGTCCCTGCTGCAAGCCCATCAACACCAGCCTAGCAGCCTGCCCTGGCTTCCCGGGAATCCCCTGTCCCTCCTTCTGAAGGTCTCCATGGTGTAGACCAGGACCACAACAGACCACACGAAGACGGAGACTGCAGCTGACACCTCTCTTTCGGCACAGTGCAGACCTTTCCACAGCAGGCAGTTGCTTTAACGCTGCAGGCAGCAACCTGCCAGGTTTCTCAACAGCTGGCAGCCAGGCAGATAAAGGTGCCCAAAGCCCCAGGGGCTGGCGAGGAAGGTGGAGAGCTCACCTGGGTTCAAGTCTCTGGGTCTCTAGCCAGCGCTCAGACCTGCCCAGTCCCTCTTCCAGGAAGATGCAGGTTGTTGCAGAGCTAGTATCTAACTTCACCCCGGTAAAAAGGCTGCAGCAGACATATCCAGCACCTGTAACTCACCAGTAAGGAGAGAGGTGCCTTAGAGGAGAGGCCTGCCTTGCGATGGAGAGACTGCCATCTCTGGTGGGTGGCGGTGATCAAAGCCTGACACTCTCAAGGATCAAACACCCCACAAGTGTTTCACCGCTCACACAGTTCTCTTAGGAGTAAGATGAAAGAAAGAACAAACTACATGTGACAGATGTTAATTGCTTTTCACAGGCTCAACTCCACAAAGGTACTCAGCATTGGTGACACTGACTGGTAGATGCTAATTTTTAGGTACTCATGGTCTAAAAAGGAGCTGTTGCCGTTCCCTTTTGTATAGTACCTATTATAGGAGGCTCAGGAATTGACTCAATTCTTTTTGCAATTCAAACCTTAATCTATGGCTTGCAGTGTCAGCAGTGGAAGAAAATAACTGTACAGGCATTCTGTTATTCAAATTGTCACAGCACTCTGCAGCTCTTTGTGTCCTTACATAAACAACCCTGTCTATTACCAGGAAACAAAGGCCTATATATATATATGAGAAGAAGTAACTTTTGGATTAGCAGTAAACTGGACTACTTGTCACCTTTTGATCTGCTTCAGCTGAAATCAGTGCTCCAGATAATACGTGATACTACAAAGTCCACAGTCAGATGTTCCATTTATTGTCCCCACTTCTTTTTTTAGCATCCAGCTTCCTAGCTGTGAACGCTACACCAATTATGCAGCAGAACACTTTGATATCTATAAAAATAACATCACCAGTGGGGCTGCCACTACTTTGATCCGCTGCCATCACAGAAGCTACAGCAGCATATCCGAAAGAATCAAAACTTTTTTCCTGTGCTCGCAAAACTACGCGGGCCATTGCACCCAAGCAACCACAGCTGAGTTTCTTCCTCTGCAGGCTCCCCGACCCCGTCCGGAGCCCGTCCGGAGCGCAGCGGGAGCGCAGCGGGAGCGCAGCCGGAGCGCAGCCGGAGGAGGCCGGCCGGAGCCCGGCCGCTCGCCGCTGGCTGAGCAGATGCTGCCCCCTGCCTGGCTTCTCGTTTCCAGGCCCCAGCTGAGCTCTAGTCAAGGCGAGGGAAATGGCTCACAGTTTTTGGCCTCTCCTGGCACGATCACAACCCCGCCCCGAGCTGGCAGGTATGCCACCGGAGGACCTCCAGCAATTAGCTAGCGGTGAAGGACAGGAAAAAAAAATAGTTATTTCCCTGGGAAAATAATAATTTTCATAGGCACCAGATAGCCACTTTGAGCAAATGGTTGTCCAAATGGCTCAGCATCATTTAAAAGGGAGCGGAAGGATCTAAATCCACGTCACAAGACCGTGGTAACTTCAGACTATCCCAGATCTTTTTGGGCTGCGCTACAGTAGCTTTATGATACTTCAATCATTTCTTGCATGTGCTGTTTTGAATGACAGCCTTTAAAGTCTGTAATGTCCTGTGATGCTCATTACTGGAGCCTGCAGCTTGTGGGAGAAATTGTACCCAAGGCAGATGAGCTGCAATGCAGTTCCTTTGCTGCTTTGCTCCTTCCAGCTGTAAAAACCAGCACTGCAAATCCCACTGGTTTCCTTCCAGGGACTGCTAAATTTCCAAAAGGAATGAGGCCTCTTTTCCAAAAACTCCAGTCAAAGTTAATCTTAAGTGATGTAGACAGACCTTGGACAATCAGGAATGCTTGTGTATGTGTTTTAGTTTTTCTGCATAAAACAAAATAATTTCCTATAAAAACCTATTCTGCATTGCTGAGCTCTGCCAGAGGTGTCAGGGCACTCCAGAGAAGCTTCCCAACATGACACCTGCTCCTGTGTTTAGCTAAAAGTATTTCTAGGGAGTGCTGTGATTATCTCCACGGCAATCAAAGCTACTCCGAGCATCCTGATGAAATATATATTCTAAGCAGGTTGTACAATCCTCATCTTTTGAAAACATTTCTTCAAAGCTTCTAGCAGTACCCTGTACTGATTTTGGATATTTTCGCCTTAAAAACTGAGGAAGGATTACTGTTTGCAGTGTAGGACTCTGATCACATTGATTGCTATTAGTAGCATTGTGTATTTACACTGCAGTGGCAACCAGTGGCTCCTTTATGGACCCAAGCGCCATTTTATTAGGCATTGCCCAAACTCTGTCCCGGAGGAGTTTCTTCAGTAAAATTCCGTGGGCAGTAACAATATTAGCTAATGCTGAATAAGCATAGAGCACAATTTGAATGCTTCCTGCAATGAACAGGAGGAAGCCAACAACCAGCTCTGCAGCTGCTGACACGTGTAGCCACCATGGCTGCCTCCCAGGTTTGTTCGTGCTTACGTGTGGATTTACATACCTAGGTATCTCCGCTAGAGACCAAAATTTCAGCTTCTGCGTGGGCAAAAGCTGAGGACTGGAGAAGGGAAATTGAGAGAAGCGTGAGTAGTTCGAAGGACTGGGGAGATTTGCCATCCATTTCTGGACCAGAGGTAACTGAGGGTGCGGTAACGGAGGGGAAAATGAGGACCATCTAACCATGCAGCCAAAAGATAAAAAATGGGAAAGTGCCTGGAAAGACCCAGCTCCCCCAGCAAATGTCTGCACCAAAGCATCGTCGTGCGGCTCAGAGTGCTGTTGTCACCTGCCGCTGTAGGACAAGAATGCTCTCAAACTAATTTTTCCCATTGCACTGACAAAAAAAGCAACATCCCAGAGGAACTGAAAGAACCTAACTTTTATGTATAGTTATATAGGCATATGAAGACATCTTAATGGTTTAAAAAGAGCAGGAAAACATTTCATTTAGAGACAGGAGATAAAATCCTGACACCACCACAGAGCCAGGAATTTTGTCATTGCCTTCGCCAATGAGTCAAGATTTGATCAGCTGTCTTCAGCTGGAAATATATAATTATCCCATTTTGTAAGAAAGATGGGCATTCTGGATGATTTGTCCAAATTCCTGCAACAAAGTGGTCAATTAGAGGCAAGGTGAAAATTATTTCCTCTTCTACAAAAAATGTTGAAATTTCTAAACAATCACATCCATCCAAAATAGGAACAAAAGTCAGAATCTCAAGTATGTTTAGACACTGAAAGCCTGCAAAAGAATAACTTTAGATAGAATGCACCATTTTTTCGTTTTATGATCAAAATACTTGTTTCCATTTGTGTTTAACTTCACTGAAACTTAATTTAAATTTTGAAATAATGCTTTCTAAAAACTTCACTCAGAAGAGTCGAAGCAGGATATGTGAACAACTTTAAGGCATTTTTAAAGAGGTTTTACATGTATTGAACTTGTCCTTTTCTAATACACAGTTTGAGAAAGTAGCACTTCCCAGTGCAAAATGATTATGCCGGTCAACCCCTGAGCAGCTCTACCGCTGTTACATCCTGCCTTTCACTACGAGACGTTGCCAGTAGGATTTGAAGTTAATGGTTCTGCTGATGGTTTTAGCCTGTTTACATAATGATCCCAGGTAAAATCTCTGTCAAAATGGTGGGCAGGCAACTAAGCAGTTTGGTTTTGAATAGACAGCTTTTTCCTAGACGGGATTCTTACTCCGAGCTTTTTCCTAGGGAGGATTCTTACTCCGTCACGGCTGATTGATAGGCTAGATAAGTCACTTGCTGCACCTCATTGCTCAGACGCTGTTGACCCAGGTAAGCACAGTGATCGTCACCTGCACACTTGGACATGCCCATTAGGTTTCATCTCGATATAAGTAATAATTTTTTTATGGTGAGAACAGTCATTCACTGGAACAACCGCCCTAGGGACGTGGTAGAATCGCCATCGCTGGAGGTTTTCAAGATGCGACTGGACAGGATGCTAGATAATCTCAGCTAGGCTCCTTTTCCCACAAAAGGTTGGACCAGATGATCTTTTGAAGTCCCTTCCAACCTGTTGTATGATTCTGTAATTTATACACCCACGTGTCCTTTGGGATATGGATAGCAAGTCCAAGAAAATGTTGGGTCCCTTATTTTCTTAGCACCTTGCTATGAAATAGCTTTTCCCACAGGAGTGAAGAGCACTGTTCTCCAGGACCTTGGGAGATCAGGTAAGTCCCAGGAGAAATCTCCAGAAGCCAGTGGTGAGGGTTTTACTGAGTGCAGCAGATGTGGGCTATCCCTTCACCCACCCTCCCCAGCACAGCCTTCAGACCCTGACAGGGAATATGAGGAGAGCACTGGAAAAAAGATTTAAACCCCAGACTACCCTCAGGGTCGTGGAGAGTCTGCTCAGTAACCTGCATGGCGCTGGGACCCTGCGGGGCAGTAGCTCTGAATTGATGGGGACATGTGAGAGACGATCAGGTCTAACTCTTTACAACGAGCACTGACAGATTCTGCAGGAAGGATGGACCCAGTTCTCTAAAATGTTAATTAATGTAAATTAATGAAATTCAATACAATATAAGGCTTCGGAAAGTGCCAAATACTCACAGAAACAGGTCAACACGCTGGGATAGGCCAATCCTTGTATTAGCCTTTGGACATTATAACAGTATTATCTTAAAACTGCTGGAAACAAATGGCTCTTCAAATGAATCCTAAGAAAATATTCCTGCTTATTAAATAATGAAGGTATCGTCACTAATAGCATCTGCAGAACATACACTTCAGTGACAATTAACAACATCCAAGTGTCAAAATAACACCCAGGTGAACTGACTTCTCTAACTCAGGGCTTGAGCCAAGCCGTGGCACACGAAGGAAGGCTGACAGCAGGTTAGGCGGACAGATGTGTACTGCAATATAACATCCATTTAAAATGTATAGTTAGAAGAAAAAGTTTCTTGAGAGGACTCTTCCCTTTATGAGTGCTAATTTAAAATTATTAAGGCTATATTGGTGTCACACCAAAAGACACGTATATATGAGTGTATCACACAAGTGCTTTGGTTTTGGTATAAAAAATGGCCTATTTGAAACCAATTTCCTAATCCAAAGCTTGAGGTTTTCATTTTGGCATATGTTTCATCCCTCTCCCGCCCTTTTTTTGTTATAGCTTATGTTATTCTTTTATTTCTTCTGTTTTGCTCCACTACATCTTTTGTCTTTTGGAACTGTTTTCACTATAGAGAAAGAAAACATTTTTGGAGATTGACACCTGTATATCCTAGCTGCTAGCTGATACACTTATTGGGATTTCCCTACTCTAAATGAAAGGTTAATTTAGAATTTGTTTTGAACTTTTCATGTGCCAAGAAGGATGGAAGAACTAATGGGAGCTATCAGAGCTGCCAGCCCCTGTGAGACCTGCTGCTGCCTAAGCTGCTAGGAGGTAGAAAATGAGAACAAAATTCAGCCCTCCGCTGTGAAGCCACAAGCCTTGGTCCTAGCAAAAATGGCAATATTTACATTCAATATTGAGTAACGAGGTTTCCAATAATTCCCTCCGGAAAGATGTTTTTAAACATAACAGAGAGTCTATCTTTTTAAGAGCATTCATCTGTTTCAGTAAAGAAAGCAAAGGCCAATTGATGGAAGGAGGGACTTGAGGACATGCCTGCTCAGTGTGTGCCATGGAAGGAAAAAGTTTTCTGGGCACAAAACACTGTATTTGCTGCTCTGTGAAATGGAAACGATTGAGAATTCCAGTTTAAACTGAGGAAAATGCCTGGAGACAAAACCCCATCTATTTTAATGCTCTTTGATGTCAGCTGAAAAGCAAAAGCCAAGCAATCTCAAGCTATAAAGCTGAGCTGAATCTGGAGAGAGGCGTTCTTGACACATGAGTCATTCGGCTTGTGCCAGCCAGAGCACATCCACACTCAGGCTTGCAAGCTGGGTAAGCTTTTCCAGATAGCCCCTGCTAGTAACTGGGCCAAACATTATGACAGATGTAAGAACTAACAAGCAGAAATGCCGTTCAGATGCTGCTTTCAAGCAGTCACATGGGGTAAATTCAAACATCGCAGATGATACCTTTTAAAAATTCAAAGTGGAATTCAAAGGCTACAACAGGGCTCCCCCGTGACTTCAGTAGCTCGGCCCCTTCCCCTGCCTTCCAGGAGCCAAGGACCTGAAGGGCAGCATGCTGGGCATCACGCAAACAAATGCACTTTTTGTTTCAGAGAATGACGATGTGCATTTCACCACCAGCGAGAGGCTGAATTTAGGCTATGTCTCTGTTCAGATGGTACACAGATATGGCAGCAATGCTGCCAGTAAAAGGGAACAAAGTGCTTCTCTCTGACTCTACATTTAGCACCCAGGGTACATCTAAGGAAAAGCTGCGGTATCTCTGCTAAAACTACGGTTATTGTTGGTACATGGCTGTTTTTTTAAGAAATGTAAACACTGACAAAATTAAGGTTTAGAAAAATTCAAGATGCTCTGGCTTATTTCCAAATTTGTGAATTTACGTATAATTCAGAGGATTTGAGATTTTTTCAGTCCTGAAATAATTGAATCTCCTAGGCTACAACCATCTTATCTGTCAGAGCCAGGCTCCACTGTTGGATGAACAAGCTGGAACCTGCCAAATAAAACCTGAAAAGCACCCACTCCCCAGAAACTCGATTCTCTGCTGATACTCTGGCAGGCAGTGGAGCATACTATCAGTAAATTAAACAAATTATTTGGCTTCCTTATAGGTGAACCTGATTCCCATAAGGTACCCAGAGGAAGACTGACTTTTACTGACCATATTTAGCAACATAATAATGTTTAGATAGCTCAGGTCAGAAGTCCATTTAGTGTAAAACACTAGGATAGCCATCAGTATCTGATTTACCAGAGGCACTAAAAGTGCCTCTGACCATTTGTAGCTGTCTCAATAAATTCCCTTTCCAAAGTCAGCCTCTCTCATGGGGGAGCAGTATTTCTTTCTAGGCTGAGATCTGGGTTACACTGTGCCATTCGCCTGAGCAGCTCTCACTGAATTTAGTGTCGTCAGTTCTGTTATTTTCAGGATAATTATGGAATTAATGTCTCATAAATGTCAAGATCAAGCTCTCATAAAACACAGGACTAATCACGGAGACAAAACTTAAACTGAAAGAAAAGAACACCTATGCATGCCTTGTCACAAAGTGCCTGCTCATCCTCCAAACAGAGAGATGGGCAGGTTGGTCATAATTTCATGCCTATCCATTCAAATATCAGTATTTATCTCCTAAATCAGATCTGTCAGCTCACATATTTTCCAGGTCTTTACCTTGTTAGTTCTTTTCAAACTGCTCAGACTAGTTTATTCTTCCTCCGAGGAACAGTACGCATATTGAATTTTATAAGGTGTCTTTCTGCCAGTGTTTCAGGAAGAGAAATTTGCATTAATTACAATACAGTGACATTAGCTTCTGCAGGAAAGGTTTGTTTGGATTATTGACTGAGCCAGGAATACAATTGCCAATAAATCCATACATCATATTTATATATTTACTGTACCATTCTTCCCATATTCCATCATTATCTTCTCTACCACCTCCACAGCCAACACGATAAGCTTTAGAGAAAGGTACAAGAAACCCATAGTATGCAGTCAAAAAATAACTTACCACTGAAACAACTTACTCCCTAGTGTGCTCAAAATAGCTTTTATCTTAAACGTATGGAAGTCATTCCAACTTCCAAATGCATTTATAAAATCCTACAAGTACTTCCGCTGTTTATGCTCTCGTTATCTCTGGGACAATGACATAGAAACAAAGACAATAACTGATTCAGTCCTTCTTGACAAGACAAGCAACAGCTTGATTACGAGAAAACCTTTCCTTTACAATTCACACTTTTATTTCCTTTCATGGCTGTTGAATGTTCTCTTCTCTCCTTAAAAAGAGCAAACAAACTGGCTCATTTACTTAAAGACTTGTAGAGAAAAAGCTTCCCATATCTGTATTGGTTTTTTTTTTGCACCCAGCAGCACTTAGCTAGATTTTTTAACTATTATTTTCAGAGCATATCTCTGCTGTTGTTATAACTCTAATCTCACTAAAAAAAATTAAGTCTAGCTATTTGCTGTTAGGAAAATCACAACAGCACTGTGATCATCATCATGTCCCAAGGACATACTCAGTTAAATCCCCATGGGAGATTAAGCTCACTGGCTTGGTGACTCCTCTGGTTGCTCTGAGGCTCAGGTAGCACTTCACCACTCAGTAAGGTAAAGCTATGGGATAGGGAAAGGGACAGCATAAGTCACCGGACCATGCTCCTGCTGCCAAGCAAGCCCATAGCAGCTGACAAATGTACACACAAATCCATGGTGCATGGAGCTTTTGGGCCAGACCTTGCACTTGTGGCTGCCCGCATTCACAGGTACAGATGTATGTCTGGTCACAGCTGTACTTGGAAAGACACATGCTTCTCAGAAATATCATTACTTGTGTCTGTCTAGGGTGAAAATCTGAATGAGAGCAAAGCAAAGGAGGACTGTGTGAGCTACTCCCCGTATTGGATCTTGACTGCTCACCTGCAGATCATCTTGAGTGCCACTTCGCGGCACGTGCGGGACAACCGGGGGATCAGGCTCAGCCAGCGTGGGTTTATGAAAGGGAAGTCCTGCTTCACTAACCTGGTCTCCTTCTATGACAAGGTGACCTGCTTAGTGGATGAGGGGAAGGCTGTGGATGTTGTCGACTCAGACTTTAGTAAGGCCTTTGACATCGTCTCCCACAGCATTCTCCTGGAGAAGGTGGCTGCTCACGGCTTGGATAAGTGCACTCTACGCTGGGTTAAAAACTGGCTGGACGGCCGAGCCCAGAGAGTGGTGGTGAATGGAGCCAAATCCAGTTGGCGGCCGGTCACGAGTGGTGTTCCCCAGAGCTCAGGACTGGGGCCAGTCCTGTTCAATATCTTCATTGATGATCTGCATGAGGGGATCGAGTGCACCCTCAGTAAGTTTGCAGATGACACCAAGTTGGGTGGAAGTGTCGATCTGCTGGAGGGTAGGAAAGCCCTACAGAGGGACCTGGACAGGCTGGATCGATGGGCCGGGGCCAACTGCATGAGATTCAACAAGGCTCAGTGCCAGGTCCTGCACTTGGGTCACAACAACCCCATGCAACGCTACAGGCTGGGGGAGGAGTGGCTGGAGAGCTGCCTGGCAGAAAAGGACCTGGGGGTGTTGGTGGACAGCCGCCTGAACATGAGCCAGCAGTGTGCTCAGGTGGCCAAGAGGGCCAATGGCATCCTGGCGTGTATCAGGAATAGTGTGGCCAGCAGGACCAGGGAGGCAATCATGCCCCTGTACTCGGCACTGGTGAGGCCGCACCTCGAGTACTGTGTTCAGTTTTGGGCCCCTCACTACAAGAAGGCCATCGAGGTGCTGGAGCGTGTCCAGAGAAGGGCAACGAAGCTGGGGAAGGGTCTGGAGCACAAGTCTTATGAGGAGCGGCTGAGGGAGCTGGGGTTGTTTAGTTTGGAGAAGAGGAGGCTGAGGGGAGACCTGATTGCTCTCTACAACTACCTGAAAGGAGGCCGTAGTGAGGTGGGGGTCGGTCTCTTCTCCCAAGTAACAAGCGATAGGACGAGAGGAAACGGCCTCAAGCTGCGCCAGGGGAAGTTTAGGTTGGATGTTAGGAGAAACTTCTTCACCGAAAGGGTAGTCAGGCACTGGAACAGGCTGCCCAGGGAAGTGGTTGAGTCTCCATCCCTGGAGGTATTTAAAAGACAGGTAGACGTTGTCCTTAGGGACGTGGTTTAGTGGTGGACTTGGCAGTGCTAGGTTAACGGCTGGACTCGATGATCTTAAGGGTCTTTTCCAACCTTAATGATTCTATGATTCTATATCCCTTTCATAGAGGTTTTGTGACAAATCTCTGGACTACATGTTTGCTAGAGAATAAAGACGATGGATAGAGACATGCTTTTGCTTCTCCTTCTCCTCCTCCTCCTCCTATCTTAAAAGTGAGAAGAAAACAGTACTAAAGTGAAATGAAGTTGAATAACTGCTTTTTTGCCCTGTTTGCCAAGTGACTGTGAATGTTACACTGATTATTTGCCAAAGCTGGGAGCCACACAAACACCCCACCAGGACCAGAACCATCCTCCCCTGCTTTTCTTGCCCAGGGAATCTACATGTTAGGTACAAAGAGAAGCAGTACTTCCTAAAGACACTGGAAAAAACCCAGTTAATATAGAAGAGGGGGAGATTTTTTTCATCATTTCTACAAAGAATATGTCAGTTTCCTTTTCAAGAGTGTTTGCCTTTCACAAATACTCAATTTTAAATTGAAAAAAAAAAGCCTCCAAAAGGTTTGCAATGAGAAAATTTAAATTTTTATTTCAGGCAGACCTAATTTTGTTTTGACTTTTCATAATTGTGTGGAGAACAGATGTTTTATGATTGGAAATAAATATAAGAAGATAGAATATCAAAGATAAACTGCATATAAGAAGGATCCATAAAATTCTATTAAGGTAAAAAATTGAATTTTTCAGACTTGAATGGACAGAGTTTCCACTTCAACAGGATCCTTCATTTCGGCATAGCATTCAGATATGATATTTCAAGGGTTGAAAACCCAGCACGTTATTTCAGCTTTACTGCAAAGAATATTTGCCTGAAATATCACCATGAAATACAACTGTGGGCAGACTGGATCACCGCCATTTTGCATTGCTTCAGGACACAGAGAAGTGTTTCTTCTCAGGGTTCTTCCTGCTGCCGTGCCTGCTGCTGTTAGGAGCAGCTTCTGCAGCTAATGTAAAATTCATTTAAAATTAATTGAAGGGTGGCAAACTTGCCTGTATCAGCCATTGAAACTCAGGCTGCTGCTTATTTTCTGCCACCATAGCTGTGAATACAAAGGCTCGCCAGTCTCCTCAGGAGAGCATCTCCCTTCGCACTGCCTTGGTCTGGCTCTTTACAGAACCACCTGCAGAGCACACAACCATCAACTGCTTCTTGGGCTTGCGCATCAACCTCAGGTGTGAAGTGGGTGTTAAGACACGACTGAAATGCTTTTTGCATATTAATCATTAATGATTTGCTGTTTCTAAACCTAGGCAACCTGCACAGATCAGCCCGCGCTTGCCCAGCCGTGTGCTACAAACATCACCCACAAGGAGGAGCCCAATTTACAAATAATTCATTAAGAAAAAAGACTGCAGTTCCTGGTTAGCCCATACCCAGGCTGAACAGATTAGTGACTAATCACTGCTTGATAAAAGAAACAGTGTTTCTTTCAGCTAAACTCCCATCAGGAAGAAGATTCACCAGCCAGGGGATGTTTGCCTAATTACATTATCCCGTCTTTTCCCAATTATGTGGAGAACAGATGTTTTGTGTCTGGAAACGAACCCAAAGAGAGGGAACATCAAAGACCAACTGCCTACAAGAAGAGCCTATGAAATCAAATAAAAGCACCTAACTAATCAAACAGGCTAGTCACTGCGTTATTGTAGCCTGGTCTGGCTTTTTCTTAAACTCAATTAGTTATCATGCCAAACACGCATTTTACCCAGACAGGAAGGTGTGATTAAGCGAAATTGGTTCCCTGGGGACTACTGGATGATGCTGAAAGCAAACAGCAAAGATTAGTAGAATGTTTTACACAGTAAAATACAGTTACTATATGAATGTATAACAGCAGTTTGTATTTTGAATTTACTGTGATAATTTCAGTATAACCCACAAAGCTTAGTTTAACTTGGCAGTGTCTTGTAAATAGCCTCCTCACTATTTTATGGCTATAAAAGTCTGTAGAAGAGTAGGAGAACTGACACATTGAGAAAGAAGGGCAAGCGTGCAAACTGCCCGTTCAGTTGTGCCTCCTCTTGCTTGATGTTCAGGTATGCTGAGCCTTCAGAAAGCTCTTTGAAGTCAAAAGGATGCAAGTGCACTCTGAGCCTGTACGGGCATGGGCTATGAAATCGTAATCCAAAGCCTGAGGTCTGCAAATTAAATTCAAAACATTTACATTTACAATTTACATTTCAAAACTTGATCTTTGGCAACTTGCCTATGGTTACCCAGTCACGCCTGGCAGAATAGGGAACAAAATCCATATCTGTAGAAGATGAGTAAAATGCTGCCAGATGCCTCATGAGAACCAGCAAGGATTTCTCTTTAATTCACTTGAGCCGGGATTTCATTTCAGATTTCTTTCATGTAAATGGGTGTCAGCTCAAATCTCAGCTGACTCACGTTCTCTAAAAGCAGCATGGTTTTTGCTTCCTGTTTATACATTTATTTTACGTACCCAGAATTCAGAGTAAGGTAAGTGGTTTCTCTCTTCTTATCTGCCTGTTGCTATCCTGATTACTTTTCTGTTTTCTTAATTTGCTGCCCACTCTGCAAAACAAAATTACCTATGCTGGTGATTAAGACTTCAGAAAAAATCTCAGGGCTATAGTCTTCATTTTTGCTCTTTGCATTATTCAGGAACAAGTACCTTCACAAGAGCCAAGATTGTTTTAATAAAGTTGATTAAATGCTGAATTTTTACATTCTAATAAAACTCTGCCCTACTGTGATATCAGCTGGTAGGTCAACCCAGAAGGGCACAAGAAATTTGGGGATTACTGGAGTGCATTGATGAGAACTTCCTAACGAAGATTATCACAGAGCTAACGAGGACAAGCACTCTGCTGCACCCCATGCTTACAACCAAGGAAGAACTTATCTGGGATGCGAAGGTCAGGGGCAGCCTTGGCTGCAGTGACCATGAAATGGTGGAGGATCCCTCAAGGAGGGAACAAGGTGAATAGCAGGATCAACCCGTGGACTTCAGGAGAGCAGACAGTGGCCTCTTAAGGTATCTACTTGGAAAAATCCTGTGCAATGCATCCCTAGAAAGAAGAGGGGACCAGGAGAGCCAGTTGGTTTTTAAGTATCACCTCTTCTAGCTGCAGAATGATCCATCTCAACGTGCAGGAAATCAAGCAAAGGCAGCAGGTGGCTGCAAGGATGAGCAAGAAGCCCCTGACAAAGCTCAAATATAAAAGGAAGCGTACAAGAGGTAGAAGCAAGGACAGGTGACCTCTGAGGAATATAGAGACATTGTCCAAGCATGCAGGGACAGGGCTAGGAAAGCCAAAACCCATCTGGAGCTGAATCTGGCAAGGGATGTGGAGGGCAGCAAGAAGAACAAGTATATCGGCTGCAAAAGGAAGACCAGGGAAAATGTGGGCCTGCTGCTGAATGGGGTAGGGGACCTGGTAACAAAGTATATGGAGAAAGCTGAGGTACTCAGTGCCATCTTTGCTTTGTTTTTTTACTGGCAAGACCAGCCTTCAGGAATGCCATGCTCCTGAAGAGAAAGTCTGGAGCAAGAGAGGTGGAGGAAGATCAAGTTAAGGAACACTTAAAAAAAAAAAAAAGAAAAAAAAACCCAAAAACATAATAAAGTCCACAGGCCCTCCTGGGATGCATCCATGCCTCCTGAGAGAGCTGGCTGATGTCATTTTGAGGCCATTCTCAATTATCTTTGAGGGTTATGGTGATCAGGAGAGGTTCCTGAACAGTAGAAAAGAGTGAATGTCACTCCTATCTTCAAGAAGGGCAAGTAGGACACAGGGAACTACAAGCTGGTCAGCCTCATCTCTGTCCCGTGGAGGGTGATGGAGCAAGTATTCCTGGAGACCACCTCCAAACATCTGAAGGACAAGGTGACTGGGAGCAGCCCGCATGGACTTCATAACCACATAGCCCTGTAATTGAGCATAGCCATTGCTAGTAACAGGCCATAAGCCTTGTACTGAGTTTGCAAGTCTGCAGGACTGAGGCTCGTCAGGCTTGCTCTGCCCAAACTCCTCTTGACCTACCTAGAGCTTTGTTTTACTTGCTTTAGCTGCGACAGCAATTCCTCTGACATGGGGGGTTGAGCAGGAGAGTTGGGCTAGGGGATCTCCAGACGTCCCTGCCAACCTCCACCATTCTGCGATTCTGTGAAAATAGTCTGGTGAAATTCACCCAGAATTTGTCTCTCATTAAAGAACTGCACAGCCCATTTTTTTTTTTAATCAAGTTTGACTTCTTAAGAAAATTTCAAACCACAATTTCTTCCTTATTCTGACCCTCTGTTATTTTAACTCAAGTGACTAATTACAGATCATGAAGGAATGAATAGTAAAGTGCTGATGTAAAGTATGTGGGAGGAGTTTACAGATATAGAATGTTTTAGTCAAATTCTTAAGTGACAAAATACTGTTTTAGCTTGACTGAAATTTTAAGGAAAAAGAAAACTAGCACCTAAAGAATTTGTACCATTGCTGCTCTTCACTGCTTCTCTGAAGACTAATTCAGAAAATTCATTTGTGTGAATGCTTGCAAATGCAATTAAGTGTATGAAAATGGATACACATTTTGAATCCAAGATGCCTTTTGCAGCCATTGTAATTTACACTGCTTCTTAGTTTCCTCCTACAAATACATCTGCAAAGACCTGTGTCTTGGGTAGGTCTAGTGGTTTTTAAAATCAGGAGTAGATCAAAACTAGTATCAATTTAATCAAACATATTCTCTGTCCTTATTAATCACTATTTTTTTTTACCCTTCTTTTACAAGAAAACTTTGAACTTAAAATGGAAAAGACTTATTTTTTTGTTGGGTTTTTGTTTTGTTTTGTTTTTCAGCTGGAACTGGATATTTTCCTTCACATTTTACAAACTTTCACCCAGACCAATAATGTTTTCATTGTCATAGTATATGTAGGATTGACCGTTAAATTATTATGCCAAAGATCTGAGTCAAGTTTTTTATTATCTTTGGGTTTTGCTTTCCTGTCCTGTTTTGCTGTCAGGTCTGGATGTATTATTGTCCCTGCTAACCTAATATTCTAGAATGTCACTTTTTGCTTAGTGCATAGTAATTAATAATTCAACAATTCACTATTGCGAAGTCCGAATGTATGTTGGACTTACGTTCCTGGCAGGTTCTGCCCAAACAATCACATCATCAATACAGACTTATTCACTGTTCTGCCAAACTCTCACCATTTTGGTGAGTATTTTGGGCACTAAATTTATGTCAGAGAAAGTCTCTGGAAATGAAATACCCCCAAAAGCCATCTTATGATAAAAATTTTAGTTTGTTGTCCATGACGCTGTAGCTGCCAAGCATCATGTGATGCTCCCAGTTTTGCAAACAACTCTGTCATCTGGTTATTTACTCCGCTCTTGGTAGTAGATGACCCCGTTGTCTCTGATGGACTTGCAGGACCTCCATGTGCCCTGAGGACATCTCATTTAAGAAATGGACACGGACAGCATGCTCTTCTCTGGGGTGTGGGTGATTTAAGATAGACAAAATGAACTCTTTGTATTTTGTCTTCAGGATAGCAGCATTCACCTGACCTATGCAGAACTAGAAAAACTTGTTGAACAAGGGAATGCCACAATGCTTAGTATTCATTTGGGCAGCAGCTGGTGGAATGCATGAAAGCAAAACTTCCATTTTTGCATTTTAACAACCGTGAAAATGTCAGCATATAGCTGCTTTTAACTATATCGTAAGCCAAACATAATTTTTCCATGGTCTACAAGCAAAGCCTTAGGGCCCAAAAAGCTCTGAAAAAAACATTCAGCCATCATTCAAATTAGAAGATTTTGATAGAAAAAGAAAACTAAGCGACAACAAGATAAACAAAAGGGAATACAGAAAAATAACCCTCACCAGGCTGTGATACAAAGACAAAGACATGATGGATTATTGACTGTGCGTTATCCTTGACAATGCATTAAAGCAGCTAAAAGGATTCTTGTGTGCCACTTCTGTTCTTCCTTCTTTCCAAGGGGTGCTTCTCAGCTCTGATTTTCATTTCTTTCCTCTGCTTAGTCTTTCTGATCGATTTTTCTTCCTTCCTCACTCACAGCTTCCTTTTCTCTCTTCTGCACTGAGGTGCCATGGCAATGTGCAAATCAGAAAGGTACTGTTTTTTAATGCGCACAGTCCTTGGATTTTAAAATTTCCTGCACCCATACGTTTGTCTTGATGACTTGTGTCTCTGTTTTCATGTTTGCACAAAAATGGTAAAGCAAACCTCATTAAGAAAATCAAAGCAGCAGCACCTGTACTTTGTTCAGCTTGCTTTCTTTTTTTTTTTTTTAAGCAGCAGCTTTTTTGGTCTTCAGCTTAGGCATTTGGCCATTTCTGATCTCACATGTAGCTTGCTGGGTTTTTTGTTTTGTTTTTCTGAGCAGGACCATGCCACCAACCATAACTGATACAAGAGCTTTCTCTTCATAGCTGTCTCTGACCTAATTATAGTTTATTGTGCTGCCTTCTGCATGTGTTTCATGACACCATCATAGACTTTTTCTTTCCTGTGTGTAATTTCAACTTTAAAGACGCATTATAACATGATTCCCCCCTGCCTTATATTTTCCTGTTTTATTCTGAATTTCTTTTTAGGATTCACATTCACTATATTTCTGTGTACTACTGAAAAACTACACATTCTGTTGCTTCTCTGAAACTGTCTCCTAACTACTCACTGCCATTTCAGTCATCACCTCACAGCCTATGATGTGCTGCTTCTGTCTCTTCATTAGCTAGACAGATCTCGTGTAATTTTTTTTTTTTTTTAAGAGTTGCTGCTGCACCAAGCCAGAGCTTCCACGCACCCTTCCCGCAGGTAGCCTGGCAGCGCTTGATCTCATATCAAAGGGACTTTCACAATTCCCTGACTTCAGAACTGAGCCTTTAATCTCACTGCTGTGACGTGCTTCAAAGGCTCCTGTGAGCTGCTGCATCAGGAAATACAGCACATCGCACTCCTGTATTTCCATTTTAATACAGGCTAGCAAATACAGAAAACATCAAAATTGTCTGAGCTGTGTCTTTTACCAAATTCAGTAATGATACATCCTAACTGTCTGAACCCTTGTCACAGCTCAGGCAATTTTAATTCACAAAATTTTATTTGTTACAGTGGCTTTAAAATGCAGTAATACCAGCCTTGACTGCTTGCCAGCTACCAACCTGTAGGGGTTTTGTTATTTTTTAGGGCCTAATCTTGTATTGCTTTCTCTTCTCCTTGTACTTTTCAGTCTGTTGGATTTCCACAATAGTTTCTTACAAACTCTTGACAAAGTACCAGGAGTAGTCAGCTGTAAGAAGTGAGTATCTTTATCTATAGTCTATAAAATCTATATATCTGTTCACCTGCTTGAAGATGATTTGGCATAAAGTTATATACATGTGGACCAAATGTAAAAAATAAAAAAATTCAAAAACCCCACAGAATGTCAGGTGTCTGTCAAACACCTACAAATGTTTTTTATGCTTATCTATCTTTCTGACACTGGGCTAGACAGCTTCTCAGACTCTCTCCTGTCGGTGTTTGCTAAGCAGTGAATGGCACTTCAGTGTCCATGCCCAGATCAGATTCACCAGCTGTTTGGCAGAAGACCGCCTTCCATTGCCACATTACAGTCCTGCCAAGCTGCCTGCTACAAGATTCTTCTCCCTTCTGTACTATTAACTACAAGTTAGGATTGTTTGGGCTTTTCCTTAATTATTAATATTTTAGGCTTTTACAAGCTGGACTATTTTGATAAAAAGGCATTTTCTCCCCAATTTAGGAATTTTTATTCCTTTTCCAGATAAAGGGTAACTATGTAAAGGCCTGGATCATATTTTCTATAGAGCTGTTCTTACAATTGAGCTTTGTAGCAGAATGAAGAACATAGATTCCTCTGATCAGCTGTGTTGTGAACTTCACAGATTCCTACTCATTCAAGCTGGAAGGAATGCTGAACACTGTTGCAAGTGCAGGCTTTAGAGGTTATGCCAAGGAAACCACACGTTGTTCCTTCCAACTGTTAAAAGACTGGCAGGGCTCTGTAACAGGCAAGACAAAGGGAGCCTTGGGGTAACAGGGCTATTTGCAGGTACATTAGGTAGAACACCGAATTAAAAAAAGTAGAGATAGTCATTATGCAGAAGTGGCAGATGCAAAAACTGCAGGACCCCTGTATCCTTGAAGACATTGGAAAGGATGGTTTAAGATTTGCTTCCAGAAAACACCTAAATGGAGCTGCCTATATGTGAACAAGATGACTAAGCTTCTATTACAGTCAATGGAGTTTAATACAGGAGTGGAGTGGGCTGAATAGCTATCGAGACTCCACAGCATGCACTGAATACAGCACCACCTGCAATCGGAGCTTCAACACTCAGTACGCAGGCACACACAGAAGTATCCAAGTTTAGGTGTCTTAAGATAAAGCTGGTACCATGTCTGCCCACAACAGACAGTGACTACCTATACATAGGAAAACACCAAGTTTTGCAGGGACATTTGAACTACTTCCAGCCTAGCAGAACGGTAGAGCTGTACTAACATAGCATGCTGTACACATTAATACACCTTGCTGCTTAGCAGGAGTAATAAATCCCTGGCAAGCACTGTTGTGCTATAGCTAGGTCTGTACAGCAGCCAGTTTTTGCTAAGAGATGAATATTTACCTTTTTCCTCTCTAGAAGAGGCTGCTATTAGGGAATCACCATTCACTCCTCTCCCATCTGCCTAAGACTGGGAACACTGACTGATTACCATTAGCCATTTTAATCAACTTGCATATAATCCATAAAATCCTGGAAAACGGTATTCTTATATTAACCTAGTTGTTGAGCCACCACAGTGGGCAAGGATGGGCAACAGGGAAGACCTACAGAAATAATGATTGTAGGCGTGCAACCATTCTGACAAAGACAAGTCATCAGGAGCTGATTCATTTCATTAAGATACAGAAGCTTTTGAATGAAACTGGGCTTAATGCATGGTTGTGTGTCAGCTCATGGGGTGCTTTCCTGTTAACACCAGCGACTTCCCTGTTTTTCATTAAGCATTTTTTCCTGTCATTCAGCATCACGTGACATGAGTTAGACAGACCTAACTGGATTAATTTTGCAATTAAGATGTGAGGCAATACATCAAATGCTACCCTCAAGTACAAATATAGCATATTAAAACTGAACAGTTTGTTTACGATGCTATATAAAAATAGTTTGGCATTGGCAAGTTTTATTAAATAGGATTTCCTAGCTAGGAAATCTAATAGAAAGTCGATAAATCAAGGATAATTTTTCTGTTCAAAGAAAGATCTACCATGATGATAGCAAACAGCCTGCTGCATAAAACATCCTCTGCAATCTGAGCAGACTGATTACTTATTCAGATTAGGAACCATAAGAATGGATATACACTTGTTTTTTTCACCCCCTTTTTTTCCCCCCTCAACACAGAATGAAAGAATATAGGGCGAACCATCCCAAAATAATCAGAAGTCTAGGGCCACCCTGCACATTTGTACTGTGTGGTCCTGATTTCTTGAGGGGAGTAGTTTTTTAGTCTACTCCCTTTATTTGTTAAGGTCCTTCTCCATCTTGCCCCCCCCCAAAAAAAAAAAAAACAACCCTCATTTCCTGTTAATTGCCACAAGCAAAATCAAGTACCTGGCTATCATGGTGTACTGAACAGTGTCTGTATTTTCTGTTGTTTTATGTAGTCCTTGAAAGCTTCATGACTGATTAGGCGAGTCATTTGCAATGACTTTCAGAAGACTCGCACACTGATCAATACCCAAGACTTTTTTTAGCCTCAGACCTTGCGGCACAGATGAGAACAGATCATTTATCCATCTCAGATTGCTTTTCTTTTCACCACACAATGCTCCTGCCAACTTATGCTCCATTTGTAATCCAGTTATGAAAGTCAGGTTATCCTTTCCCACTACCCAGCAATTTATTATTAATATATATATGAGCAGCAAATAAAACAGAAGACATAACCAGCATAACAAGCCAAGAGCATAGTCTTATCTATTGCATTGCAAATATGACCCTGGACTTACCACCACATCAACGGGGCGGCCAACTTACTACTACTGAAAGCTGCCAAGTAGGCTTTTGAGTTCAGTTCTACTTAAGTTTCTTCCATTGAAACAACACTACGTACAATTGACATGGGCTGGGCTTCAGCATTCACATGGATGGGATGCCAAACAGAAGGACCAAAATTCAAATTGGTTTGTCCATTTAAAGGATTAATTACAAGATTTGGTCTATTTATTTTCCCCTCCCCTAAGAACCTTCTTCTCATGGTAAGAGGAACTCAGTAACTAGTTCCAAGTTTTGGCTTTTACAAGACAGCGGTTAAAAAAATCAGTCATTAATAATGTTTAATACCTAGCTGGTTGCAATAGGAGAAAACTAAAGTGAACCTATGTGTTTCGTCCACTGCACAGGTATTTGATGATAGAATATTTCTGTGTTTAGCTTTAAACTACAGGCTAATTAACACCATATTTTAGAGGAGTAAACTACAAGAAATAACTCCCCAATCAAGATTCAGCAAATCAGGTTAACGCTGAACTGAAAAATATTCTACCAATGAGTTCACACAGATTGTATTTGACAACATGCTCCTTACAAAGGGACAGTATCTACTTGTTTGCACAGCAATTAAATATGCTGTAGCTTTGAATAAATACTTTAATCCAGAACACATTAGCAAGCCTTTTTCCTGCACAAATACTTCAGTGCTAGGAAAGACATTAATACATCCTGCATTCACTGTTGAATAACAAGCAAAACAAGAAGGGGGAAGATCCTGAAACTAAAGGCACTTGGCAAAGGAGGGCTTTCAAATAAAAAACAGGGAAAAAGTACAAAACAGTTCACTTAGCATGAGAAACCATGAATGCATTCATTTTAATGCCCACTTCATTTTAAGCACATTTGTTTTAACACAGGGCCAAATACACACCAATGAAGTATCTCCTTAACTTCTATATGTAAGCCTCTGAACAGAACAGAAAAAAAGCATCAGCCAAACCAGTGCCTGGGGAATGCCACCACACTTGAAGCACCTCTCAGCAGGATACAGGTGATTATCTCTGGAGACACACACATTGGACTTTCTCATTTTGTTAAGTTAAACCTAACTTCTTCATTATACATACAGCAATATAACATCAAGCTGCAGTGTGCCATTTGGCAGGCTGGAAGAAAGGTACTTCTACCCATAGGATCTGCTTCATTCTAAGCTTCATGAAATTAAAGACAGGGCATTTTGGCCAGATCGTCCAACTTCACAGATTTTGTTTCTATTTATACATTACTGAACAACAGTCAGGAGCTGCACAAGTTTCTTACGTAGGATCAAACATATCAACTGAAAGATGCCAACTCCCTTGGCATCCCAAAATGCCTTGTGCCAGCACTGTTCCTGGACTGCTGTGCAGCAGTATTGATGCCAGCGTTCAGCAGTCTACGCTCACGACAGTCGCTGGTGCAAATCAGATGGCATGTATTTATTACAGCCATGAAACCAGGCTGTCTGCATCAGGGAGCTTCGGATGCCACAGATGGTCAGAACTAGAAACCTGAACTATCCCTCTGTGCCAGGTAATCTCATTAGAAATATGCCTCCCCACTGAGGAAGAACAGAGCAGCTGAGCCATTCTGCAGAGCACTTACCAGGAATCATTACCAGGCATCCTCTCACTCCAGAATTGTCCTAAGTACAGGGACCCAAGTTTCAGAGTCTAATTACAAACAACATTTTGTGATGAGACTATGCTCCTTGCTTTGTGTGTCATGTTTTACAAGCCTGCTATATGCAAAACTCTGCCCTGCAATGAGGAAATGAGTGGAAACAGAAAATAATTTATTAAGTTCTGTACTCACTGAGTCATGCACATAGAAGGCAAATGGAGCACACAAGTTATCACAACAGTAGTTGTAAAATACTGTCAAAAGTAAATATAATGCACATACATACCATTTTGAACACAAGGGAAGAGAGTTCACAGAGCCTCAAGTTGGAAGCATAGACTAAGAGAAGATTTACTCCTCTCTTACCTAGGACAACTGCTGAACAGTTCTGTTGACACGTTCATCTAGAACAGTTTTAAATATTTAAGGTTTAAAGGTGAACTTGAAGGCTTGTGTTGACTGTCAAGACTCAGCCAGCCTTCTGGGCTGAGCCATATATTTGCAGCTGTGAAATCCTTATTTGGAAAAGTAATCATAGCATCCTCCCTACATATAAAGTAGGCACACTTTCTGCAATGCAACAAGTTTGGTAGACAATGCAAACAGAACACGTCCTCTGCCTGTGGCAGAAGAGCTGTTTCTATTTAGTTTACCATCAATTCATTCTCATGCCATTTTAATCTGCACATAAGTATTTTAGATTGTTTATGAAATGTTGTATTGCTCTATAGAGGGTACAGTCTACAACTTAATGATCCCAAATTGCACTGCTTTATCTGCAGCGCTGCCCCTGAAGTTAATCAGGAGATGATGGGAACCAAGATATGCAGCGATACTGACAAAGATTTGAGCTTTGCTGCCAGGGGGCGGCAGCACCAGCATGCCTGATGCAGCAGTTCAAGCCTCACAGCAGCATTTCAGAGCCCTGAAGTCCAGCTCTCAGTCTGTTTCCATTTATACTTTGCTTTGTTTGGCCATCTGGTCTATTCATAACAGGGACTACACAACAAAACACATTCTTGAAATACAAGTAATTCATAACCTTCAGCCCTAGCAGAATAGCCATCACATTCTATATCAATCCAATACACATGGATTTCTGCATAATTGATCATTTTATTGGAATATGTTAAAAGATGTTTGTTCAGATCACCTGTTCAGCAGGCAGTTATGCTGCTTCTGTTCACTGCATACATACTGAGCAAGTCTCCAAGCAACACAAATTATTTTGTCTGACCCCATACATACACATCTTTACTACAAAAGCAGCTTTTCCTCAATGAAAGTTGTATCCATGGGACCAATGTTCATTACTTCTAGCTATGACTTGTACCAAATCCATATCAATAATTATAGGTTAAATACATCAATACATGTAATAGAGCTTTAACAGTAAAAAAGTAAGAAAGTTAAATACTGCAACAGCTTAGATACATACTGCATTTGAATGACAGAACATAAAGTCTATTGACCTAGCTAAGACAGTCACCAAAACACAACATACAGAACCAATGTCAAGAGCCAGTACTTGTCTAAGCATTTTAGAGTTCCCCTTTTCCCTTCAAATAAAGAAGGTTTGTGCACATCTTGAATGTGAACTTAGATATCATTAACCTTTCAGCAACATTGATCCTGATATTTAAGGTTGGGTAAAGAAAGACTTGTTAAAGCTGCAGGCCACTAAGTACACACAGTATTTTGAGTTTGAGGATGCAATGTTTGCTATAGCACACATTCATTGTTCAAACTAAGTGTACCCTATGTAACAGTAGCATTAATTGGCAATACTTGTACTTAGTAGAAAATGCCACATTACTCAATTAACCAAAAAAAGCTAGTTTTTTTAAAGTGTTAATTAGCTATGATGAAGGCTAGGGAGGTATTTTAACTGAAATGCCTTGGTTAAGTCAAATAAGCTGACCTACCATTGTTCTCTAGAACACAGGAATCAAGTTACATGTGTTCTCTCAGTCATCAAGGGCTGGTATTTCAGCCAGCATTTGAGTTTTTAACCTAAGGGCAGGTTAAAATAAATCTGTATACAATGCAGCATACCTAAAATAGATGCAATGATGACCGATTAATTAGTTGTCAGTCCCTATTTTTTACAGTTACAAGCCCAACAGCTTTAGGCATACAAATTATAGGCAATCTTTTAAGTTTAAATTCAACCATTACAAGCCAGAGACCCATTTCAGAGATTGCTCTGTGATAGCATTCTGGACTCTCAGAACATGCATACACCAGCTGTCCAGAAATACAGAGTTGCTAATAAAGTTGCTAGGAAAAAAAGCCATTAAACATACACATGCATGCCAGTTAGTTTCCCAATTAAACCACTACTTACAAGCCATACTTGATTTTTTTGTAATTTGTAGTTTTTGACCCAACTTACAAATTGAGTTCAAGTGCAAGACATCCAATATGTGACCATTTGAAATAGCCAAAGTGAAAATGAGTGCAAATTACAAAGCTACAAAGAGGTTAGCAATGATTTCCTGATCTTTTCAGGTAAAAATTTATTTACCAGATAAGGAACCACCAGACAGGGGTGGAGTCCATGAAGGACATGACTTTTAGGAAAGCCACCAGAGTCTTGACCAACACTGACTTTTCAAAAAGTTTGAAAGTTTCTTTATACTGTAAACTGAAGTCCTCCACAAAGTTATCTGGTATCTTATCGCATGTTGTAATGTATTATTGCCCTACAAGTTGTGCAGAAACCCACAGCCAAGAGACTATTAATGCACAAGAAGTTTAGAAGTTACCGTGCAGAAGATATGATTAATCTGTAACAGAATCTCAGGTATTGATTATGGCTTAGACCTGCATTGAAAGTCAACACTTAGACAAATACCCTTAAGTGAATGACATTGTCTATATGAAAGTGAGACAACTTTGTTACACTGAAGACTTACTTGGTTAAAGTGACCTTCTGCTTAGAAGAAACAGTAGACAATATATTCACAAATAACCATATCTACTTTGCAAGAATTAGCCCTGTAAGAATTCAACAATACTCTTTTTTTTTACTCATCTTTTCTTTAAGATATTATGGAGATATTTACAGATGTTTATAAACAGGCTTTGTTTCTTGAACAGCTAGATCTTTGATAATTAATTCTTTGTCCTCCTTCCCTCCCTCCTCCAAGTCTGCCAAATTCAAGACATTCTTCTAGCAGCATTCATGAAATCAATAGTGCAAAGTCATTACAAAAACTTCTTTTCCCAAGCTGTGGCATCCTCTTCAAGTTTATATTAGGTCAATAGCACTTCTCATGTATTTAGAGCTCTGGGGGAAGGCAGGAACAATAGATATGCTGAATCTAGCAAGCAACCAATTTGTTTGCCAAGGGGTTTTTGGGGTTTTATTATTGGGTGGTTGTTTTTTATTTGCTGCTCATACTGGCCATTGTTACAACTTTGGTTACTAGTTCACTACATTAAACTCACAGTTCCTCATTTTGACATGCACCTATAACATGCGAGTTGAACTGCACCACGATAATGGTAATGTCATCTCTATACATTCGAGCCAGCTCTTCTGGAAGACTAAGCATCTTGGACAGTCGCTCATGGTCCACAGTGCCAAATTCATTGTTACCCACCGCATGACGTATCAGGTGAGTTGCTGCATTCTGATCTTCAAATACTGAAGAGATTCTTGCTCTCCTTTCTGTTAAGAGACCATGCATCTGTCCCAAAGTTACCTTATAGCCACCAACAGCTATTGGCTGTTGATGGTGAACACCAGTGAGGTACTCCCCCACAATTCTAGCCACATCTTGCCTGTGCATCGTCTCCCACAACCCATCCGTGGCCAAAACCAGGAATTTATCCTGCGGCCGTAATCTGTGATATATGACTTCTGGCTCAGCTGTGAGGTATGGGGGAGTGTGATAGTTTGGAGGAATAAACTTTGTATATTCATTGTCATTCAGCTGATCTGGGCCTGATTCTACTACTCTCTTCTGTAGTTCAATACTCCATTTAAACTTCACATCACCAAAAGCTCTGAAAGGCATCAGGAGACCTAAGAGACGATCTTGTTTCACAAGACTTTTCTCTTCAGACTTTGGATGCTCCGTTTTCACACGTTCCACTTCACGTTCGTTTTGTGCATTGTGGTCATAGGACAGATTAACTGCAGACCAAGACCCATCTTCTTCCTGAACCCCAAGCATTGCCCTACTGTCACCTGTGTTTGCAATATGCAAGTCAACACCATCCACGTGGGCCACACAGGCAGTTGCACCAGAAAATGCTACTCGCAGTACTAGGTAGTTGAGAAAAGAATTTGGATCTCCTACTTGAGCTTCCAGAGAAATATCATTATCAAGCCTCTTAAAAGCATTAATTAAAGCTTCTTTCACATCAGTAGTCTCTCCACTGTTGAGATCAATGAGCTCCTGCCAGTAAGTTCTTAGACTATTGAAGTAAAGCTTGGAAGCTTCTTTGCTAAAATAATCATTGGGATGCTTGTGCCACTGTAAAATGGGCAACAGAGCTCTGCCACTTTCCACAGCATTTTCTATTTCAAGTAAAGTCTCATGAGGTAACAAAGAGACAGCGATGTAGTAAAACAGTCTTTCACTGACAGCTTGAGCACAAGCACAACCTGCATGGCCATCAAAAACACCCAGAAGCATTCCTCTTGTCTGCAAGCAAGTGGCAGCACTCCTCCGGTCTTCTATCGGAGCATTAGCAGGCAACTGGTTGCTATCAAAGCCAAGGACGGAACTTACATTTTTACCATCAAATTCTGGGACTTTGAAACTGTATTCATTCGCCTTCAGAATGCTGTTGACCTGTGGAGGAGTGAGGTAAAATCTCTGTGGCGTAGAAGCATAATCTCTTGTGTGAATAAAGCGATTAAAGTTCTCCTTTGGCCTATAAAGTGCCGCAAATTTCTTCTGAGTTGCATATCTGAAGTGACTGTGAGCAAAATGAGATGACAAACAACACAGATGTTTATGGTGGCAGTAACACACAGTACTGCATATTCTGCTAATCTCACAGTTACGAATCAATGGAAACAGATGAGCTGGTGCTGGCATGGCATCAGACAACAACGGTAGCCTGGAGCTTCGGACTGGAATTGCTGAAAGACAAGAGAACTATGCTTAGGGGGGACAGCTAACATTTCTCCCAGAACTGTGTTAAGACATGTACAGCCCCTAAAAAAGTTACTTATTATATGGAGTTCATAGCTTCACAGGTCTTGAGAAAGAAAAGGCATCAAGAGGTTCTTGTTTATAGACATTACATCAGGCTATAACAAAAAAGCTGTACCATACTTAAGATATTTTAGCTCTTATACCCACTCAGCAGGCAGGAAGTGAAAACATCATCCAGACAGACAATGCAGCTTCAAACAGAACTTAAGACAACAGTTAGCATGGAGCACTCTACAGTAATGCCACCTTCTAGAAGACTTTCATGGAGATTTGTTTTTCTGATTTCCTAGCTGACATAGCCAGATGTGGCACACAGAGAGGAAAACTGTCTTTTTATGAAGCTGAAGAGATAAATCATCTAACAGAAGATTCAAGAAACAATTTTGAGATGACATACAACTGGGTTTAAGATGAAGATGCTTTAGACAATAAAAGCAAGCAGCAGGTCATAGACAGCAGATATTCTTTAGGCAATCGTCAGTAGCAGGTTTTGTTTCTTCTCCCCCCTTTCACATGCAAAGCTTCAAACTTGTGTGACACCATGGTGTACATATCCAATATAGCCACAGCAGCCTATGCAGCAATTTCCTAGCTTATCATATAAAAATACAAGAGGTAGAAAGCAGATGCATCTCTCCTATCAACAGCTCATCTACCCCAGTAAATTTTAGGTTTATAAATTGCTTTAAAAAGCTACTCAACTGAAAGACTACATGCAAGCTAGAATAGAGCCCTGCACAATAGTCTAAAGCTAGTTCAGTGTTAAGATAAACTATTAAGTTTAGTACCCAAGAAAAATATTCTATTACTTTTTGCCACATCTAAAAAAATGCTTTTCTTCTAATTTTTCATTCCTCTGAAGAAAGATTATTCTAACATACTTTTCCTTGTCCCCATTTACATACCCAATCACAAGATTAGCGTGAGTGCCTCTTAAACCCCATATTCACTATGTCTCATTACCAGGAAGTCTTTTACAACATACTTGAAAAAACAGTTCCATAATGGGGAAAAAAAAACTTGAACTGTGGCCTTGCGTGAAGTGCACACAGTTAAGGGGAATTTAGTTTTCTCTTTCCATCTTTTATGATCAAGTTTCATCATAAAAACTTCTTCCTAGAAAAGACCATTACAAATTATCTTATACAACGCTTACTGCGATCAAAAGCAATAGTCCATCAGCACCACTATATCTCAGACTTAATTGTTCTACTGAAAAACTGGGTACTGCTGGGTTATGCAAGGTGCTTCAGTTACTAAATTGATTAATTTTTTCAGCCAAGCAGGCATACCAGTATTTCAGATGAGACACAGCCCCTATAAAAGATGCAGTAAGCCCCAATATTCAGTCTAAAGGATCACGCAATACAGGATCATGTTCTGCGATCACTGTTCTGTAAGCTTTCCATAGATTCTGCCACAGGATTCTGATCACCTAGGATCAGCTAGGATGTGTCCGGAAATATATGAAGCTTCACCTCACTCTGTGTTGCAAGAAAAGAAAGCAAGACACATTGTTCCCTCCAAACTTGCCTGTTCTCCTTAAGTAACCATGAGTGGAACCTGTTTCTCTATTACAAAATACAAAGTACTGAAAGCAAAGTAGAATTCATGTTTCTACCACTCCACTGGCTTCCTAGCATCACATCTTCATTCCCCATGAATGACTGCCTGTCAGTCTTGACTTACACTGACAAAAATTCCTGTCCATTGACCTCTCCCAAGTCTCCCACTGACAGCTATGAAGACTGAACTGACCAGTTTTCTGTTGTTCAGCTACCAGGAAGAGCTCTGGTTGTAGCCCTGTGAGCCACAGCCAGCTCTACAGACACTCAGCAGCAGTATATTGGCTTGAACTTCCAGATGCATACTAAATTTATATTAGCCATTTGCTTCCCATGAAGTCTACTTCTCCAGCCCAGGCTTCACATGCATACAGCATGACAGAAGTAAACTAACTCCAAACATAGATTTTTAAAATCTATTCACTGCCCTCTAATTATAATGGAGCTATTTTGGTAGCAGTTATGTATATTTCTTCACATGACATTTAACAGCAAAAATTTTGCTTATAGAATGGGAACCTCAAGGTTCTACAGATGTGGCTGGTGCACAGCAGCACCTCAGATTCAGTGCTGGTCTCCCATTAGATAAAAAAATAAATAACTGAATAAAGTTCTCCTGACTGCTAAGCATTTGTGTTTAGTGCTGACCCATACGTGGTGCCACAACTGTTCTGACAGTTTTGCTGTTGATCCATGATGAAGCAAAAATACAAGTGTACTGCTGTTATAGTGGCTCTGCAGTGCCACCAGAGGATATTTTGCTGATTTTTAATCATTAGTTTATCAAATATTACATGAAATCCAAGAGGAAGTAGTAAGAAGTTGGCCTCAAATTTTCCACAGCCTGTATCATTTATAGTAGATCCATGTTGGCTTAAGATATCAGTCTGTTTCACATACTGAATTTAATAAATCCTAGTTGATTAAGTAAGAGAGAAATTCCAAGTTTGGCAACCTGAATGAAATTATTCTAAGTCTCGCCTATTTCTCCCCACAACATGGATGCCCCAAATATAACCAGACACTCCAGCTAGCCCTTAAATAATTACTTTAAGATCCCAAGTTCATTCTGGTTGATCAAGAGACAACAGAGAAGGAAAAGAGATTAAGTAGAAGTTTTACAATCCAATCAAGATTTGTCAAGATATTAGAATCAAGCCAGTATTAAACACTTCTCCAAGCCCAGAACAGGGTACAAATGCTACTTTTCAGACTACAAATACAATATGGCCAATAACAAGTCAGACAGTCAATTTATGGGTTTTGTAGTACTACACTGATAAAATGTAAGAAACATTACCCCTTCCTTTAATAAATGCTTGTTATAACTGTACTATTAAGGCCAATTAATGCTGCACAGGCAAGTTCCTCCAAAACACTTGCCTTAACTGCGCAGAGACACCCATGGCTTCAGATAAAAACGCTTAGCCCAGGTGCCTTTCAGGCACTTGACAGACCCGAATGAATTAGCCCGCTGGAGAAGACGGGGAGCAGGGGAGGAGGAACAAGAAGCATTCACCACGAGCAGAACCGTTAGTCCTTCCCTCCGGCCAGGTCTCAGCCCTCGGACACGGCCCAGCCTGGCAGCCCCTTCCCCGGGTCCCATCCGACCCCCGAGCCCGGCGCTCCAGCGAGTACCGGTGCGAGATACATACCGATCCTCCTGGGCCCAGGACACACACACATTCTCCTGTCACAACAAGAAGCCGCCAACATCCACAAAGCAGAAGCCCAGGGGGCGGGGGAGAAGCAAGGCAGAGAGTTTGTTAGAGAAGACGGAGAGCTCCGACACGGAGGGGAGACGACAGAGAGGAGGAGATAGGCACACACGCACGCAGCCCTTCCGCGGGCGCCCGGAGCCGCCGCCGCCCGCCCGGCGACGGGAGCCAGCCAGCCCCGCAGCGGCGCGCCCGGAGCAGCCCGCCGAGGGCTCGGCAGCCAGCGCCCACACCCGCCGCCGAGCCCCCCGCCGGTCCCGCTCTCCCTCCCGGCAGTGGGGAGGCGCCGCTCCCGCTCGCCGCGGGCAGGGCCCGCCCGCCCGCGCTGGGCGTCGCCGCGGCGGAGACCGCTACCCGCTCAGGCGCCGCGCGGCCCCGACATGGCCGCCCCTCCCCAGCCGCCCGCCTGCCTGCCTCCGGCACGACCCCCTCTCCCTCCCTCCCTCCCTCCGCCCCGGGCCGCGCGGGCACAGACCTGGCCCCTTCCCGGACGCCTGAGCCCGGGCCCCCCGGGCGGAACGGGGAAGCGGTTGGAGGCACCGAGCGGCCCGAGGCGCCCACACGCACCCACCGCTGCAAGCCCCCGACAGCCGCCGCAACCACCTCACGCCCGCGGCCGCCGCGCTGCGCGGCGCCTTATAAAGGCCCTGCGGCCCGCGGCGCGCCGCCCATTGGCTGCCGGGGAGGGCAAGGAGGCCACGTGACACGGAGGCTCGGCGACGGCTGCGGGCGCGCGGCGGGGGGGGCGGGCGAAGGGGGTCGCTGCGTGCGCGCGCGTTGCGCAGGGGCGGGAAGGCGGTGGCGGCCGGGCGCTGCCGTACCCCGCCGCCCCCGGGCTGCGTGAGGGGACACCCGCCCCCGCCGCCGCGCCGCCGCGGGAGCGGGCCGCAGCTGCCCCTCCGTCAGGGAACCGCCGGCTGCGAGGGCGAGCCCCGCCGCGCTCCTGAGGGAGGGAGGGAGGGTGAGGCGCGGCGAGAGCGGGCTGCGCTGCGGCACCATGAGCCGGGCCGCCCGCCCGGCCCTCGCCGCCGCCGCCTCCTCCTCCTCACCCGGGGACTGAGGCAGAGGTGAGGGCTGCCGTGTCCGCGGCTGGCAGCTCCTCCCGGAACGCTGCGCCGCCGTTGCAGGTGATGACCCGTGATCTGCAGATAAAACCGGAGAAGCGCTGTCCCCGGCCTCCTGCTGGCGCCTGGCACGAAGTCCAGGAACTGAAGGGGAAGCCGTGGTGGCTCGTCCCGTTGTCCAGCGAGAGCAGCCCTGCTACGTAGTCACGGTTGGAGCAACCTGCTCCCCACGCTGCTTAGTTCAGGAGTCAGAGTCATTTAACTTCTGCCTGTTCAGGAAACTGAAAATGGGAAAATGTCTAAAAACTTCTGTAGGGCATATTGACTTTTAGTCTGAATTAATTTTAAAGAGTGGGAAGTGTGGGGTTTTTTTCCCTTGAAATGCTCGTGAAGTGCCTGTAACAGTCACAAAGCATGTTAACTCTGCAACTCTGCAAGAGAACACTGAAGCCTATACTGCAACACTTGGTTTTTCTGTTTTTCAGTTGCTCCCTGGTGTTTTGGCTTCAGAATCACTCCGGGCAAAGCAGGCTGCCATGGAGTGCAAAAACCAGGGACCTCTCTGCCCTGTGCTTCTGAGAAAGCCGCATTTGCTGCTGCTGCTGCCAGCAAAGGATGGTTTGAGGGCAATGGCTACCAAGAAGGAACAGTATTTCCCCAGAAGAGCAGCACCTGTTGTTCCTACCAGTGCAGCAGGAGCTGCAGCCTGCGCTCTGTCCTTTCTCTCCCATCTGTTAGATACGATCCTGTTCCGCATCTCTTGAGTGAGGGCAACACTCAGTTTTGCGTACGCTTTGGAGATGCTTTAATCAGCCTTATTCTTCATGTAAATTTTTGAATATGGAAAGTATATAAATTCGACAAGGTTTTGATTTCTATCTCTTTCTCTGTAGATGCACGTGCTCTCATGCCTTTCTATTTTCAGGGTGGCTGGGATGCCCACTTTGCTGCGTATTGTTGGCAGCAGATGTTCGGCTAGCCTGTTTAGTGTTGCAGTTAGCATTCCTTTAGCAGCTGCGACAAAACATAGATTTTGACTATGTCTTTATCACCTTTATTGTTTTTACAGCTGTATACTGAAACCAGTAGAGGAAAGGGAAAATCTGCACTTAGTGCCCAGAAGACTCAGGAGGTCTGCTTGGGATATAAGGGAGTGGGAAGTACTGCCCTGTGACCCTCCACGTGAAAACCAGCTAGAAAGATAAAACGATGCCATCCTGAAAAATGCAAGTCTTCCACAGTAGTAGTTGAAAGCACAGAGTATTAAAATGTTCATTTATTGGTGTTCTGGGTGACTTTTGTGACATTTATTTGTTTATCCAGGACGGTACACCATCATCTTCTCTTTGAGGCTTATTTTAGAATAAAATAAAAGGCTTCATTAAGTGGCATGGAAAATGAATAATTTACATTCCTTTCTAACGGTAGCGCATGGTTAGAAGTAGCTTGGCAGAGTGTGCTGTAACAACAACCATTTACATATTTTTCTACTTGCAGCAAGAGTGACTGTAAAGCGCCCAAGTTTAGAATTCTTCTTGGAGACTACATAAGATGACACAATTGAGGCATCTTCTTACCCCATCAGAAGGGAAAAGGCTGTGGGAAGACAGAGCTGTGCCTTGGTGTATTTGAGTGGTAGTTGTATGAGTAGATATACAGAAATGGGTTGGGATGAAGTCACCGCTGTTCACCTCCTATTTCTGATTGGAAGTGCAGGGTTTGTAGAGCGGATTCATGTTTGACTTCTGAAGAGAATGTTGCTGTGTAGGGTTGCCTACTGAGAAAAACAATCCAGAAAATAATTAGCATTTAGCACTTTTGGTCTTCAGAATATCTTGTGCCCACTAGTTCAATTCCCCATAACATGCTGTGAAACTGAAAGGTTAGTGTCATAGCTCCCTGCTTATTTATTTTATTCATCCCGTTTTCTTCCTGATTTAAGGCCAGGACAGGAGATACTTTTGGAGCTGGTATTGGAAGCTGTGGCTCCCTGTCTCACGGTATCTGTTGCTACCACGTATCTCTTTGAACAAAAGACAGAATTTGAGTTTTAAAATACTGAGTGTGAAGAGATTTTGGCCTTAGCAGCCCTATGTAAATGCCACAAATGAAAAACAAAATACTAAAGCTTGGCTGACATTTTGGTCCTCAAGCTGATGTGAATTTGCTGGTGTGCCAGAAGTTGGACATTGCAATCTGACTGGAAAGTTAGGTTTTCCTTTTCTTCATCTTGCTGCTGCCCAGACCCTTTTGTGCACTTTGAGCAACAGTCCATTTTTGCTGATTTTAAAGAATAAAAATTGCTTTAATGAATAAAAACATGTTGTTCCATGTTTAACATTTTACATCAAGGATTGATGGAAAAGCAATTACTTGTCACTGCTTCAAGGTATGCATAGTCTCACTGTTTCCTGGGACGGAAGGATTATTATCTGAGTGCAACAAAAGACATCAGTTCTTGTCTACTGTGCCTGTTGCCGACAGTGGGTAATTCTGCATTGCAGAACCGATAGGCAGCTATGCATTATCACTGCAGTTGACGTGCTGCAGTAGTTACCCTAAAGCTTTCTACACACGTTTCCAGAGAAACTCCATTACAGGTCATCAAAATCCATTTTCATTTTAAATCAGGTGTTTGTAATAACCTTCTAGTTTAAGTAAGTTCTTGTGCCTAACATAATAATATTTTATTGGTTCAGTTTTACCGAAAACCGGTTCAGGAACAGAGGGTAATATTTCAGTTGATTGTATGTCCCCTGACTGCTTAACATTTTTACGAGATCTTTGCACACAGTGTTTCAGAAATGCCATTTTGCTCCTGTGCCTGCTGGAAAGAGGAGTCGCTCATAAAACCCGTCTCAAAACTGCGTGCACAGATCAAACACTTCCACCTGGCGTGCTGCCATACCAACCTGGAGCAGGAAAAAAAAAAAAGATAGCAGAGTTGTACAAGTTTTGAAAGCGGAAAGAAAAGCCTAACAAAGGGGAAAATCAGGGACAAACACATGCCATGTGCTGAATTAACAGGAAGACTAGGACAAGACTAAACTATCATCTCCTGAAAGCATGATAGAAGCAATGACAGCAATGCAAGTGTGCTGATCCACAGAGCAGTAATTTATTTTTAGCAGAAATCGGGAGCATTACATGGCGAAAATAAATGTGTCAGTAGAGCTCAAAGCAGACGGAGTACCTGCAACCAGCGACGGCCTGTGATCTTCAGTCTGCTTCAAAGGAAGGTTCTGGTTGTCCGTTCACATGTTCCGCTGCCCCCTCGGGGAGCGTTCGCTGTGGGTGGTGTATTCGTCCTCCTTTAACACAGATGCGTTCCTGGGTATGGTGAATACTTCTGGAGTTTTACAATGAGCCCTGCAAAAGGTGATTTTTCAAAAAACATCTCTTAACGCTGTCAACCTGAGAGTAAGCCAGCAGCGCTGGGCCACACGACTCATCTTTCCCCGGGCCTTTCTACAGGGGAGGCCGATGGGGGATTGCAGAGACAATTGCTTTCAGTGGGTCTTTTGCCACCACTGTGGAACCCAGGGACAGTTTGATGTACTTTGTCCCCCCCGGAGGCCCTTCGTATCTTCACTCTCGGTTCCTTTCTGAAATGAAGCACTGGGTCTGGCTTCATTCCGCAGCGGGCATCCAGCTTCCTAGAATCACAGGGTAACCGAGGTCGGATGGGACCTCTGGAGGTCATACAGCCCAACTCCTTGCCCAAAGCAGGGCCAACTTCAAAGCTAGGTCAGGTTGTTCAGGGACTTGGCCGGTCCAGTTTTGGACATCTATGAGGACTGAGGTGCCCTGGCCTGCCTGAGCCCCAGTTACAGTGCTTCACCACTTGCATTGTGAAGATTTTTCCCTTGCAGTTAATCAGAATTTTCCTTGCTCAGCTTGTATCTTGCTGCCTCTTGCCCCTCAGGACTTCTTTGCACCATCCTGTTACATTCCTCAAATCTCATTAGCAGAGAACTAAATGCATTTTTTGCATTTGGTAGGAGTTGTGCACTAGCTTGCACCCTTCACCTGGGTTCGTCTTTCAGGGTTTGCTATCCAGTTTGAGGAATACAGCACTCTGACAACTCGATGAAGTAAAGGAAATTCTGTAGTAAAATGCTACTGGAAAAAGACATTTTGGCAAGCTTCAAGAATGATGCTTAGGACATTATCAGTGTCTGTGCTATGAAGAAGCAGTTTCAGGATATTGGGAGGCTGGCTCCAATAATTATCTTGTCTCTGAAGGGGCTGATCCCTTTTCCAGCTGTAGTTCATCATGTGCATTTTTCAAATTTATTCATTACAGTCATTTTAAAAAGTAACTACATTTGCAGTTATGGTGGCTGCCACCCAAAAGATTCAGTAGGCTCCAGGGGAAGCGGTGGAGATTAACGTTGGGAGGGGAGAGGAATCTGCCTGCGTTTTTCCAGAAAGAGAATAGCTTCACAACAGACAAAATATTATTTACCTAATGCTCCTGGAACGATGATATCCCGGTTTCATTTTATCATATACGATACTTCTGAAATGAAGGATTGTTCAGAGATCGGTAATTGAATACAGCCTTTTGTCTTTACTTGACATCACTGGAGTCAAGTGTTGGAAAGCCAGCGGATGGGCTGTAGAAACAGCTGGCTGATTTGAGATCGTGCTAGGCAAATGTGAATGTTAAAGGATAATAATTTCTCCAGCAATGAGGAAGAGCAACCAGTGCCGATGACTAGAAGTACTGGTGTTATCTTCTTAGCATGAGGGCGTACTTTGAAGTGGAAGGTAGTTATGGAAGATAAAATTAGAAATTTAGATTTAGAACCAGGAGCAGACTCTGAACCAGTCTCTTAGCTGTCTCAGAGCCCAGGGTTAGATCAGGTCCCATTTGCACTTGTAACAAGGAAGTTTAGGAAGAATACCAGACAAAAGTGACCTCCTTCTCGCTCCTATTTACTTTTCTGCAGTTTACCCTTGCCTAAATGCTGGAAAAATAAGACCCAGCTCTATCCTTTGGGGTTTGAAATTTGTATTTGATGAAAAAATATAAGCATTTGGGGTTTTTTTCTGTAGAAGAAAGATGAGTTAGGTTACTGTTTTCCTTGGTTAATAAATAGAGTTATTCTCTCAAGCAAACCCACCTACATAAATATTTACTGTTTGCTTTATACTATATGTTTAGTTCATATTTTTAAACAACAAACCAAAAATGTATTTGTTCTGCCCTCTTAGAGGTTTGGTTTGTCTGCCCGTCCCTAGACAGTATGCTTCTCAAAACAAGGAAAATACTTTCCCAGTGGTTTGGAAAGGGGTTAGCTTGGGTCTAGCCACAGACAAATAACTGAGAATGTAGTCTAACTAATATATAACTAACATAATCATTTACAAAGATCTGAAGTCTCAGGGCTAGATCCAGTAAATTATGCTGTTCTTCCAGGTAGGTGCTCTAAGCAGAAGGCTGTTGAGTCCCAGTTGCTGCCTCCGAGCCAAGGAGCGGTGGACTCCTGTGTGAGTCGTGGACCAGTCTTCACTGCAGGGTGAAGGATTGCCCTCACCGCAGCTGACCTACAGCCGGACAGTAACAGTACTCACCTGGAAAAACAGGCAGCATGGACTGAAGGTGAAAATTACACCAGTGTTTTCCAGTTACAGGGACTAAGCTGTAGCCACTAGGCTATTACACGGTAAGACAGGAACCATCAGAAGGAGCAACGCTATGTCTTACAAGAGAAGCTGGAGCTTTGTTTATGGTGTTCAGGAACTGGGGGTAGACACCTCCCTCTGAGAGATTCTGTTGATCTCAGCAGAACAAAGCTGTGCTCCTGCGCCAAGCTATTAATCAAAAGAGAAGGCTTGACTGTGGCCATTTCCAGCAGGCCTGCTTTAGGGGTGCCCTTCATGTCCTGGGGAGTTTTTTAGAAGGTCATTTAGGGATCTCAACTCTAGTTTTGCCCTGGATTGGCATCTGGGTGCCTTCCTTGCACCCCAGGGCTGGATCTAGCTTGCAAGCCTGAATAACCTGCGTATTCAGTTGCACAGATCAATGATGCCCCGGTGGCATAGGCCAGGGAGGTGGTGCAAGATCACAGGTTTCCCCACAGATGGGCTGTGCCTCTGAGGAGCCTCCAGAAAGATCTGGGAGCATCAGGAAGGCACTCAGTAAGTATAAGGTGACTGCTATGCTGCTTGTCAGGAGCTCATAGCATATGTTTCTTGTCAATGATTTTGGGCTTGCAAGGTAGCAGTCCAGACACCTTACTCTTTCCCCAGAGTTAATGTACATTAACATGTAACACATGTTAATCAATGTGTTTCAAATGTCCTGGATCACGTCCAGGTTACAAGCTAAGTGTTTTAGAGTAGTATTTTGAAAGGAAGGATTATTTCTTCTACCAGCGTTGATACTGAACACTAGAGCTAAACACCAGCCACATCAGGCTGTTTCTTTAAAACTTCTTTGAACTTGGGGTGCCTCTCTGCAGCCCACAGCTTTGTATAACTGCAGAGGTTTGTTCAGTTTGGCTGGATGTTATATAATCACTCTTTTCTTTTCCTTTTGCCTGTGCTCATGTTATGTAGGCTGCCTTCTTAAATTTCAGCAACCCTAAGGCAGCCTGAGTCATGTGTATGAGGCTCCTTTTTGCAGTTGTGTAAGGTAGTGAGTTGCAAAGGTCATGGGAATGAGTTATTTAAAAACTGAAACATGCTGGGCTCTATCCAGCTTAGAATAGATGAGCTCAGAAAGGCATTTACGTTTTAAATTACAGCTTTGGTTATCAAGGAGTGGTTGACTCCAAGTCAGTATTTCTGTTTCCCTAGCAAACTGCAGTAGCACACAGTATTCCTGTTTCTTTTATATGTTTTGCTGATATAATCATGCATTCAAACATGAGACAATGAATAAAATATTTACTTTCAATCCTCGGAAAACAAATGCATTCACAAATATTGCCATCATAGGCACAGTCTTCATACTCATTCGTTTTCAGCGCTCACAGCAATTAATGTCCCTTACTGTTTGTTCTCAATGGAAAACATTAGATTCACGGTCGAAGTGCGTACTTAAGTGCTTTGTTCCACCCAGTGGACAACCGGGTTGCGATGTGTCACTATGCTCTTGTGTAATCTGGTTAGTCATACCAATGCCATTCAGGTGAAAGGCACAAGAACAGATAACTGCAGGTCCCTAGGGCAGGTCCGTATATTTCTATTCACTCTGTCGCGTGTCTGGTTTAAGCCATCCAGCTGCACCCTCATTTATAGGAAGCTCTTTCTTCATGTCTCCTCCCAGGCCCTCCAAGCCACCACCCGTGCAAGAGTGTGTCCAGCCATGCTTTAAAGTGGAAGTGCTCTGAACTACCCCAAAAGCACTTTTAAAACTCGGATCATTTCACAGAGCAGTTCAGGGCACGGCTCCGCAGACCGCTCAGCAGGCAGAGCAGGGCAGGCAGCCGTCTCCAGCAGAAGGGAAGGGCATTGCAATGGGGCTGGAGGAGCAGGAGGGAATACAGTGTCACACTCTGGGGGTGATTTTTGTTCTCTCCATCAGCCTGTGCAGCTATCGCAACATCATTTTGGCCATTTGCAAAATCCCACACGTGCAACGGTAATTTACTTCCATTTTCATGCAACAAAATGTAATCAGCCTGTGATCACATCAGCTCTTGTTGAAAATAGTAAGGGAAAGCTATGGGATGAGAAAAGCATACATTACATTGGTTTGGCATGAGGAAGCAGTTAAATGACTCTGATTACTGAAAACCAAAACAGTACAATCCACCTCCCAAAACATTGCGCCAGTATCACAAAATTAAGTAATAGCATGTTCCCTACAGACTGATAATACAGCATACTGGTAAATGATACAGACAGAAAGTGGTTCAGCCATGAGTTGTGGAGTCACACATGTGCATGTAAGAGAGGAAAAAACCCCATGAAAAATGAAGGATAGAAATGCAAAGGGCACAGTAAAATGAGTTCAGGGAACTCAGACACTGAATGTGAGCATAGGTGGGCTCTTGCTGTTTGCCTGCCTGCTTCTTCCTGTGTTCAGAAAAACGAGAACTTTGTACATGTCCTTTTAAGTAAAGGAGTTGTATAAAGAATAATGCTTGAGTCTGTTGCGGTATACCCAGTACTGGCATCGTGACTCGAGGTGATTGCTAGGATCAAACAGGAACGGCTATAAGAGGAGAGCTGGTATAATGGAGAGCAGGGGCTATGATGCTGTAAGGGTTTAAAGAAGTTAGCAAAAAAAAAATCCCAGTGATTTTCCTAGATTCAAGTCTTTCTGTTTTGTATTTGCATGTTAATAATGAAGGGATGCCTTACCCAGAGTCAAAAAGCAATGCCTTAGGTTAATCTGGAAACCACTGCTTGAATCTGCCATCACCCGGAAACTGGCAACAAGCTCGCTTTCCTCCAGAGGAGAGCTGTAAAACCAAGCAAGAGAAATCTGCAAAGAGGCAGTCTGTTCACTTCTCTAACACTGCTTTTATCCTCTTGAACTATCTCAGGTCGAGCAACTGGAAGACGGCATGTTCTGTAGGCAGACGGCTCCTGGCAGGCAGTCAGTACAGCTGCGAATATGACGCTCCGTGCCAAACATGAGTCTGTAATTTCTACTACTCCCCAGTTGTCCGCTTTTTGAGGATACCATTTAGTCATTTCCTGGGAAGACAAAGGGAGCCCATCAGAGCTAATGATACTTCACTTGCACACGCGTTGCCATGTGGGAGGTTGTTATAACACGCACTTGGAAAATGAGCACGACTGATGCAAAATGACAGCAATAATGTTGATGCAGGAATGTGCTGCCAGGCAGTTCTCAGAGTCCCTGCACCCTTTGTCAAACAAGGAGGTGTTTTCTTCTGACTTACTTTTCACAGCCGTCTAAATAAGAGAGCAAATGTGCCTCAGGAGAAACGAGAAGTATGTTAGTTTTCATTAACTTTTAATTTGAAGTCTGCATAACTGAATGAAACCACTGTAGTAATCTGGAAAGGGTATCTGAAAGCCCTGTTGAATCAGAGATAATTCCTCCCCTCTCTCTGAAAAGTACATATCAAAAAGGTGCTTTGTTCAGAGGCACAGAATCCCCCCAGTACTGGCAAAGCATCTTCTCCAACTTGAGCTGTGGGAGCAGCTCTAGAAAGTCATTTCAGGCTGCTGCAACATTCCCAGGGCTGTAGTAAAGGTCAGTGTGTTGTGTCCTTCAGCCGTGTGGAGTTTTGATTAGCAAATCTGCATCGTCGACAACTCTGAACCGCTTCCAGACAGCGATATATTAGGGCTCCCATGTGCAGAAGAAGTGCACTCCCCGTGCCCAGCTTGTGCTCAAAGGCATGGGACTTGCTGCACAGCGTTTAGGCTGTAACGCTTACTGCAGCAAGGCTCACACCCAAACATTCCAGTCATGTCAGGAAAGAAAAGTTTAAAAATGTTGTTTTGCTGCCAGGTCTTCCTCAAAAAAAAAAAAAAAAAAAAGGAGGCTAGTTTCAAATACTTAAGGGTGACCTATGAGAATAGACAAACCTCTGGTTCTCAAATGCCTCCCTGCATGCTTGTAACCAGTAATGCCAACCCCTTGTGAGAAGGGATTCTGCGTATGAAACAAGGAAAATTTGACTAAGGGAAAAGGGACTGAGTCTCTCCCCACACTGTGCCATTTTCCAGGGTCATTCCTTAAGGCCATCTTTACAGTACTCACAGTGCCAGACCCTCGTGTTTTCAGGATTTTAGCATGCCTGCAACAATCACAATTCTGCCCGGCGCCTTGTCACCTCTACCTGGTGTTTTGTGACCGTGTCCAAGCCTGTTTGGCCTTGCTACCAAGGCCAAATCATCAGGTGTAGTGTGGTGTTGGGAAGCCATATGTCCCTGACCCCGTTAGAGCTTCAGTGATAAGAGTCCTGCCAGAAATCTGCCCATCCCTGTGAACTAGAAATTCCTTCTCTGTTGTGTCCGAGCGCCAGTAACCAATCTTGTGTGGCTAAGTATTAGGTTTGTCAAGTATAGCTACGGTGCGGTTGCTTCCATATGGTGCATTGGTATAGTGAATGCCGAAGTAAATACAGGATCTGGAGCATTCTTCCACTTCTTTTGGTCACCAATAAATAGCAAGTGAAAGCTCATTCACTAGCTGCCTCAAACCAGGCATCTACATCAAATATATAAAGAGGAAGGGTTTGTTCTTGGTGTTCGAAAATCATTATTTTTTTTCCTTTTGCTTTATCCTCTGTCAGCTACAGCCACTTTCTGCGCCAGAAAAAAATAGAGAAAAATGCTGTTTGAAGCAGAGCTGAATGATAGGCCTGCGCCACGTGCCAGGGAGCAGCCGGTGGGTGAAGCACCTCCCTGGCAGCCCAGAACATCAGAGGAGCTGGATGCGGAGAGGGAATGTCACTATATTGATCCATTATTTCTGTTTTGTTTTGTTTTCTGTTAATACCACACTACTCCCTTATTCGAGCTCACGTATGGGGAGCACTGGGAACTGTGGCAACGCAGCAAGCCAAGACTGCTGACGCCGCCAATGAAGGTGGGAGGGAAAAACATACATTGAAGTGAGAGAAGAATTTGGCTCAGTCTCCCCTTTTGCTTTTGTACAATCAAGGAAAACTAAAACACTCTTGCTGACAGTGCCAGCTTTTAACACTAACTGCACAATTACAGGACATTGTTTTAGAATTTATGCTTATACTTAATTTTGGATTTCACCTCTTTTTTTTCCTTTGCCTGTCCTCTTGAAATGTATCTCCCGTAATGCCTGGCCACTCTGGCAAGACGTGTCCCTGTAGTCAACATAAACAGGGAATGCAGAGGTAACATCAAATGATTTCTGCAAATATGAACTTCTTAGAAAGTTTAATTTTTGTAAAACTTCATGTCTTTGAAACATTCATAAGCCAATGATGTAGATAATTTATTCAGGCTTCCTGAGTGCACTATTTGTCTATACTCTCAGTTAAATACTGTGAATGAAGGTTGCCATAGTTACAGCTGAGTTCAGAAATTAGCTCTCTTGTATTGTAATTCTCATTTCTTATCTCACTCCTCTTGCTCTGATACAATGAAAGACACATTTCCAACTCTGTAATTAACCATGATGCGAAAGATCTTGCTCATTCATTTAAAAATGCTTGAGCAAATGTGGGAGGAGAGACATTTTCCATTCTCTTGTTTTCACCAAAACCTGTGAGCGACATGGTACATCCTGCACCCAGCCTGCACACAACTTCAACTTAGTCCTTGAAATTTAGCTTGGCATTTTAATTCGTTGCAAAAATATACACCATAAAGTAAACAGGTATGCCCACAACTTCCTTTTATAAAGGATATATTGCTTGTGAAGACCTGCATCACATTGGCATTTATTTTGACAAAAAGAAAAAGATCCCAGCAGGATCTGGAGTCAGCAGGTCTTAACATCATTGACTTCTGTGTGGTTTGGATCGGGTTTTCAGATGGTGGCTGGTAAGCAGGAATCATCAAGGACTTCGTGTAATATCTACTGAAAAGCAAATGCCTTCTCTAGATGAGGAATGACAAGGTGTCTGTCTTACTGTCAGAACAACTTGTCTCAAGCTGTTTGCTAGCACATCAAAAATGACACATGAATTATTGGTAATGATGCGGGAGTTTTTTCGGGCTCCTGGACCATTACAAAGCAGACTGGAAGCCGAGTCGCACCGCCCTGCAGGCCAGGACTCGGCACACCTGGGTCTGCCCCGTGCTCACCGCCGAGAGCGACGCCTGCTCCAGGCTGCCGCTGCTCACGGGTCTGAGCGGGACAGGGGCAGCGGCTCAGCGATGCAGCGGCAATAATACATCCTCGCCGCGCTCCTCCCTTCTGCCACCCGTGTTTCTCACCCCCAGCCCAGCCCCCTTCCCTGCGCTGGCCATCACGCTCTGCGGACCTTTTGCCAGGACAACACAACTTCCAGAGCTGGGAATAGAGAACTATTCAATTTTTTCTCATTGCGTTAGATACTGCTGGTTCGGTAAGTTGAATCCTGCCCAGAGAGGAGCAGAGGGCTGCCGGGCTGAGGTGAGGGGAGCCGCTGGCTCCTGGGGAGAAGCAAGGGGGAATGAGGGAAGCAGGTCTGCCTCTTCTCTTGGCTCCGCTCTATCATCAAGCTGTGCCTTTTGAGCTTAAAGGTGTGTGTTGCCACGCAATTTATTAAAGAATCAGCATCTCTTCCTTCATACAGTAGTGAGAATAAATATGCTTTATTCTCCTGAGATAGTGGGTGGGAGGGCACATCCGCAGCGCAAGAGGGGGCAGGGCCAACCTTCGTCCGGTGAACATTTTCCTGGGATTTTTTTTCCCAGACAGGAACGAGGCATGTGTGTGCCTTACAGAAGGGATCCACTGGCCATTTCGGACAAACCACCATAAACTGACATGAACAGGGCTTTGTTTTGAACATGATATTCGATGCAACACTGGTAGAACATTAAGGAAAACCAGCATTTACCATGCTTTAATATTAAAATGGAGCTCTCAGAGATGATATGCATGTCACATCTACATAGTGGACGTAATGAAATATGCATTTTGTACCTGTATTGAAATGAATCTTCAGTTTGCTTGCAGCCTGCGACCTGTGATGGCACATGCTTGACTGAGCATTGCTGCTGACGGATCGCTGTGCAAGGATGCCTTACGCTGGGGGCTGAGCCGCTTGGTGAGTCACTGGAGTAGAATGCATGGTGGAAAAGCTTATTTCCCCAGTTACTCAGAGGTAAAATATTTTTGGATCCATGCCTGGTTTGTGCTAGGAATATTAAGGACATTTCTGTTTTTCTGATAAAGTTCAGTTAAGAGAGAGAGAGAGATCGATCATTGCTGCAGTTAGCACTGAATTCTCCCAGCCTACAGCTGAGTTTTCCTTTCCAAATCAGTTTGCACGGCTCTGTCTGAAACACGCCTTGAAACAGTACGGTTGGCTTCTGCATTGAACGCAGAGGACTGCATTTACTCTTTCATCTTTGCTTTATTTTTAATCCTCTGTAGCAAACTAGCATTGAGCCCTCATCTGAAACATGGACCGTAGGAAATCTGTAATTTTTCAAGCCTTGATGGAGTAATTAGAAGATGAAAAGTCATATGATAAAAAAAAAGATTTTAAAGGAATAAATGCATGTTTAGCTCAGTTAAAGCTATCCAAGTTCTTCAAAATAATGAGTGGAATTAAGACCATGTTTTTAATTAAAACCAAAGCAGTGGAAGGAGTGCCCAAGTTTTCCCATAGTGAAAATCTGAGGAGGCTAAGAGTGAAATAGCGCTGGAGCTGGAGGCCGGCTGGTAAAGTGGGGCATGTTCTGTGCTCAGGCATCTGTGCACGGCGCTGATCGGCTCCCGTGACATCTGGATGTGAGCGGCTGAGTGCAGAACTTGCTCTGCCAGCAGCAAACAGAGCAAAAGCAGACGACCAAAGAGGCAGAGGTGAAGGACTGATCAGTTGTGTGTCTCCGAGTTCAGTAAGTCCATGTCCACCAGGGTGGGAAAAGGATGGGCCATTCCCCGAACCAAAGTGTTTGTCTCTCCATTTATTGAATCCTAACCTCTTCTAAACATGTTATTTCTTGTGCCCATTCTGTTTCTGAGGGGGTGGCCGCCTGGCTACAGAGGGCAGCAGGGACATCTGAGCTGCATACGGTTCTGATGGACCAAAAAAAGGCACCACACTGAACTCGATTAGGGTTTCTGCTGTTTCTGCCGTTTCTGCCGGAGGCACAATACTACAACCTTGTTGACAGATGCTTTTAATGCACTAAAGCAACAAGATCTGGTAATCAAGTAATGGTAGGGAAAATAGGGTGATACATCAAGCCTGGATATATTTGACATCAGAAGGCATCTCATAACCGCTGCTGTAGGCACCAGGCCTTAGCGGTGGCAAAGAGAAACCTTTTCTCCCCCTCAAGACCCTCATCTTTCCTCATATTCTCTTGTCAGTTGTTCCCCATGTCACTTACTCCATGTGCTTTCCACGAGCAAAAGAAATGAGATGTATTTGGTGCCTTTCCTCAGATTCTGCCGGGGCTATGGGGCACCTTCTCTGCTCTCAGCTCGGGGTCTGCCACCCTTTGCAGCTGGTGCTCCTTTGCTCACACCTGCATCAGACGATGCTAAACCAGACCTTTGGAAGAACGCGTGGGTGCCTGATATGGTTGCTAATGAGGAATTCAAGCCGGTGATTATAACTAAGCGGACTCTTAACCACAGGTAATCAACCAGGAACAGCAGCAGAAGCACTTTAGAGGGAGGTTATAAGTGTGCGCCTTGTCTCTTTGGGGGCTGGGAAGTGTGTTTGTCAGAGCTAGGTATCTGCAGTTCTGCAAAATGTCCCTGAATGTCACGTTTAGTGTGAGTCCTGCCGACTGGGTTTCTCTGAGCTGCGGGTGCTCTGTGCTGGTAAGGCATCTGAACAGCTCGGTGTGGGTAAGCAAATGAGGGCTGTGGGCTTCTCACCTGGTACGAAAAGCCCTTGGACTGTGCAGAGTAGCCTTTGCTCCCTCCAGCAGTTTTAAAAGACCTGCCCAGCTGGACATCTAGTCTTGCCCTGGGTGGTGGAAGGAAAGGTCTACCCAGAAGAAGAGGCTGTTGTAGCCGCAGCTAAAGCAGTATATCTCCTATTCCGCGCTATCTCTGGATCTCATACAAGCAATTTCACTCTGGCATACATAAGAGAAGCAACACCTATTATTATGCCACCTTGGAAATCATCGGCAAATAGCTCTTATAAACATCAAACACAGGAGAGATAAGCACCTGGGTAAAAAGACAAATTGTGTGCCCTCAATACAGTGAAGCCAGCACTGAGGGAAATATATTTTCCCATAAGAAATCCCATAAGAAAGGGATGGAGAGCTACAAACCCCAAGCACTCTCCTTTCCCAGTGGCGGGAGGACGAGTGGTGGGTTTGTTCCTCACAGACCACAAAGCGTATGTCCAATTTCAGAATGAAGTTTGGATAACTGTATGAGGTTCAACAAGGCTGAGTGCCAGGTCCTGCACTTGGGTCACAACAACCCCATGCAACGCTACAGGCTGGGGGAGGAGTGGCTGGAGAGCTGCCTGGCAGAAAAGGACCTGGGGGTGTTGGTTGACAGGCAGCTGAACATGAGCCAGCAGTGTGCTCAGGTGGCCAAGAGGGCCAATGGCATCCTGGCTTGTATCAGGAATAGTGTGGCCAGCAGGACCAGGGAGGTGGTCGTGCCCCTGTACTCGGCACTGGTGAGGCCGCACCTCGAGTACTGTGTTCAGTTTTGGGCCCCTCACTACCAGAAGGCCATCGAGGTGCTGGATTGTGTCCAGAGGAGGGCAACGAAGCTGGTGAAGGGTCTGGAGCACAAGTCTTATAAGGAGCAGCTGAGGGAGCTGGGCTTGTTTAGCCTGGAGAAGAGGAGGCTGAGGGGAGACCTGATTGCTCTCTACAGCTACCTGAAAGGAGGTTGTAGCGAGGTGGGGGTTCGTCTCTTCTCCCAAGTAACAAGCGATAGGATGAGAGGGAACGGCCTCAAGCTGTGCCAGGGGAAGTTTAGGTTGGATATTAGGAGAAACTTCTTCACCGAAAGGGTAGTCAGGCACTGGAACAGGCTGCCCAGGGAAGTGGTTGAGTCCCCATCCCTGGAGGTATTTAAAAGATGTGTAGGTTGTGGTGCTTGAGGACATGGTTTAGTGTTGGACTTGGCAGTGATAGGTTAATGGTTGGACTCGATGATCTTAAGGGTCTTTTCCAACCTTAACAATTCTATGATTCTATGATAAACATGTGGAGATGTGCGAGACCTGAATGGAAATCCTGGGGTTTAGGTTGGTTGTTTAGGGTTTGGTGTTCCTGTAAACCTCCTTTTTTTCCAGGAATTTCCTTTTGTGTTATCCAGTGCATCCAGACTCCTTGTTCCCCGAGCATGGGCATGGGAACCCTAATGTCCTTGGTGTGAGATGGTATCCTCCAGGATGCCAGACCCTGTCCTGTGCTGCGGGGAGCTAAGCCCTGTTTCTGCTAGGTGTTTCCAGGATTCCCAGCCCTGGAAAATAAAAAGTCTGAACGATTAGGAGCCCCCTGGAGCGGCAGATGCAGGAGTCCTGGGAGGCTGTGCAGCTCAAGAAACCAGCAAGGAATGAGGCAGGTCCTGAAAAAATCCGTTTCTTTTTTTCTCAGAAGTTCATTAAAAGCTGCTCTGCTGGTTCAAAGCGTGCTGATTTCGATCAACTGGCATTTTCTGATGAAAACCTGTTGTTTTGATTGTAAAACTCCCGCCAGCTGTCGGATGTACATTACAGCCTGGTGGAGCCTCAATGGCCAGCGTCAGCCGGGCAAGCGAGCCCTGAGCCCCCGCGCCCGGGCGGCGCGGTCAGGGTCCGTGAGCTGCCTTCAGACGAGGCCAGGACCGGAGCGGAGCAGGGTTACAGGCAGGCAGCTCCTTCTTCACATCTCCCACTGCCAGCTGCTGGAAGGGCCTGGCCCTCCCCTTCTTTGCCTGTTGACGCAATGGAGCTACCGGCGCTCGTGTATCTCCAGAGCAGTTTCTAATTTGTTTATTGACAATGACAAAAGCCCATTTTTACTTCTGTCAGCAGAGATGACGTGGCTGTAAATGAGCAGGCTGCTCTGCCTCCTGCGTTATCAGCAAAATTGCCAGCTAAGCACTCACTCCAGGACCCTTTTGTGGCTGATGCTTGGCACTGATGTATGGGGCAGAGCAGCAAAACAAGTTGCCTATTTACATTTTGCTATGCCGGGGGTGAGAAAAATGTGATTTTAACCACTGAATTGACTGAGTGCATAAACAGGGAATGTATGTGTTTGCAGGTGGGTGTATGGCCCCAGCATGCACTTTCGTGGAAGTATATTTCTTATCATAATTAATCTAAAATAACTGGGGTTTTGGTAATGTCTAGCTATTTTGCCTCAATTCATGCTTTCTGAGTAAATCTCATAAGATGTAGATGGCAGTGATAAGAAGCTGATAGGCTTGGAGTGATTTGCATGTTGTTCCATATAACAATACGTATATATAACATATACATATAACAATACAACAGCTTTAACTCAGACTATTGTAGGCATAACATTACAAAACCAACATTAACGTGAGGTGATTATAGGGAGATTGTTTTTAATTAGCTCCAGACTGTACTTTCTCCATTGGAAACACCAGTTTTGCTGTTTTGTCCCTTTAACCTTCTCACTTGGCATGGAAAGCAGGGAGAGGCCGGAGTGGAGTTACAGGCGGCACAGGAGGACAGAAGAATAAGACGCGCCAAAGACACAGCATGGAGCGGGCTGAAGCAAATATACATAAACAAGTTCATGATAACAAATAAAATACCAATTATTTAAGGTCACTTCCTGGCAGGGGGAAGTTTTTACAGCCAAGTATTTTGCAGCGTTTAATATATTTTTTCATCTGCCATTCTCTGGCCACACAGATAAATATCTGTGTAATCTTTCACATTTACCTCTCTCCCTCTGAGTGCCTCTTCCATGCTTGTTGTTTTGAAGACCCTTTAAGACACATTTTGTGCTTTTGTAGGACACTTTAAAAAGCCAACTTGAGTTCAACGCAGAGGCTGTCACAAGCAGAAGTAGAAGGCTCTTCCGTTGGCTTCTGCCTTGAAATCGGCAGCCAGCAGTGGCAGAGTCTGATATGCAGTCGATGGACGGGGTGAGCGGAGGAGATCACGGTTTTGTTGGCTTTGAAGAAGGCTCAGCACTGAAACCCAGCCGGCAGCGCTGGGGTCGCCGCTGGAAAGGTAGCGTTTGGGCCAGAGCTTGTCCCTGTGCAAGAGCAGGCTGCACAGGGCAGGCTTGGACCAGGGGTCTCCGAGTCCTCAACGGAGATTTGACGGCAAACAGGCGATATAATATTTTGCAAAGTATTTGGGGAGCTCGGGGTGTTTCAGCTGCCATTCTCAGCGGGTGTCCCCAACTCTCTATGCTGTGGTGGCATCAAGCGGGTTAAATTGCCACACCAGTGCTTTCAGCCTTCAGCCCAGGTATTTTTGCAAAACAACAGCAAACATCATCAAGAGGCATTTCTCCTGTGTTCCCAGATGTTTTTAGCCTCCTCCCCCCAGCCCCCTCTATCCCAGGAAACCGAACAAAATCCTGTATCGGTCCTGCATGCAGAATTTCCCCAGGCCAAAGGTGGTCCTGTAGTCGCTTTCTGTCCGAGACAGAGCCTGCCTTTGTCCGACCCGACTTCTGTCAGCAGCCGAGCGTTGGAGTAACCACACAGGCCGGTGGCAGCCAGAGCTGCCTGGCAGCACCCATGCCCGGTGGCAGCCCTGTCCCTGTGGAGAGGCTGCAGGGCTGGCGTCTGTCCTGCTGTGGGACGTGCGGACAGGGGGACACTCGGTGTTTTGCAGCAGGGATGTAATGTTTGGGATAGGCAGGTGCATAAGGTGGGGAAATGTCCTTAGAGAGGATGAAGGAATGGACTTGTGGGCTTAGGAGGGAAGAGGGGTTTGGGGTAACAGCCAAGCAACCCCCAGCGACGTGTCCAAAAGCAGTGTGACAACTCCTTATCCCTGGGGCACTGGGCCAACATGGCAGAGCCTCTCCAGCTCCTCTTCCTGCGGCGGTGAGGAGGAGTTTCCTGCTGAGCAGAGCTCGGCCTGGCAGCAGAGCTGCTGCGGCGCCGTGGGTTTGATCCTAACGCACCACCCCGATGCCAAAAGGGCCGTGTCGGAGGCGGGTGAGCGGCACAGGGGTGTGGGAGCGCTGCTGCGGCTGCGCTGGGAGCAGCAGCCGGAGAGAGGATGGGGTGCCAGAAAGCACCCTTCCTCCCTCAGCCCCCACAGCTCATAGAAGCGTCTTTTGTTCCGCTTTTTTACATGCTCCCAAGGATGCTGGCTGCGGTGAAATCTGCCCTGCCAGCTCTCTGCTGTGTTTTGGGAGTGCAGCCCTCTGACCCAGGAGCCAGCCCAACGCCAGCAGGGCTCCAGCACCAGCTCAGCCCGGGCATGGCCCTTCCAAAATCACTTCTCTGAAGCTGTATCTTGTTTAAACTTGCATGCTCAGGCATAGGCATAAGGGGAATTATCAGCTGTGTTGCTTCATGCTTTTCCAGAGCCCTCCTGTTTCACCTGTGATGGGCTGTTGCAGTCTTCCAGAAGAATTGCTGGGCACAGCTGCTGCCCGGGGAGCGCGGCTGCGGCGAGCCCAGCACAAACTCCTGCGACTGCCAGGAAAGGGCTTCACTGAGAGACCCCCCCTTTTCTCTCCAGGTTATGAAAGAAATTTAAACTTTTCTAACAGGTCACCGCCAAGACAATATTCTTAAGTCAATACTGCTCCGGGACTGAGCAAACAAGGGGGAGGTTGCTTAAAACATTTCTGTTCCAGGTTTGGCTCGAGTACAGCCTTCATTACGTGCATGCTACCCCAGAGAAAAATTACGTTTGATTAACAGCATAGTTCATGGGGAGCAGGCATACCTTCCTCTGCTCTGAAACTAACCCTGAAAATAAATATTTTGGGAGCAAACCATGCAAGAGGCTGTGCTATGAGGCAGCAGGGGGGAATGGGCCACTGGTGGGGTTTCAGCATGTGCTTGATTGCTTTTTTTGAGAAAAGCATTTCCAGGCACCAGCAGCACTGGCCAAAGCCAACAGGGCGATTTCCCCTTTCCTTTAGCTAAAATCAGCCCTTGGCAACAGGGGAGAGAGAGCTGCAGCATCACCAGACTTTGCCCAGAGATGTGAGCTTTGGGGCATTTTTATGATTGTTTACAACCTTCTTTGATACTCTTAAGCAATGCCTTGGGGCCAGGAGGGTAACCGGACCCTGCTGGCTCTTGGGCCAATGGTTACAAGCACACTGGGGTCCAGGGGAGATGACTTTTAAGCTGCCAGCATGGCCACCCCGCTGGGAGCCATCAGGTTTGTTTGCAGAGGTGGTTCGGGGGAGGAAAGTGCACTTTGGGGATACCCAGACCCGCTGTCCCGAGCCCTGCAGGAAAGTGCTCTCTACTCCCCCCCTTGCTGGTGGCATAGGTGCCCCTGCAGAGGGTTTAATTTGCACATGCCAGCGACTCCCAGTGCCCTTACTGGTCCCAGCTGCCTCCCAGGAGGGACTGTCAGGGAAGCAGGGGAGGGGGCAGCTCCCAGGGAGTCTCTGGGAGGGAAAAGGAGCTTTTCTCTTGCAGCAGACAGCCTGTCTTGAGGGATCAGGCTTTGTCCCCGGCCATCCCCAGAGTTTCTGACACTTCTGGGAAAATCCCGCAACAGCCGGCCATGTGGAGCGAGGACTTGGCTTGGCCTGAGGCTCCGAGGGCACGTGCTGGGGGGCTGCCTTCGGTCCCGAGGGGGGACCTGGGCTGAAGCCATGAGCCTGGGGTGGAAGAGGCAAGTCCTTGGGATGCCTCAGGATTGGGTTTTAGGCTTGTCAGTGACAAACCTACCCAGCAGGCTGGGCAGCGTTGTGTTATTGAGATGCATATCCTCTTCTGGCTTCTGTTTTTAAATAAAAATGACATCTTCTCCCAATCAATACGTGTTTCCTTAAACTCTGCTCCAGAGTGCATGTAACTAAGGAAATTTGGCCTGCTAAGATGTCCCATGGAGGGGCAGCTGAGTTTCCCTGTTTCTTAGCAGGCGGTCCAGATGGTTTCGCTGTTTATCAGGAGAGACCACAGATACACCGTCTTCCCCTCAACCCGACACATGCACACGCTTTCTCTTGCTGCTTACCACATCACGGGAGGCTTTTCAATCTGTGCAATTCCTGCTGGTTTCACCCCGAGTGAAAAATTCAGCCTAAATTGCTCTTGAAGCAGATGCTCTCCAGTGTAACCAGCGTTCAGCAGAGAGCAGCTTGACAGGAGCAACTCGTTCAGAAAAGTGTTGTTTCTCATGCAGGGATAAAACCAGGTGCAGAGTCACAAGCCAGAGTGTGAGACACTGGAACAGGTTGCCCAGAGAAGTTGTGGATCCCCCATCCCTGGAAGTGTTCAAGGCCAGGTTGGATGGGGCTTTGAGCAACCTGGTCCAGTGGAAGGTGTCCCTGCCCGTGGCAGGGGGTTGGACATGATGATCTTTGAAGGTCTCTTCCAACCCAAACCATTCTACGGTTCTATGATTGCTTACAAAATAGGAGGGTTGGTGGTTCACTGTGGGTCCCTCGTTCACTCTGGGGGTGGCTGCAGAGACCCCGGGGCTCCCTGGGGGAGCACACCAGGCTGCCTTGGCTGGGCACACACAGGTAGCCAAGCACATGGCCGCACACCCAGGAGGGAGCCCAGGGATCAAACAGGAGTATCAATGGGTCTGGTCTCCAGAAACCAGACCTGCAGGTCCCAGTCACGTATGCACTGTGGGCCTCCTGAGCCTTCGTCACACAGGGAAAAGCTTGAAGGTGGCAACGTCCAGGACTGTAGGCACCTTTCTCGAGAAATGCCATATTTGCTGGGACAAGGGACTCTGTCTGGTGATTCTTGGGTAAAGTCTGAATACAACACCGTGTGAGAAGGTGTCCTCATGTGGTGAGTGTCCCTGCTGCATCAGCTTTGGGTCCCTCACTCTCGTCCCAGCTCCGTGCACGTCAGGCGGGCAGACGGCAGACAGCCAGGGATCGCAGCAGGACCGTGCATTCAGCATTCACATTCGCTGCACGCTCTTCTCACAGCAAAGGGGCTGCAGAGAAGGAGCACATGAGAACGGCCTGCCTTGTATTTCCTGCGCGGTGCAAAAAACCAGCCAAAAGAGCTGGTGGGCCTGCTCCGCCGCCGCACTTCGCTCTGGTGCCTCCGGGCCAGGCTGGGCCCTGCTGCCGCCATTGCCCTGGGCACCTCTTCCCAGGCCGGGCTCCTCCGCGTGTTCCTCTCCTCACCTGGGGCCGCCAGCATCATCCTGGCCCTGCAGGACAGCAAACACTGCCAGGGCTCCTTGCTTACCAACAACCCCCAAGCCGCTTGCCCATTTAGATCCATTTCAGCGCCGTTGCACAGACGGTGTTAGTGGCCAGGGCTTGTTCCCAGCTGCAAGCTGATTTCTAGGGATGTTCATTATGGAGCACGTGCACCCGCAGAGCTGGCTCGCTCTCCTTTGCAGACTCCTATTATACCATCCATGAACTGAGAGACTGACAAGGGGTGTGAAAAGCAGCTAGGATTTTGCACTCCAGCATATACACAGGCACAGAATGTGAAAACATCCACCTCCTCTAATTATACACTGTTTTTTCCAGTACAGCTTTTATAACTACCGGTGGCATGAAAATGACTGGGGGGGGTTAAGCTTCCCGAATTCTCTAACTGCTGCTTTCACCTGCTGCACCCATTTCAAGCTCTCCCAGTTAAAGCAGCTGCAACTGAGCGGTGCTGGAGAGAAAGGGGAAGCTGAGAAAGCCAAAAACCTCAGGAAACAAAAGCCATTCCTCAGAGGGGATCAACTCCTTTCTGTTCATCCATCTAGATATGTTTAAATGCATCTGCTGCTTAATTGCATCTTTAAGAGTCCCAGCCTTTCCCCGGTAATGGTTGCTGAGGCTGCAGCATTGCCCTTGATGACAAATGATGGGGAATCGGGACAGCTGGGTTGGAGGAGCCAAGAGCACCGGGTGGCACCAGCAAGACAGGCTCCATTGCCTCAAGGTCTCTTCTGGCTTGACATCTGGTGAGTGCGGGCAATGAATATTATTATTTCCAAGAAGCGTGTCATCGAAACATCGTTCTGCATTTATTCACGCTGTCAGAAATAAGCCACTGGAGAGCAGTGCCAGCTCTAGACAGCAAAAGAGATATAAGAAATTGGGGTTTCCTGGCAGTATTTGGGGTGAGGAAGCAAAACTTCCCTGCTGACAGCAGCCGACCCTCCGTTACACCAACCTGTGTAGCAGGGGTGTCGCAGCTGCACATCTGCGCCTGCAACCCAAACAGCATGGCTGTAGGGTCCTCCGGTTTCTGTTGCCAGACCAGACGGTCCTGATCCACAGCTCTCTTCCTCGTCACCATGCTCACAAATCCCTGGGACCCATCACAGCATCTCCAGCCTTCAAAGGAATTCAGTGTTTTGCCTTCCAAACAGCATATTGCTGGGCGCTCTGCAAATGCAAAGGCAGGATGCCATCTAAAAGAAATAACATGCAATAAGATCGGCGGTCGTCAGGAATGAGAGCTGCAGCTGTCTGTGCAAATCATGCAGCCATATTCTCTCTCTTTCCTTTTTTTTTTTTTGAGAACTGTAATCATGTCCATGGGGAGGAATTTGTCAGGCTTTGTCTCCATCCCTATGGAGAGGGATGTCTCCCTGTCCCTGCGGGTTTGGGATGCTGCGGGGGGAACCTGGCGTCTCAGCAAGTTCTGCCTGTGTTTGGGTGTCCCATGACACAACTCACCTCTGCACAGCAATCTCGACAGAAAATACTGTCTGCATGTCCTATCATGTGTCTGACCACGCGGTAAGATTTTCCAGTGTTTGTAAAGAGAGCTACTGGATACAAGGCACAGACGAGTGACTCTGGCATTCCCAATGGTGCGGCTCAGATCTTTACATCCACCAAAAAAAAAAAAAAAAAAGAAAAAAGAAAAAAGCAAATGTTGAAAATGAGAAATGCAGCCTTTTCCTTTCCAGGAAAAAGTGCACTTTTTCTCAAACTGTGAAACAAACAGAAACGGATTTCTGGCCGCATGCTTTTAGGAGTAATGAACACCTGAAAAGTCCCTCTCCTGGCATCATCCCTGCTGCGACCTTCCAGTATAATGTAATAAATACTGAGCTTTCAGCACAGCTGTTATTAAATGTAAAGATATCGGCATTAGCTCCTGCACCCCCTTGCCAGGATTTTGGGGGCTGGCTCTCTGCAGGCCCAGGCGAACCTGGACATGGAGAGGTGAGGGCCGGGCCGGTGCCGGTGGGGCAGCAGCCGGGGGCTCTGCCCCAAAGCCAGCTCTTCGATCCATCCTCCAAGAGGCCAAGGAGGGAGGTGCTGGCCCCGACGGTGCCCCAGCAGCTCCACGGTGTGTGGAAAGGATTCAGGGGAAACCACGGGCACGTGAAAGAGCAAAATCCGTTTTGTCCAGCTGGGCTGCCTCTGGCGGGGCACGGATGGGAAGGGATTAGGTCGGGCTCCGGGAGATACCGAGCTGTTTGCTCAGGAGGGAGGTTGGTGCAACCCTTCTTGTGCCAGGGATCAGGCAAAGCCAAAAGCAAATATCTGTTCAGCATTTGCAGGAAGAACTGGAGACTTACGTTTTTGCATGATTTCAAGGGGATTATTTTCCCGCAGTTGTAAACCAGGGTGAAAAGGTCACGGAGACCATGGGGTTACAGGTCAGTTTTTTCATTTCATTTTTTTCCATACTGTGTGAGTCCTTTCTGACACCGTGACGTACGGAGCCGTAAAATGGAAATTCGATAACTGCTGTAATAGCAGGCATTTAATGGAAATAAAAAAAAAAAAAAGAAACCATCTAGATCTGTCTCTTAACTGTGGCGTGTTTTCTAGGCATAACTGCTTTTGTGCTATGACAAATATGTTTCCTTCTCTCTGCTTAGATATAGCCTCTGCTTTTCATACCATAACTGCCACAGGTTGTGAGGAGATTGTCTGGTGTGGGCCCAGCTTTCACAGATTAAAAAAGGAACAGTTCTGAACATTTAAAGGGAAATCCTCAATGTCAGCTAATGCGGTGCTGCCTCCTGATGTCTGCAGAGTCTCCGAGCCTCAGAGCTATTCCACAGGTGAGTTTCGAACATTGATTATTTCCTAATTAACCCCAAGGGCTGCCTCACCTCTCCCCAGCTGCCAGGCTTACAGCTGCTCCTGCTGAGATGGAGGTCACCGGGGAAAACTAAGGGGGTGACAAGTCTCGAGTAGCACCAGTAGGTTGGTAAAGCCACCTGGATCAGAGCGGGATACAGATAGTCAGGGCTCCGCGCCACCAAGGCTTACTGAAGCTCTACCAGGATAAGACGGAAGCGTTCATCTTACAGAGAGACAAATCCATCTCCCGTGGGATTTCCCGGGGAATGTCCCTCAGGCTCTGCGATCCCCAGCCCGAGCTGTGGATCCACGTCCTCCCCACAGGCAGCAGAGCGCAGAACGGCCCACGGGGGCTGGCAGCGGCTCGGCCCTCCTGCCCGCAGGGTGGCATCCGCGGCCCCGCTCCCTTTGGCAGCCAGTGGCGGGCCAGCGAGGGCGGTGGTTTTTTCAAGCCACCTGTGGCAGGTGGCATCTGTCTGCCGTGGCATGGCAAGAGTCACTCGAGGAAGCTGGGAGTGCTGGGGTGGAGATGGTATGTAGCCAACAAAGGAGGCAAAGCTGAAGGAAGGCAGTGCTCAAAGAGCAGTTTGGAGGTGTCTTGGTTTCATTTATTCTTCCTTTTAGACATACACGGAAGTCGGGACTCCACGCGTTTAAACTGATTTCTAATACTGTTTGGATTTTCATTCCCGTCACCAAAGAACCTGTGCTGCTACCCCGAAGCACACCTTGGCACGCAATTCATGGCTACCCAGCTCGGCAGCACTCTGCTGCAAAGGCCACCTGCTCTCAGCTCTGGCCAGCCAGACTGCGCTTCCCTCACTTGCCCAGGGCATCGGGGATAGGCAGCAACGCCTGGGCGCACGGCCCTGCTGCTGCCCGACCCGCGGGCAGGGGCAGGACCTGCAGGTGCTGGGGCGAAGCGGGAGTCTGGGGCAGGCACCACCTGGAGGCACTGGCGTCAGGCACAGGAGTGAGGGACAGGGCATTTGTGCTTGTGGGAAAAGGTACAGAAGAAAAGGGTGTGATACTGGGATCCCGGCTAGAGAAAAGAAGAGATGTAGGGGAAAGCAGCTGTTGCTGAGGGAGACCAGTTTTGAGATGTTTGATAGCCACCTCCTTCCACCATGCCAGTTTGCTCGTGATTTTCATAGGAGTGTACCACAACGCCACGCTCCCCGAGTCACCCACTGCTCATACGCTCCCTTTCTGACTGACAACAAACAGAAAGCCCCATGAGCTTGGCTTGGATGGCATCGCCGTGCTGCTTACGCCGCAGCAATCCCATGGGTGGGATGAAATTTTGAGCCTCGTGTCAGTTGTGCTTCTCACCTCTGGTACAATTTACCTCAATCACACACCTGCCCCTACCATTAAAAAGAATGCTGTAGTAAAATACTAATCAATTAAGTCCTCAATAGTAAATGAAACCTGTGAATTTTAAACATAGTCTTGAAATTACTGTGCCTTGTCTGTATATATGACTTATAATTATTTACAGAATTGACTATTTTGGCATCTAGCCCCTAAGATACTCAGCAACAAGCAACCACCTCATTTCATTAATTGTGATTATCCAAAACCGTATCCCTCCATTGCCACACTGACTGCAAAATCCCTTTCTTACGCTTGTCCTGACAGAGCTTCAGTGGGCTGCAGAGCCACCAGCAGCCTCCTGCCCTTATCTGAAACCTCTCACGTTCATGGAAGGAGTAGCGTGTTTCAGGCTTGGGTCAACTGATTTAACAAGTGCAAAAAAAAACTCTCCAGTCCTTAAAAAATTTTTTATTGCTCAGAGAGACAGATAGGAGAGTTTGAAATGCCATGTGATTAAATAAAACATTTAGAAACTTGAGAGACACTCATCACATGAAAGACACATTGTACCTGCATATTAATTTTTAAAAAAGGAAAAACATTAAGTTGGAAATACAATCACAAGAGCTATTTCTTGAACAAATATCAAGCAACAGAGGAACAAAGAGCAGTCAACCTGTTTCAAGTGCTCACTGGACAGCAAGAATGAAGAAAAGCTTCTATGAATTCCTGGAGCTTTTGACTCCTGTAATTATTTCCTAAATCATGTAGAGTGCCTATGTTAGCTATATTAACATTTTAGATAAATGACCTGGAAAAATAAACCACAACAGAGTAGTGTGTGCACTGAGGAGAAAGACGGGACCAAGCAACTGAACTGTTCTGACAGAACATTTTTAGATTAATTTATCATTTATCTGTAACGAGTTGCCGTTAGCAGTAGTTCTTGCAAATTGCAAGGTCATTAAAGCTTTCACATGCCCTTCTGAGCAGCAGATAATTAAGGGCATATCTAAAGCAAACTCAAAGCATGATTTTTGCATGGAAAGGTGTACCTGGTCAGCAAAAGCATTGAGAATAGGGTAGAGAGTGAGAGCCCACATGCTGAAACGTCTCCATTTCTGCTGGTACCGGACTAACTAAATTAAAACTACACACAGCTGTGTCTACAGATGGCACAATCATTTCACTTGCAGATATTCCTTGGATTAGCCAGGTCTGGTTACTACTTTTTGAGTTATTCTGACTGAAGTCGGTCATAAACCAGACCATTCTGGAGGAGGTATGTTTGAAGTGTGGTTCTGTTCCCTAGAATAACTTCGTGACTATGGACACATCATCAGAATCTGCACAGAGAAGAAGCCTATTACCGTTGACAACGATGCATACTTACATTGCTGGAAAGTGACAGTAAGAAATGTGTATTAGGGCAATTCATTAGGGCCATACTTGCTCACTGATGGATCACAGCAACTTTCTACGCCCCTTTAGTCACATCAGTCCTCTTGAATAAATATGGTCACATGAGAGAGATTGTATTTCCTCTTGTACATTGATATTTCAGTAGGACTTGCAAGATCTGGAAAGTTTAGTTGTTTAGTTAATCTAGGCTTGCATCATGCAAGCCTAACTTTGCCTTGCAAGTGTCCTACTGCAGACCATTTCTCAGAGGGCTCCTTAGCTTAGTTTACAGGTTTGGCACTTGGTACATCACTGACAGGCAATATGACAGAAACCTCACAACTAGTGAAGTCATACAGTCATGGTACTCAGCAGCAATAAGATTTTTGGCTGTTTTAACAGATACAGAACCTAATGGACACTTTAATTACTACATTCACTGTAAAGGTAACAACCTCAGTTTTATTTATACTGGACATTTCACTCTGTTGGAAGTTTTGTATTCACACCTTTTTTGAGGCATAGTGTGCACCAACAAACTAAGAATTGTGCACAGAAGTAGACCGAAGTAAGGAAAGCATGACATGGAAATATCCGTGCTAAACTGTATGTTAGTAAATGGATGTCCTGCTGAAAATCAACTCTTCAGTTATCTACCTTGTTATATAGCCTTAGTGGCAGGCACACATTCTATCAGTTAATAGCAACTATATTGGACGAGCAAGCTACAGAGGTTTTACAACACCAAAAGCAAATGCATTAGAGCAACAGTGACCCCGAGATTTATGTCCATGTTACCATAAGTTTAATATCATTGTATGATACGATATGATATGATATCAACATGAGAACATGTTCCTCTTTGTGAAGCCAAGAAACACCTGAAATGCAATGCTGCTTCAACCCAGGTAAGCATGTCTGCATTCAAAATCTGCTAGGTCCAACTAATCACGTCCTCAGTCTCTGTTTTGGAATAAGCACGCTAACCTTGACTTACATTTTTATGGTGTTTTTGCTGGTGAAAATCCCTTGTTGAATCATCTAAAGACAAGTAACAGCTATAAAACCAGAAAACACTATTCATGTTTAATCATTTACTGAAAAATGTAGTTTTAAAAAAGTAGGGAGACTTTTCAGGGATACAAATGGGAGGTAGAAGCCTCACTTTAAGGTGTTTTGAAGGCCATTCTTAATATCCCTTAATACTTAATAAGTGGCACTTGATTAATTATTAACCTGTCTAAATTCCAAAAATATGATGACAGTAAAATGATTATGGTCTCTGTGTTATATCTAAAGATAATAAAGCCAGAAAATTAGAGAGACAGAGGTACACAAGCATATATAGGCACCTGTGAAAACACTTCTAAAAAGATAAGAATAAGTGCTTCTATTTCACTTGTGCAGAAACAGCACAGAAGAATTACTGTATTTCCCTCCACATCTTGCATCAGATGACAGAAAATCAGGAACGAACACCAAATACCTATAACCTCTCCTCTGCCTGTTTTTCTGCATCACTGTAACACTACTGTATCTCAAACACAAGGAAACTCTGTCATGTATAGTCCACACCCAAGAAAAACAATGACAAACTTCAGGAGAAGAGACAAAAGCATACAATACTATGACACAATAAAGAAAAGTTAAAATTTCAAGTTGGAGTTGCTGTAAATAAGTGATCTTTAAATAGTCCTCTTGAAATATTAATTTAATTCAGAACAAGTCCTGTGCTGTGTAAAACTGGAAATATGTTTGCTAAACATTATAACTCAAAACAAATTGCCAAAAAAAAAGAGAAAAAGATTTAAGGGATTTTCAGAAAACTTAAGAGTCGAGAACCTCTCCTGCCAACTGGAATGCTCAAATTTTTGCCTCAAAGTGAGTAGTCCATATCTTAGCAAAAGCTACTAAACAATTTTTATCTTATTCTAATAATAACAACAGCAAGTTTACTTCTGTCTTATTTTCATGTACGTTTCCTTTTAAAGGCCTATGGCTTAGTGTTCACAAATTAAAAAATACTTGTAAATACATAAAAATAAAGCTTAATAGCACACAATATAAAAAATTATAAATTTCAAAACCATTACATTATTATTATTGAAAAGTGCACTACAATTAATCTGTAGGTCAGAGATGCTTTGATCACGGACATCATTTCCATGATTAACTACTGAACAAAGTTTTTCATCTTCTTAATTAAATGAGAAATCTTTCATCCACCAAGGTTTTGGATGCCAAATTCTTCTGCCCAAGTGTATTACGAATAAACCTAAATATCTAAGAACATTTTAGAAAAAATGTGTTAACAAACAAATACTTAAAACAGTATGTTTCAGTACCTAACATAAAATAATAACTTCATATTATCTTTAAATCATAAATAACATGAGTGAATTAGGTGCTTATCTCCCTTTAGCATTTTTGAAATCTTTTCTGATATCTTTCCACCATGAACTATCATGTGTGATTCATTTTAACTGATATTTGCGTTTTCTATTGAAAGTTATTTGTAGCCTCTTTATTCATGACAGGCATGTGAATAAAATTAATTTCTCACAAGCCTATTTGACAAAAAAATCAAAGAACTATTTTATAAGCTCTCAGTATAATCTTCTGTCACCACAAACTGCTAACTTACTGCTTTAATTATCTAGTTAACTATATAAACTTCCATACTGACCCACTTTTTTAAAATATTACTTTGTTCTTAAATTAAAATTTACCTCTTGTTGCAAATATGTTAGAATAGCAGCTAAAACAAAACTTTGGGAAGCCAGATCCACAATGGAGAAAAACAGGATATCAAAGATAAGCAGTGTTGTCTCATTGCCGTAATACAGAACATCACTGAAAGAGTGTCCTTCATCTACAGAAAGAAAATAATTTTTGAAAAATAAAGTGCAAGTTTGTGGAGTTCATCAGTCCACGCTGAGAAAGCTGATAAGAAAAAGGAAAGTCAGAGCAAGAGCTAGTTACGGCATTCTATGGCATCATAAGAGCTAGTTATGTCATTCTATTTAAGCAAAATAATACAAAACTTTTCACTTATAAATTGGCTTAACACCAATGGAACACAATAGAAAAAGCCCACGTGCCACACGCAACTTTATTCACTCTTGAAATCTCAATCGGATCATTTAAAAAAGGCTGCTTTGAACAAGAAGCAGATGTAACGCCCTTGTCACTGAAATTTTTAGCAAGTGTTAACTCTGGACCCAACTCAACAAAACAATAAAAACATATGCTTAAAGCGTTACTTAGGCGGAGGTTCGGGGCTTAACATTATCTTTGTTCATTGGTTAACAGTTTCCCAGAAAATGCATCCTTTAAGCTTAAAATACCTTTTTCATAGCCAAAGTAGTCTAGACCACTTATCCACTTCTTTATTTTATCAAAAAGCACCACTTTCAAAAGAGAAAAGAACATCTAAAATAAACATTTACAGAAAATAAATTCTTTTCCCTCTTTCTACTTTTTCAGAAAAATGTCTAATGCAAGTTTTATTAGAAACAGCATATTTTCATTACAAATTGTATATGTCCTACTGCCATGAAATCCTGATTTGTATCTAAACTTCTGGGAACCATGGCAGTCTAAACCATCAAACAATATATTTATATCAATGCTTACGATTATAAACTTTGAAACAATGGCAGCCAAAAGACCAAACCTTTGTTGAATACTGCACAATTTGGAGGCATCACATCATGCTTATACACTTAATTCTAACTCAGACATTGCATGCCTGACAATATTTATGGCTGAGTAGACCTGGGGTTTAGAATAGGGTTTTGGAATGACTGATATTGCAAGGTGTGGAATCACAGACTGAGGCTGAAGAAAGTCCTAGTTATAGTTTTAAGGCAGATACTGGCTATCTGGCAACGTTTATTACTAAAGATAGAGCTTCACCATGACAAGGGAGGAGAGCCCCAGCCTTTAATGAACTAGGTGTAGCTCAGACATCTAGACTGAGCAAAAATATCAGACTACAATCATGGCTAGTTTGAAAGCATGTGCTGCATTCCTGATTATATAGCAAGGTTTGAGATTCAAATTAGGCTTCAGCTTTTGCAGTCCTGGTGTCATAGAGCAGGAAAACTCTGCACAGCTCAGTGATGTAATTTGTGGATTGTTATTATAGAAGAATAATGACATGTTTAGAATGTGTTATGGTCATCTGGTAATATCCATGGATTGGATTATGGTTCTGATAAGGTTTAGAGTTTCTGAACAGTGAGGCTGGAGAGCCAAGTACTTGAGGGACTTAAAATGAGGGCTTGTGTCATCTGGGATCACTAGTTAATTTTTAGTTTTCATGCAGGTGATGGCTGTACTTATGGTGAGGGGTAGAATCAGGGTCTGAACTAAGGTTTTTCATAGATAATTTTTGGTGGATTCTGTACAGCTCAGGGACTGAGGAAGCAGACTGGTATCAGGCCTAAGTTCACAGCTCATATTTCATTGCAGTGTGGATACTGGTCCCCAGACCACATCTGATAATAGGAGGAGACCAGGACTCAGGGTTTCAGAACCTTGGAAGTGGAGGCAATGGAGGGCGTAACACTGGATGAGGATTCCAGTGATGCATTATGAATAGGTTAAGGTTTTTAGAGCATTGGTGTTTGACAGCGTCAAGCTTCCAGGGATTCCGTTTTAGGAACCTAGGTTGAAGGTTGAGATATGGTCAAGAACTTTCACTAAATCTATTTTTAACACATGTACTGGTCACTTGGAAATATTTATGGCTAGGTTTAGCATGGGCTTGGGATTCAGGACGATGCATTGGAGAACCCAAGTCTGACCAATTTTGCATAGCTCCAGGGACCAGAATCAGAACTGGTGTCATCCCTGTTTCTGCTGGAAAACTCATTTTTGCTGTAGGTATTGGCAATGCTTAAAAAGCTTCAAAATAAAATATTCAAGAACCCAAATTACTTAGTGGAGCCTCCAAAGATGAGTGGTGGATTAACATCAAGTATTCCACTAAAACGTCCTCACTGTGATCAATATCCTCTTTAAAGAAATTGTCTCTGTACTTTTAGTTGTTTCATAAGAAGTTTGGTTCTATATTGAAAAATAAAAAAAGGATGGAGCTATTTAAATATTGTGGGTCGTCTTTGCATTTACAAAGATCTATATAGCAAATCAAAGGAGCACTTCGTAAACACATGCACGTCTCTACACAGTATCCTTTCAGTTGCCTAAAAGAAAAAACATTGCAGTTGAGTGACAAATTATAAATAGGATTTCTGTAATCTGAAGAACATCCCTTAAATACCTCCCTCACAAGCAGTCATTTAATGACTTCTCCTGCTGTAAAGTCCAGTTTAGAGTGTAAATCCTGGGAAAGAAATCTACACAGAAACCTACATACTTATAATAGTACAAGTACCAAGTCACAAATCTTTTTACCATTGTAAAAAATACTTTTGTCTATTGGTTCCATGAACTCCATGCCAAGAATCCGTTCAAGCAGCAACTTATCTTTAACAATATAATCCATTTCTTTATGAACCTATAAGAAAAGGAAAAACAATACTTCCTGTTTTATGATTTCGAAGAAGTACTTGTTACAAAGTGAAGTACAGCTACTTAGACCTTTATGAATGAAAAAAAGCACTGGTCTATTCCAAGACAAAAATAAGTACATAACAAAAAAGGATTTGTCATTTTTAAGAGCAGGCTGCACTGTTGGACAGTACTCCAATTTTTTTTTTTAATGAAGCACTATTCCAGTTGCCATAAAGTCTTTAACAACAAGTCTTTAAGCACATATGCTTAAAGAGAAATTACAGTCTTTCAGATTTACAATTTTTAGTTTCTACTTACTATAGTTATATTTTCCTTAATATAGTAATGTCAATATACATACGTGATCAATGAAAGAACTGAGAAATTTGTTCATGGTGTTGTATGCCCTTGTGCTTTGTTCAAAAGTATTTGCAGATGAGTCCAAAAGCCTAGCAGGACCACGTTTCTGAAAGATAACATGACCATGACTTCAGCAGAAAAATTACATATTTTAAATAACATTTACAGAACACAAATATCTCACTTACTCTTGTTAGGGTTTCATGAATCCTGTCATAGTGCCGTCGCATTGTTCTTGAAATGGAAATCTGAAATGTCTGGCCATCAGTGTTCGGTAACAAACCTCTCTGACTACACAGATTTTCCTATACAATTAAAGCAATTGTAAATTAACATTATTAATGCCCAAAAGCTTTTCATTTACTCTCTTTCATGTTTACATAGTCCTTAATATCTGTAAATATTTGAATCCACTGCACTCTTGGTTCTATTATAGCAAGATTTTCTTAGGACATGAAATCCTGACCCCTGCTGTCACAAAGACATACTCCTCTTTTCACCTGTGTTCAGTTCATTACCTTCTAATACATCTTTTGACATTCATTCTGAAGCCCTTTCTTTTATGTTTATCATTTATTCTATACTTGTCCTGCTTTTTTCGTGCTTTGGATTCCTTACTTTTTCCATATGTTTTTCAGGTCACATTTAATAAACCTCAAAAACCCCAAGAAAATGGAAAATTCAGCATCTCCATAGGGAAAAAAACCTGCTTTTTCCAAAATTATATTAAAATAAACCATTAGGAAAAAATTACAGGAACACACAAGTCAAAAATATTACTAAAAAGAATCCTCTACGTTTCAATGTTTGAGATTTAATTTTCACATGGTTATGGTTTTTTCTGTCCAGTTATCATTGAAATAGCAATATCCTTTGTCTAAGGTACTGTCTTCCTACTTGTCCCTATAAAGACGCAAGATGTCATGAAATTTAGTGCAAAGTGCTCCAATCTTGTATTAGACATTTTACATTTGCCTGATCTTACAGCCAAGATATAACATATGACAAACTAGAAAAAATACTTACTCAAATTCATTTCTGTAAATAATAGGTTACATCACCAGAGAAGAAGAGATGGAATAAAAGAATTTATTGGAAGACCAGATGTCTCTTTATTAGGAGTTTTCCAGATTTGTCTCTTTATGAAAGCTTCTGGGTATGCATCTTTTTGAATGTGGCCATGAGCTTACCAACAGCTGGTATCTTTTCAGTATCATAACTTGGTGCAATGATGTAATGCACAAGTGCAGATCCATAATGCAAAGGTGTGGGTTTTTTTTTATAAAATAAATATTGAGAGCAGGTGTAAACTTTACTGCTTTTACTTACTGCTTCTCTCTTTAGGTTCATATTCATTTCTTCCATATTGGTATCTGCATGTCCATGCACAGAGCGACCATGGATATAATAACCAAAGCAGCTGTGTGACAAGAGAAACACTGAAATCTAGAAGAGATGGGAGAAGAGAAGAATGCTTTAATTAAACATTATCATTTTATTTTTGAACTTTTGAATTCACAGTGGAGATCAGCAAGACCAGCCCTTCTACAAATACAAAGTAGGCAGGTACCAAAATAAATATTGCAGAAAAATATTTAATAACTCAATTACTGATTAGTTTTATTTATGTTTAACTAAATACACACACCAGCTTCAAGTTTAGTTTATCAACAGCAAGGATCAATACTTAATTCCACAGAGCCAAAAAATTAAAGGAAAGTTATTAGCTTTCATTTTGATTCAAAAGTTATTTCTGTGATATATAACACGTATGCATGTTTCCAGTTGAGCTCCTAGGAGACTGTATTTAATAGAATTTCATTCAGCATGATACAATGCTTATATATCACATAAGAATCAAAAATAACTCACTCTACAATCCATGCACTACATGGGTTTTTCACAGAAGAGGAATAACCAAGGCTGGAAAGGCTGATAAAAGGGGTTCATCTCTATATTTTTAAAAAGTTCTGGCCAAATGAGCTAATCCAACCTGTTCTGACTGCACTCTTCTTTGGTTAAAAAGGAATTCCTGCAGTACAAAGCTTCAAGACCCATATTTAAACTAGAAAAAGGGAAGTAGTTCAGATGTAAGTGAAAAAGCATAAAAAAGGTGATGATTGTCCAGGAGGGACAACCATGAAGTTCAGCGGTTGAGGGACAACACAAGACAGGAGCAGAAACTGAACATAAACGTATTGAATAAAACCAAGACAGCTGTGTCTGTAAGACAAAGGTACTAAAATGCAAACCAGTAGAAAGAATGGCAGCAAATGGTTCCACACCTAATTTCTGTCACAATTTTTTACTTTTTAATTCTGTAGGAGCATGTGTAACCAATTTAACTTTAAAAAAAAACATCCTAAAAATCACACATCTAGAAGAACATATTGATACCTATGATTCCAGAATCTTTTTCCAATTAAAGTTTAACTGAAATCTTCTTGTAGATTGCACCAATAAAATGAGCTGAAAGAAACATTGACTTTGGCTGTTAGCTAGTAATCTCTGATTAAATTAAATGAATAAATATAATTTAATATTCTTAAAACTATCGTGCATATTATTCTATTAAAAATGCCACTGTACAAATGAGACAAAGAAATACTTACATTGCTCATGCAACACAAATCAACAAATTGGCTTATCTTATCTTCAACAAATCTTTCATAAAACACAGAAAAAAATATAATCTGAAATAGATCAACCAAATTTTCTTTTATTAGTTCATCAGATTTGACTTTATTAAGCAATTTACTTCACAGTCTAACACCCACAAATTACAGACTTCTGTGGTGGCCACCATTGCATTGGGCTCTATGAAATGGGATTGACGTCCTTCCTCTAAGAAGCAAATTGTAGCAATGACCTGCTTTTCATTTTCAGCTTGGAGATGCTTCAAAGTTGTGTAAAACAAAACAAAGTAGTTGCATAAATTCACATCTTTGAGAGGATTAAAATTCTGACTACAAAGTAAGATGTCTCATAGCTCAGAAGTTTCATTTTGAGTTCTAAAGGTGTACCATCAAGCAAAACAGTTAAGAATATACCCAGTGCTATGATACGTAGTATGGATGGCCTAGTGATGTATTCTAGCTTCCAAGAACCAGCCTGAAAATGATAATTCAGTATGTCATGTGTTTCACATACCTGTAAGAAGGCAATGGCTAGCCAGAGTGCAGCAGACACACCAAATCTTAAAATGCGGCTCCAAGGAGCTATGTAACTCTCACTGCTTCTTGTAAGACTGGAAGAAGAATCCATTAAAGCCAGGTTTGAAAATCCCACCACCTGAAGAGGTAAGAAGGTCAATATAACAACATGAGGCAATGAACAGTATCAATTATGACCCTGTTGTTTCCATCATAACAGGAAGTAAGAAGAAAAAATTAGGAGAAATGGACCTGGGAATAGTAGCATGTTCACTATGATAGAGCCCAATTGTGTGATTCAGTGTTATTACTGAGAAACATAATTAAAACCATAAACTGTACATATATGTGTTGATACATAAATTCAAAAATGTACGCACCTAAATCTCACAACAAGTCAACACTGATTTTTATTGAGAAATTCCAAAAGATTGTGCTGTTAGACTGCATAGGGATATTATTTCTGCCAAATTCCAGCTTTTTGGTCCTATATATTCCAGTGTTAAAACAAATTTTTTATCTGTTTTGCAACTGCAAGAAACTGGGGTGGTTTTTTTTGTTTTTATTGAACAGAAATGTATTTCCCTCCACTGTCTTCATGGCTGAATCTATTTTAAACAAACAACCTCGAAAAACTTCCCAAATAAAAAAGATGAGAGAAACACTATGTCTTGAAACACTTAAGAGGTGAAAATTTTGTGAACATCATTCAGAACTGAAGCTGCACCAGAAACATATTTGGGGTGGGTTGATGCCCACCAAAGCGGGATGGGGAACAAGAAAAAAAAAAGGAAAACGACTTGTGGGTTAAGATAAAGAGAGTTTAATAAGCAAAGAAAAGGGAAAAATAAGGTGAAAAAACCCTATGACAAGTGATGCAAAGGCAATCACTGCCTCCCTCCCACAAGCAGACCAATGCCCAGTGTCCTGGTTTCAGCTGGGATAGAGTTAATTTTCTTCTTAGTACTGGTATAGTGCTGTGTTTTGGATTGAGGATGAGAATAATGTTGATAACACACTGATGTTTTGGTTGTTGCTGAGCAGAGTTTACACGAGTCAAGGACTTTTCAGCTTCCCATGCTCTGCCAGGTGCACAAGAAGCTAGGAGGGAGCACAGCCAGGACAGCTGACCCAGACTGGCCAAGGGGCTATTCCATACCATATGACATCATGCTCAGTATATGAGCTGGGGGAAGAAGAACGAAAGGGGTTGGGACATTCGGAGTGATGGCGTTTGTCTTCCCAAGTAACCGTTACGCGTGATGGAGCCCTACTTTCCTGGGGATGACTGAACACCTGCCTGCTGATGGGAAGTAGTGAATGAATTCCTTGTTTTGCTCGTGCACACAGCTTTTGCTTTACCTATTAAACTGTCTTTATCTCAACCCATGAGTTTTCTCACTTTTACCCATCCAATTCTCTCCCCCATCCCACTGGTGGGCAGTGAGCGAGCGGCTGTGTGGGGCTCAGTTGCTGGCTGGGGTTAAACCACGACACCCAGCCAGTCCCCAGAAAATCCTTCCCCTCCATTTTTATTGCTGAGCATGATGGTATATGGTATGGAATATCCCTTTGGTCAGCTGGGGTCAGCTGTCCTGGTTGTGTTTTCCTCCCAGCTTCTTGCGCAGCCCCAGCCTACTCACTGGGGGCCTTGATGCTGTGCAAGCACTGTTCAGCAATGGCCAAATCATTGGTGTGTTATCAGCCCTGTTTTAGCCACAAATCCAAAACACAGCACCCTATGGGCTGAAGAAAGTTAACTCCATCCCAGTCAGACCCAGTACAATATTGAAAAGCTCACGTTTGCTGCCAGAGTGCTATTTGCACTAGCCACGTAGTAAACACTGCCACGGTGACCAGTGCCAACCAAGTGGCTGCTTTGGTACCAGACATGAGGGGAGCGAGATGCTTTCCAACTTCCTCCAACTATTACTTTTCCTGGCTTGTTTTCTACTACTGTACAGCCTCGCATCATGATTAATGAGAACTGAACAGTCACTTTATCAAAATTGGTAACCCAAGAAGACAGGTTCTGAGTAATACAGAAGTTCCCCCTTGTAGTGAGCAGCTGATTGCCATATCTACCCCGTGCGTAATACTTCTGGGGAAACGACATTCCAAACTCCAGCATGAGAATGAAAGTTATAAAGATTATCTGAGGTTTTCACAAACACCAGTTTCGGCCTATTTAGGTATCTTTCATGAGTTCCTCCACCATCAGTGGCAAGAAAGGGATTCTACAGAGGGAAATTCATAACAGGAATTATAGAGCAAGATGTTAATCACTCTCTACTAAGAGCAGCCTCTCTCTTCTAGTAATACCAGGAGCCTATGAAGAGGGGCCTGAGGAGACTAGTTAGTTTAGGGAATACGTGCTCTCTTTTCTCCCATTCCTTCCTTGTAACATGGCACAGAAATTGTTCCTGGCCAGTATTTACCAACAGCAAAAATACAGATGAAGTGAGTGAGGAAAGTTAGAGGGTTTTTACTGTATATAATTTAAAAGAAAACCATTAAATTTAAAAACAGAAATATAAAAATGAATAAAAGTATTAAAAATATGTAAAAGAACCTCACATAAACAACTGTATGCCACACGCTTTAAGAATACTTCCCAAAATAAAAGTCCTTCCCAAACTACAGAAGAAACAAACCAAAATGTTTTTGAAAAGCTAACGCACAATTTCTCACACAGCCTTAAGCTGTAACTGAAGGCATACTGCCTTGTCTTATGCCATCAGGAACAGAACTGGCACATTCCATTTCCTGCTTTCTAAAAGGTCACTGTAGCAAATTAGGAGGAAGGAAGCTCAGTTCAGACAAATATGAAATCAGAAATAAAGCTGTAGGCTATGGCAGGAGGGAGCCAGTAGGTAAATAAAGAATTGAGTGTGTACACAGATTTATCAGTCTCTTAAGCCATTTAGGGTAACTCATTACCTTAAAAAAACCAAGCAAAACTAACAAAGGTCTCTAAGGTAATTAAAGTTTGTGGTTTTTTTTTTTTTTTTTTTTTTTTTTTTTTTTATGTCTTCCTTAATGAAATATTGCAATGACCTATATATACATACATATAAATTAAAAAATGCATTAAAATAATTATTTTACTAAGTTACGTGTTTTCAAGTGAACTCAGAGGTCATCCGCTATTACCACAGAGAATGCAGGCATTAAAAACCAGACCCTTATGTTACACTCTGGATGTGAATCATAAAAAAATTAATAACAATAACAAAAATAATTGCAGTAATAATACCTCCAGAAAAAAAAGAACTGCAAGCACTTGAAAGAGGGGATTTATCTTCCTCACTGTCTGAATTTCATTCCATTCATTTGCTATAAAATATGTCCTCCATATGCTCACAGGTGCAGCAGCACTTTTAATAACACCTTCACCTAAAAAGAATACATACAATAAAGCTCTGAAATTTAATACTTGAGAGTAATATCTGAATTTAACCAAAGCTGTTTATACAAACAAGCATAGTTTGCGTTACCTTCAACTGCTTTAAGAACTTTGCCCTTAGGTCTTTCCCAGTCAATAAAGAAAATATCTATAGTAAGCTGTGAAACCAGCAATTGTAAGAATTGCAAAGCCTAAGAAAGAAAAAGGAGAAATATAACAAGTAAGGACAGCAACACCATATAGACAAAGATGAAGCAACAGTCATTGCACATGCCATTCATGAAACATAACAAGTAATATACTTGACTATACTTGAGAGTGCAACTTTGTTACCAACTTTTGATATTTTCTTTTTAAATTTAAAAGCTTGGAGTAATGGTAAGTCATGTGACAATGTCCAAAATAATGAAGAAAATACAGCAAAGTAACAAATTCCAAAAAAATTGACTAAGTATTTTCCTATAACATATTACCCTGTATTATGAATACCAATTCAATATAATACCCATAAGTAATAAAATACTTGTATGTCCCATGAAGACAGAATACCGATCTCTGACTTCTACAAGTATGCTTGAACATAATTATTATTTTAATCTGTCTTCTTTTTAATCAGGAACTGACAGCACTTAGATTCTGCTTTAAAAGAAAGCACTTGCTTTCTTGATATGGTGTTATTTTATTTGGGTTTCTTTACACCTTTATCCTTGAAAGAATAATTTTCCATAGATTATATTCCTTAGACATTTGTTTCCATATAAAGACTCCAAAAAATAAATGTCTATGGAAAAATGACTTAATTCTTCGAATAAAATAATTGTGTACATCTATACACTAATAAAATGAACTGTACAAGATGTTTAAAATCAAGCCTACTGAAAATATACAGAAGCATATCTTGAAACGTCTTTAATGCCTGAGGAAAAAAACATTTACCTTTAAACTAAACGCACATGCTATGTACGTAATAAAATCTTCTTCTTGAGATGGAAGTGGTAAAAGGACAGAGACAAACTTCTGAGCCTGTAATTGAGAAGTTAGATTGAAACAGTGTGGGCAGCATATGTAACAACATACTAAGTGCTTAAGAGTGAATAATGTTTTGCAGAAAAGGTCAATATTTAATGCGCAATCATTTTGAATTTGGAAAATATTTTAAGAGACTATTAAGCAGACTGCAAGTACAATGAATCCCAAGGAAAAGAAACAGGTGAACACAAAAATTTAAGCACACAAACCAGAGTGTGATATAGAACTTGCCTCAATAGTCTGACCAGAAAGGCAAAAAAAAAAAAAAAAGAAATAAAAAAGAAAGAATGAAAATGAATTTTTGTGTAAAAATATATGCAATATTAATAGGTTTTCATAACACCCAAATCTGGAAAAACACTTACTTTGAAGAACACAAGCCAATAAATCCCTGTGCCCACTGTGATGACAAAGAAAACGTTGGCAAGGTCTCCAGCATAAAACAGTAAGAACTTCAAAACAGTCTGCAATTATAAAAACACACTGTAGAGATCTGTAAAACTAATTAAGTAATGCATATGTACACTCATACAAAATGTTATGCAGCTCACACTACAGGAAACTCTAGTACCAAAAAGTAGCCTATACTATGGTCATATATTCATGGTATATTCAATACCTGAAACTTCTACATGCTGGTCTTTGTTCAAAGAAGAATTGATCTGAAAACTAAGGCCACTCAATTGCTCAGAATAGCTCTGTAAATACCTTTATTTTTAGCAAAAATATTACCTAAATGACAACATCAGAATCCAAAAAAAAGGCAAAACCCCTACTTCCTCAAGTGAGCCTAACTCCATGTCACAGTTCTATGCAGCTAGGCTAGAAATTATTTCAGCTACCTTAAGAAACATAATAGTTATATCACAGGGAAAGACGGCAAAGGTCTCCTTAAAGAGAGAAAGACGTGTCCCTTTTTAGGTTACCAGCTGTTTATACCTGCAAGTCAATTACAGAGCTTCCTGTACGCCTCTTCCAGCCTGCAGTCTTGAGAAGGGACCACAACACTGCAAGCCCACCCAACACACCCAACGTGATCTGAAGAGAATGAAAAATTATTTGCAGATATTTTTAAAAACCACAAAATAGAAGTAAATCATTATATTGACAAATTAAGGGCAACACAACTTACATCAGTCTGAATCTGAGCTTCTGACTGATTCATCTCATAATTGACTGAGAAGGAAACCTGAATATTAAGATACAGAAAGTAAATTTGCATAGAAATTCTGAAATGCTACAACCATTATAGACAGTGGTAGTTTTCACACTTTTGGTTGGTGGGAATTCCCATCTAAGGCTATTATACAACATATACCTTCTTTTACTGCATACATTTGACCTGGTGTGCCACAGTGCTAGGCTTAGTACTAGCATATGCTCTGCTACACTTACTGCAGATTTTACCAACAGTAATGCTGGGGATGGATGCCTGCTATCTGCAAGTTACTACCTGTACCTAATTATAATCCTTTCAAACGTGCATAATTTTTTTCCTTCTGAAAGGAGACATCAAAGGTATGATACTTTCCGTTTTGATTAAAAAGTGTTGATTAAAAGTAACTTTAATGTAATTACACCAATAGCAAAATCATAAAGTGAGCTCTCACATAGCTCAGACATCAATTTTTTTTTCCAGCTTGAATTAAATAAAAATTGTCATGCAGTATCAAAATTGCTCCCTCTAGCTTAAATATCTATCTAACCTAAGACCTATTTTGACTTCGGTTTAAAAGATTTGTACAAGGAAAAGAAAACATTTGTCTTGGTTTTATAGCATTCTGGCCTGAATCTTTGTCACTGCAAGACTAAAGTTAATGCAAGTATTATAACGAATAGTATTTTTAATTCAGTTTAAAAAAAAAAAAGGACAAAACCACCCAAAACCAATCCCTCCCTCTCCCCCCTCCTGGCTTCCCAAAACGTTTGTTCCTGTCAGCTCATTCTATCACCTCACTTGCCTTTAAGTCTAAATATGCTCAGTTACTAGAAGCTCAGTGTTTATAGAACTTGGAATGAAATTCATTGCATCTTTTTACTTGCATAAAATTTGTGAAATGCAACAAGACATCCAAAATTGACAAAACCTAAGTAGACCAGGTGTAGATGTAAGGGTGAAACAGAATCACAGAATGCTTTGGGATGGAAGGGACCTTTGAAGGTCATCTAGCCCAACCCCCCTGCAATGGGCAGGGACATCTTCAACTAGATCAGGTTGCTCAGAGCCCCGTCCAGCCTGACCTTGAATGTTTCCAAGGATGGGGCATCTACCACCTGTCTGGGCAACCTGTTCCAGTGTTTCACCACCCTCATCGTGAAAAATTTTTTCCTTGTGTTTAGTCTAAATCTACCCTCCTTTAGTTTAAAACCATTACCCCTTGTCCTGTCGCAGCAGGCCTTGCTAAAAAGACTATCCCCATCTTTCTTGTAGGCCCCCTTTAAGTATTGAATGGCTGGAATAAAGTCTCCCCGCAGCCTTCTCTTCTCCAGGCTGAACAACCCCAGCTCTTTCAGCCTTTCCTCATAGCAGAGGTGTTCCAGCCCTCTGATCATCTGGACCCTCTCCAACAGGTCCATGTCCTTCCTGTGCTGAGGACCCCAGAGCTGGATGCAGTGCTCCAGGCAGGGTCTCAGCAGAGCAGAGTACAGGGGCAGAATCACCTCCCTCGACCTGCTGGCCATGCTTCTTTTGATGCAGCCCAGGATACGTATAGTATATAGTATAACATAAACTAGAGAAACTGAAAACAATTGTTGCTGCCACCGCCATTTGAATGAATTATTTTCTAAAAACAGTGCTGTTTCTGTGGTTAAATAAAGACATCATTTAGGCAGGGAAGAAGTGTCTGACTAATTTTTCTATCTTTCTAATTCCCTGTCTCTTCTTTCCTTTCATGCAGCTAATATGGAACGCAAGGAATGGTTCTAGCACCAGAAATTTCTAGCTAGACGTCTATCCGTACTGGAAGCCTGAACTGTTGAAGGCTGACAAGCAGAAACTGTTAATACTATAATTTTTTTAATAGCAGAATGATTATTCTACTATATTAAGCTCAACATTTCCACTTTTTAAAGCAGTGTGATCTAACAAGCAAACAAGGCACAGGAATAGGACATCTGAGCTGCTGCCCGTCGTGGCAGGCAAAAGGGCAAGCAGGAAACGCCCCTTCTGCATCTGCTGCAGCAGAACGTGGTGTCTTTCACTAGACGAAGATCCCCCAAACTGGTCTCCAGCCCCTTTGGCTACAGATTTTTGGATTATTTTACTTTAATTCTTAGAGATGTGCTGTAAAATAATACACAGCAGACAAAACACTAAAGGGTGTTTTAGATACGTTACCGATATTTTAACTTAAACTACAGGTGACCTGAAATGTCTGTGTCATAACAACCTCCTCTTAATTTCTTGCGTAAGTTGCTGCTTTCGGTGCATTGCATGGAGTACTCTTCCTGTTATTTTCTGTGCGTATAATTTTATTTGAACTGTAGCCTAATTTAGCATTATACAACCAATTGTAAAATTCTAAGTATTTTAAGTTAAAAGAGACTCAAGATAAATTAGAAAGAAAATACTTGTAACTGCTTTGTTTTAAAAGCTTTACGTTTTAGCGAAAACTTGCAGCTTCAAAACTGAGCAGAACTAGAAACTGCTTATTAGATTTTTACAACCCCCTCAAAATGTTCACTCAGCTGGAATCCCCATAGAACTAAAAGTATGATTAACAAATCAGTTCAATTAAGACAGCACAAAGATCTCACCATCACACTCTGGGTTTCAGGGTTTTGGATAAGCACATCTGTGTAAGCAATAGTAAGCAGAGGAGGGTAGATAGTTCCTCTCTGAGTATGGGATACCAGACGAATACTGCAGAAATACAAACAGAGTATTATTTTTAATACAGAAAATGGATGAGTTGCTTGGAAAGTATTGATTGAAACTTGTACTAATAAGAAAATACTAAATGAACAGAACAACCTGATCAATAAAATGTGAGTTTCAAACCCAATGACATGGCAATTCACATTTTAAAAGTGACCAGTGTACAAAGGCACGTACACAAATACATAAAAATAAAAAGCTGGGAAGGATTGCTTATTTGTAAGAAAATGCCTGAATCAATCTTTACCTACTGCTTACATTATGATAGCTGCAATTGAAGTCAATTCCAAAAGGTAACTTTTCTCAAAACATTACAGAATGACCTTTTCTATATTTATTTTGAATTGCTGGCATTATCCTTATTTCCAAGGGGGGTGGAGGGGAGTTCTTCTAACATACATAAGGTAATCCTTATTTTTTGAAATAATGTAATATGTAGTTCTTAGCAAATGGAGTTAGTACATTAACTTAATCTTCAAGAAGACTTGTATGGATCAGTACTCAGTGCTACTCAGCAATCTTTTTAAATAATAAGTTGTGAACAAGAGCTGAAGGAAAAGGGAGATGTCAAATTTTAGACAGTCATTTCAGAGGAAGACATTACATAAAGAAGGAGAAAAAAAGGCTCTTCCAAAACATATTCCAGTTGAGATGAACTATCAGTAATGACCGTAACAGGTAGTCTCACAATTTCAATTAAATGACTACAAGCCTATTCTGGATTGTACAACAGAATAAGCAACAGTTTGTAAAAATACTGCAAAAAAGAATATGGAGTATGAAATAGCATCCTTGTATAGTCAGTAACATACACATTGAAAAAGAATTAACAGAGGAGTTTTTAGGCCTTTCCAGATGACACCTTTTTCTAAGAGGTGACTGAATGACTGCTAACTTGCATTATGCATACATAGTCTGATCCATCTTACCTGGAAAGTAATCACAGTACTTTTAACCCCCACAAGTCAATGTTATGTTTTCTCGCTCACTGATCAGAACAACCTATGGAAACTCTTGCTATTTCCAAGTCTGCTATGGAAAAAGCAGCACAGGACATAACAACGTAATAAAACAACTTTCTTTTAAGACAACAAAATGCAGACTGCACAAAACTAGCTTTATTTTCTATGGACGATATATTATATGCAATTAATCACCTTATTGTTATTTTGCTAGCAATTCGAATTACTCTTGGTAGTTTTCCCAAGTCATTCTCTTTTCCACTTAGCGTATCCACCAAAAAAAATCGGCGAGTCAAAAGCCAGTTGTTCATATTACTGCCTTTGAAAAAACATGAGAATCACATAATATTTAAAAAACTAATTCAACACACAAAAAGAATGAAATCTAGTAGAAAGGATACATATAGCTATGTGATACATATAACTGTATTCAGGATGCAAAATTATTTATTTTCAACTTAAAAAAATACATAATTAAATTAGAGTACTTTACTTGTACATATTATTGATTGGGCTGGTGTATGCAACCAAAGCTTGCATTTAACACTATCAGAACTTGCCCACAAAATATTAAATTCTTAAAACAGAAACAAGCTATGGTGGGTTGTGGCATCTTTAAAAACAGCTCAGTAACAGTAATTAATACAAATTCTTTCTATTTGAAGTTATTCAGGTTATTTAAAGTCACAGAAATGTTACTATGACAGTCTTACCTTGATTAACAAACATTTCACTGTATTGAAGATTCAAGTTTAAAACTGGCACAGCCCAAAGATATTGTTGTCCATTGTCACCATTATACTCAAGGAATAGGTCATAAAAGATTGGATTAGCAAAATCCAATAAAAGCTTGGAAACTGAAATTTTGCACTACAAGAAAAAAATGTTAAAATAAACAGATCACTTTAGCCATTCAATGATGTTATCAAGTTGTGGATTTTTCCCCTACAAAATTATTGTGGAATCTATCCCATTTCTTCGCAAAAGACAAGGCATTCCAGCTATTTGCAAGCAATTACAAAGTACTAATGATTTTATATAAACCTCTTGGAAATGACTGCAATTGACTAGAATGACTGATGTGGAGAATGAAGCTCTGCTAACATTTTTCAACAGATTAGGAAAAAAAATCTCAGCAAATTTCACAGACATAAAATTTAAAAAAGCATAAACACTAAAGTCAAGAAACATAAACGCTGAAGTTGTGGAGTACTGCGTCTGGTTCTGGGCTTGCCATACAAGAGAGAAATGGAGCTACTTGATATAGTCCAGCGCAGGCCTCTGAGATGATGAAGGGACTAGAGCATCTCTCTTATGAGGAAAGGCTGAGAGAGCTAGGACTGTTTTGCCTAGTGATGAGAAGGCTCAGGGGGGATCTTATCAATGTGTAGAAATATCTGAAGGGAGGGTGTACAAGACAGAGCCAGGCTCTTTTCAGTGGTGCCCAGTGACAGGACCAGAGGCAATGAGCACAAACCGAAATAGGAGGTTCCCTCTGAGCATCAGGAAACACTTTTTCACTGTGAGGGTGACCAAGCACTGGCACAGGTTGCCCAGAGAGGTTGTGGAGTCTTGTTGCTTGGAGATATTCAAAAGCTGTCTGGACACAGTCCTAGGCAACCTGCTCTAGGTGGCCCTGCTTGAGTAGGGGATTGGACAAGATGACCTCCAGAGGACCCTGCCTACCTCAATCACTCTGTGATTGTGTGAAGAAATTAAATGTGAAAGTAGCTAGTTTTTTGCATATGTGAACAACCATGAGGTCTTTAAATACTCATATAACATGACCACCATGTTTTCTCCAAAGCTGTAGGAAAAAAAAAGTGATGCATACAATCCATGAAAATAATTACATTAAAAAATACTCGGTAAGTTAATATTTATTGGTATTTGTATTTAAACCCAGTAATATTAACTGTTGTTAATACTTAACAACAGGTTCTACAGACTCAATATATCAAATACATAAGATTTTTAAAAGTACAAAAAAAAGAATAACCATACTCGACCACTTCAATGATCCTAAATAGGAAATAAGTTTCCATTCTACTGACATATGGATTAAACAACATTAAACAATATGGAAGAGTAAAAATATTTAACAAAGATTTGTCAAAATTCTTTGGTAAACACTTTAGATTTCAAGGACTAAAGCTTTGACAGCTATTACACTACAAGACTTTCATACCATCCAAATAGCAGCCAGAGTTTATATATTTTTACACTGCAACACATAATGTGGGGAATGGTTTTGAATGGACACGAGTTAATAAATAATATTAATTGATATATAGGTATTAGATGCTGCGCACACATATGGAGTTCTATAAAAATAAAGACGTTACATCTCCACCTCCTCACCAAAGAGACTACCACCTCCCCATTTAACACATAAGTGACAAAAAATAATGAAGCTTTTTTGCTGGCAGAACCATGTCTGTGGCTGACTGAATTTAGCATCTAAGTATACACAAGCTCAAGTGCTCTATCCCCTCTCCCTTTCCTGGTGTTTAGTAAGGTGTGAAAACTCCAATAGTTTTTCCCCATAGTTAAGAGAGCTAAAGAATCTCTTTCCTCTGATGAGTCCTCTGTTTGATTAAAACTTGCCTTTAATCTCTGTATTGAATTCACTGAAATCAGGGAATACATTAAAGAGTTAATGGGGACAACATACAGGCATGGCATGATTGCATATGCCTTCTTTCCCTATGAAACCTGTCCAAAAGTGGAGGCAGGAAAATTAGAAGTTACAATGCAAAGTATATGGCTGTCAGAATCCAGGCATTATGTTCTCCTACTGATAAGTCAGCAGCCTCACTAATGCAAATGCCAGTTCAATTTATTTTGATTATCCTATGTAGTAAACAAGTTTTGTTATGTATAGTTAAATAATTTTTAAAAATACATTTATTTCGCTCAATAATAAATTAAGCAACAGTTTCACAAGAGAGAAGTCCATGTTGCAGCTTATGAGTAAACTCCAGAGGTCCTTCAATATGCACTGAATTACTGATGACGTGTAAAGCTACTTAATTCAAAATTCAGAATAACATTTTTTCTTTTACTTACGCTTTGTTGGTAAGTTGTTCCAAATGTATAGGCTGCATTCAATTTAGTTTGGGTATCAGGACAAAGCTGAACAAAACATAATTATAATTAGGTTAATTCAAAGGTATTGTTTTCTCACATGAAATATTCACAGGTACTCCAAGCAGTTTATGTATTCACAGTTCTCACAAGAGATATTTTGTTCTATTTTTAAGAAGAGAGGGATTGATTTTGAAGAGTAAACACGATTATTTATTGTATTAATATTGGTGTTCTTAAAACGCTGTTTTAGCTTATTCATACTTGCATAGTATTTTTCAGTTCCATCACTGAAGTTGAAATCCGTGGACAGCGGCATCCAAACAGGTAAGAATAATCTTTCTCGGGATTCAATGCACTGTGCTGCCTCAAGCTTTATTAGTGGCTTCTGCTACATCCAAGCATCCCATGAGAACAGAACTCCACATTCATATTGCCCCCTTTCTCTTAAGCTAGCATTCTCAGAGGATCAAAGTTATCATGGCAAGTAACAGATTTTTTTTTTCCTTTTTCAATGTAACTTTTACATTTAAGAACAAGTTGTTCTAAGCAGAACCCAGAAAAATGGGCCAAATTCTAACTAAATGAGCATGGCACTTAGTGGAGGGCACAGCCATTTTCCCAAAATGAAAATCAAGTCTAAATTTACATAAAACACAATTCTATTAGTGTGCAACTGGAATTCTGGGAATTGCTAAAACTATGCATTGAGGTTGCTTTAGCACTGCGATGTATTGTCATCATACACAATCTATGACATTAAAAGAGGCTTTGAATGGAAAAAATATTCCTTTCCCATTGATTTTTAATAGCTACTAAAAGCTCTGCATTTCGGAAATTAATGTGTCCCAATAAACCTCAAAATCTATGTCGGAATATCTCATTTTCTATGCACAGTAATTGGCTTGGTAACCTGTTTTCTCAGACACTAGTTTTCCTTAAAATTTGAGAGGCAGATGCAAGACAGTTCATCCTGAGACAATAACAAAAGAAATAGCCGTCACTATTTAAATTCTGAATGTCAGCTGCTCTTCTGTAGATACTGGAGCATTTGAAGTGATGTGCTCCAAGAGTGACATGAAGAGCCTAGAAAAGGGGACAGACAATTCCCAATTGTTCTTGCTATTGTTGCCAGCCTAGGGAATTGCTGAGAGTGCCTAGATCACCACTGGACTGCTAAACAAATTCTACTCCGTTTCGCAGCTGCCAATTTCTGCTGTTAGGCTAATTACTCAATTATGCTTTCCACTTGCTTCTTCCTTGCGTTTTTCACACCCTATACAGCATGGTACTGCTGAAGTAGAATGTGCACATGCCACTGAAATCTGAGGGTAGAGTGTCCCAGGGTACTCTAGCCAGTGTTCCCCAATTCTATGTAAAGTCTCCCAGCAAGTTTTTATAACTTTCTGTTATGAAAAAGCCAGGCAGTTGCTGGCCAGAGTGTATATTTTATATTAAAACCAGAAGAAATAAACAAAAAATCCCAAGAAAACTGAAAGAACATGCAGTGGTAGATCAGTTTTCCTACCTCTCTTGATAGTGACATAATCACTGATTTGCTTGGCATCCCCATAATGTGTGAAAACAGGTGACAGCATCCAATAGGGACATACTCCCAGAATTTTCTATAGATGTATGTGGACTGAGAGCTAAAGAACATACTTTTCTCACCAAGAAAAAGAGGGCTAATTGATTATGTACATGGGTAACTGTATGCTGAATGGAAAAAAGAGATGGTTCTAAAAGACTAGTGCTGTTTTTCAGAGCTTTCCAATATTCCAAATCTATATTGGTCCAATGGATGACGGCAATGTTGCTGAATTTATACTTTTGATTTTGTAGAGATCACCGTGACCAAGAATCAAGGGCTATTTGCCCTAATTAGCTCCATGGTTATCTCATGAACTGTCACTACTGTAGTAACCAAACTCTTGGCTTTTGTCTTAATTTGGCTAAAGGCAATCAGAACGTTATGGTATCAACAAAAGATAATTAAAATTGAATGTACCTGTAAGATGCCTCCTTCCAAATTTTGCCACTTAAGAAAGTTTCCTGCTGCATCAAATGAGGCTGCAATAAATTGCAGCTTTACATCCTGATGACGAAAAAAGATAAAGAAACAATGAAACTGCCATAAAGTGGACATACACATTTCAGGGACTGCTGTCTCATCGTTTGGTGCTTCCCTAAAACTTTCAGCTAAATGCTTCATTTTTTCCCTTTGATTTTATGTTTTTAATCTTGGTTTTGGTAGTTTACTTTTTTTAAAAAACATACTTTACAATTCTACAGCTTCATTGGTGACAGGGAAAAAGTTCCAAAGGAACTTCTATACAGGTAGACATGCCCTAAATTAATCAGAAATCTATGCAGATTTCTACTGTATTCCAGGTTGGGATCTTGAGGGCTTCCAGGACCTTCAGTGTTGGAAAGAATAATGAGTATTTTAGTTGTTAAAACAGAAGCTGCATTGCAACATTGTTGAATTTAAAACACAACCTTTTAGAATATGGCTGAAAAAAACTATTATTTTATTTCTGAGTCAATAAGAAAACTTAAGATAAGTTTGGCAGTATAACTGACAAACAGGTAATCACTAGCATTACTTACTTCCTGTGATTAGCTTAACCTGAATAAACTAGTCCAGTTATTCTAATTTTACAATGAATCTGTAAAATTAAATGCTTTACTCTTCAATTTACTGTTTGATTCCTTCTTAGAACTGTGGCAGTTAACAAGCTACTTAAGGAGTCTATCCCTCCCAGGGATGGATCCCTGGCTTTGTTAACATTGAAATGATCATTTTTCCTCACCTCTTTTTTTTTTTTCTAATTCACTGTAGAAACAGGAAAAGGCTGGAGTAACAGACTGAATCCACTGCTGATACAACTCAACTTGAAGAGATTTGTAACAGAGATATTAAGGTTGGTATAAATGAAGTATGGATAGAAATGTGTGTGTAAGCACCAGAAGCAACAGAAGGGTTAAAAACTGCATAGCAATAATGAAGAACACTGTTCCCAGCAATAAAGCTGAGAAATGGGTTCTGATAAAACCATGGCACAGACAACTTGTCAGCAAAAGATCCCGCATCTTGGCACCAGGAGAATGGCAACAAAGTTACAATACATCACATATACTCCTCTTTTTCCAATGAGCTCACCAGGAAAACTGACAAAAGGATGCATGTATTTCAAACAAGGGAAAAAGATAAAGATCAGCTTTGCTTCAGATTTATGGAGACTGAAAGAAACAAGACTCTGAAGCAAAGGACAATGCCAAAACACCTATTAACTCCTATGGGGCATAAAAGATTTGTCTAGTTACTAGTTCATCACTGCCAATCCAGAATAACCTTGGGGACATAATGAGAATTTAATAGCTGGCATCTGTTGTTCCTTGTGTCACACACAATTGATCCTGGTCAAACCACTCAGGCAAGCACATCTTGGCCTTATGAGAACGTGGGTGTGAGAGCATAAGCAAATTAAATATGTGAGCAAGTGAGCGTAAGTCAGTAAAATCATCTTACCTAGAGATTTTTTACATAAATATCACCTTCCTGTTCCATAAGATCTCACACTGAGTTTTGTTACACTAACTACCCAAAAATTATCTTTAGGGGAGCCACATCTGCAATGAATCTAAACCTCTTTATGTGATTATGTCCTCTTCCAAATGTCTGTTTCCCCATGTCTACTACCCAACACCTACCTTATCTGTTCCTTTAAAACTGAAGATTGTAGGGAAATGATTTGCCTCAAGCACTTGGGATGCTAATCCTGGTTGATCACCGTAATATAGCCATGGAAGATTATGCCTCCTGAAAACAGTTACAATGTTTTCTCTAAAGAAACATAACGTTTTGCATCAAAGAACATTTAGAATAATAATTTCCATAAAACACTATTAAAGACTGAAGTTATAGAACAGGCAACTTACCAGAAGGCTACTGAATGAACAATGCCTAGCCTTGCTGTATTGACATAAATATACTGAAATAAACCACAGGCATCAGTACTTGAAGAACTCAATGAATTCATGTTCATTACACACATATTTCCAAGAGCTTGGCATGCTGTTAGATTGGAGTACAACTGCAGTGGAGAAACACAAGAACACAGAATAGTATTTCTTTACCCTTCCTTTTGGTGAGGCAGTCATAAAATTAATGTTATCTTTAATAAGACAGTCCTAAACCCTCATTTTTATTTCAAAGTGATTTCATTTTGTCAACACCTAATATTTTCTTCCAGCTTTTCAGGTTCCAGATTTTTATAGGTCTGCAGATGGCAGCATGAAATCAATGCTCTCGCTTTTTCGGTTGTGACAGAAATGTCAAAATCTGCATTTAGAAAACCAAGTAAGAATCAAAATGTTTAACATCACTTAGGCTGTATGACAAAGATGACTCCATCAAAGACCTAAGACTGACAACTATAGTTGCATGTATCGTAAATATCTCCTTTTCAGTTTTAGTACTTTTTTTATTCTGCTGTTCCTAAACTATTTATACCATTGTTCAATTTTGGTAAACAAACCACTGCCATGTGATAGACAGAAGTGATGCCTGGCATCTGCGTGCAGTGATCACTGCACTAGCATTAACTTGCCAACACCTATTGCCTTTGTGTGCGTCAGATCGGGAGTTGCAGGTTATACTCAGGCAGCACCTCCGAAGAGCTGAGCAGGCTGAGGCAGACAAACAGGATAAACTTATGTAAGTGATGAGGATAGTCTCAGTTTGTGAAAAAGAATGGGGTAAGTAGGAGAATACATCTCAGAGCTGTGTGTATGAGATGGTGATGGGAGCAGCCACAAAGGTGGTCTGGGAAAATACTGAACAGAAGTCTGCTGAAATACTGACAGAGGGAATGCCTGCCAGCGTGGGAACTAGGTCTGGGAATCAGAAACGTCCTTGAGAAGGGCAGCTGGGTACCTAAACACCAGAGACATCCTGAGATACCATTGATAAGCACAAAACCAAGGAGCTGTGGTGCTGTCCTACACCCCCTTATGTCTCTGCGATACAAAAATGACTTTTTTTTAAACCAAAATGGAGAATGAATCTGTCCCTGTCTGTCTGTCAGTCAGTCTGTCTGTCAGTCTGTCTCTCTCTCACACACACACAGAGAACTCCCCCTGCACAAACTTTTCTATGAGCTCTCCTAGGCAAGTTATCAGACCATTGCTGGGGATGTCTGGCTGACTCCAGACTCCGCAACATGGATCATCTTCGAAGTGAGACTTCGTCCGTCGTCAATTTCGAGGCCCCACTCCTGAAAGCTGTTTGGTGAGCACTGTATTGGTACTGTTTTGAATAATATATCTACATAGGCATGCATATAGGTAATTGACCATAAGTGTACGTGCTGCTTTATTAGTGATAATTTTGTAGTAACTTGTAATATTGAAATATATGCTTGCTGCTACTATTTATTGCTGCTACCATTGTAATACATATATACGTGCTTTATTAATCATAAGTATACTCACTTTACTAGTAGTAATTTGTAGTAATTGGTAATAAAGAAATGTAGGAAATAAAGATTCCGTGTGCCTGTGTATTACAGAATTCTGCAAACCCACTGTTGTGATCTTTATACACCTGTAAGCCAGGTAACCCTTCAGGTCGTGACAGATTGGGAGAAAAGGTAGGGCCTGAGAAGTTAAAATCTGATTTTGAGGAGAGGAATACGGAAGGGAAATGAGGATGTGTGATAACAGGGTTGGGAAAAAGGAGGCAGAGGCACATCCCCTTCACAAGTGTGTGTGATTCTGTTGCCGCAGCCACTCTTCCCCCCATGGCTGCTGCCACCCAGACCAATATAATGGTAAATAACACTTGCATACATAAATCAAAGAAAAGCTAAAAAGGATGGTTCTATGGTTATCCTTCTCCATCGCAAAACAGAATGATTACCTGAAAGCCAAATAAGAGGTAAAGACCAGCTGCCAATCAATACCGAGTATGTGAGAAGTTAATTTTCTGAGTGATCACTTGCTGGATATACACAATAACAGTTCACATACCTACTGACTACTGCAGGATTTTTTGTTTACCACCATTCACCTTGTGAAGATTCCAACCCTGGAGACTTGCATTAACATCGACTAGCACTCAATATCCTTTCTAAACATTCTGTATATATATTTCTTTCTTAACTACTGTCATCTCAAAATAGGATTCTTTAAAAATAAGCAAGGTAACTTCCAAAAACTAAAGTCCCATGCTTTTATACAGAGTATCGCTTCTATATAAAAAAAAGCAAACGGCAAGCATTAATGAAACTCACCCAGCAGGCAGAGGCTGAGGATTGCAGGTTTTTCAGAAACCATGCCGATGTCAGTGTTATACCCTGTAAATAAGAAACTGCTTCACTATCTTTGTTCAGAACAATTTAACCACAATGTAACCATCTGGAGAACTTTGTCAGCTAAAAGATGCTACTTATTTTAAGAGCTTTCTGTCCTTTGTAAATGTCTAAATCAAACCAGCTCAGTTGAAAACACAACCATAATTCAATAATTTGTTTCACTTCACTAAATTAGACAAAATGTACAGAACAAGAGCAGAAGTATTTAACTTCTGAATATGGATTCTGTGACAAAGGAGTTTACTGCACAAGGGAAGTACTAATGATTTCAAGGGTAAGGTGTTGACTGCATGGTAAATTTAGCTCAGTATCATATTTGCCAAATTAATTATTTCACAACCTGCTTTCTACAACTACTCATATTTGGACTAAACATAGCTTTCGTACATATTGTAAGCAACTGAAAAGACATGTTTTCAATAAAATATTATTTAGTAGGCTGCATTTTCAGAAATCAAGACCAATATTTGCTGTCAGGAAAACTGAATACTGCTTTTTGCTTTCTTTCAAGCAATAGCCTTTAACTTTAATTCATGGGACAAGGTGACCCGCCTAGTGGATGAGGGAAAGGCTGTGGATGTTGTCTACCTGGACTTTAGTAAAGCCTTTGACGCTGTTTCCCTCAGCATTGTCCCAGAGAAACTGGCTGCTCATGGCTTGGATGAGCATACTCTTCGCTGGGTTAAAAACTGGCTGCATGGCCGGGCCCAGAGAGTTGTGGTGAATGGAGTCAAATCCAGTTGGCGGCCGGTCACGAGTGGTGTTCCCCAGGGCTCAGTATTCGGGCCAGTTCTGTTTAATATCTTTATCAAAGATCTGGATGAGGGGATTGAGTGCACCCTCAGTAAGTTTGCAGACGACACCAAGTTGGGTGGGAACATAGATCTGCTGGAGGGTAGGAAGGCCCTACAGAGGGACCTGTACAGGCTGGACCGATGGGCCGGGGCCAACTGTATGAGATTCAACAAGGCTCAGTGCTGGGTCCTGCACTTGGGTCACAACAACCCCATGCAACGCTACAGGCTGGGGGAGGAGTGGCTGGAGAGCTGCCTGGCGGAAAAGGACCTGGGGGTGTTGGTGGACAGCCACCTGAACATGAGCCAGCAGTGTGCTCAGGTGGCCAAGAAGGCCAATGGCATCCTGGCTTGTATCAGGAATAGTGTGGCCAGCAGGACCAGGGAGGCGATCATGCCCCTGTACTCGGCACTGGTGAGGCCGCATCTCAAGTACTGTGTTCAGTTTTGGGCCCCTCACTACAAGAAGAATATCGAGGTGCTGGATTGTGTCCAGAGAAGGGCAACGAAGCTGGTAAAGGATCTAGAGAACAGGTCACACAAGGAGCGGCTGAGGGAGCTGAGGTTGTTTAGTTTGGAGGAGGCTGAGGGGAGACCTTATTGCTCTCTACAGCTACCTGAAAGGAGGTTGTAGCGAGGTGGGGGTCGGTCTCTTCTCCCTAGTAACAAGTGATAGGACAAGAGGAAACAGCCTCAAGTTGTGCGAGGGGAAGTTTAGGTTGGATATTAGGAGAAACTTCTTCACCGAAAGGGTAGTCAGGCACTGGAACAGGCTGCCCAGGGAAGTGGTTGAGTCCCCATCCTTGGAGGTATTTAAAGATGTGTCTATGTGTTGCTTAGGGACGTGGTTTAGTGGTGGACTTGGCAGTGCTAGGTTAACAGTTGGACTTGATCTTAAAGGTCTTTTCCAACCTAAACGATTCTATGATTTAAGAACAAGCTACATTTATTGGCCACATAGCATTTCCTGAATTCAGAACTACATGGGAAATGGTCCTGACTTCAAGCAGATTTCACAACTAATACAAGTTCATTAGCTAAAACAATGAAAACATCTTCATTCTTCTCAACAGAACACATTTTCAGTCATTAGCCAGTTCAAGGAGTTCAACAATTTCATACACAATCTCAAATTGTATAGGTGTCTGTTTTCTTCTATCAGCTCTAACCATGTGACAACTAGAAGTGTCCTTTCAATCTCTTTCAAATATTTTATATGAATACCAGTTTTACATAGTAAAAAGAAAACTAAATTTTAAAAGCCCAGAGTCTCTCATAAACCCTTCAGCATGTTTTTGTGATGAGTGTGTTTTAAATACATACAATTAATACAACAGACCACATACTACTTGTTTTGATACTAAATTCATGTAAATTACTTCCCTTTTTTCAGTTTCCAAGAGGGCATGAATTTTCTTAAACATATTCCGTTAGAACAATGCTTGCCCTGTCTACATGTCTACACTCTATCTTCATGCAAATTACCTTGCAATCACTGTGATCACACAACAAACCACCACCTTTGTTTCTCAGGAATGGAATTTAAAAGACTTACTGAAAGTAAATAATGAGATAGCTTGAAAATGTTCTAGAATAAACACACTTACTAGCTCTCCAAAACGAACAGTTGCAACTCCCTTTGGGGGTAAGCTGTCACTAGCACTGAAACACAATCCCCCAGTCTGAAAAAAAAAAAACCAAACAAAAAAACCGAAATAAAAAAATGGAAATTTATACATTTGTCAACACAACTTTTCTTCTTCTGAGCTTCAATACAATAAGCATTCTTCTACTTACTAAAACGTTCGGGCTGTTGCAGTCACAAGACTTGCTTACATTGATGAATGTTTGTTCACATCTTACACACCTGGATCACAAACATGAAGAATGCACTTAAAATGTAGTTAAGTATGAGATTTAGTACTTATTCAAAGCTGATTACAAAGCATGCCTGATAACACTGTCAGCATCTTCACCAGTTTGAACTGAAATCCAATCCATTCCTGATTTGTTTCTACTGTCAGTGAAGTAGAAAAGAAATTAAATAGTTAATTATCAAAATAAGAATTCCATTTCTGCTTCCAATCCAAAGCCCACTTGTAGTGACAGTAAAGCAAAACAAACAATCAAACCAAGCTGCTGGTCATATAGGGACTTCAGTGAACACAAAACGTATTGAGCTGGATATGGGGTTGAGGATTTCCAATTCACTGCTTTTAAAACTGTCATCCCAAAGATACAGACTGTTCCTCAAGAATATTCCATTTAAACAGAACATGACACATTCAAATTTATCATCACAAAAGGAAAAGAATACTCACCTATTTCCTGACGCATCTGAAGCAGAGAATGATTGCTCACTTCCATTACAATGTATGCACAATGCTTCATTAAGCAAAATGCCATTGATACTTCTTTCCACTAAGTGGAAAAGAAAAGCAACTGTTATAAAACTGCATGATGCACAGTATGTCACGCAGGTTAAGAAAAGTGTGAAAAAATAAAGTGACTACACAGATCTAAAATAAATGCAAACATTTTATTTAAAAAAAAATCAAGAGCACAACTTGCAAATAACATCCACTATAAATGCACATTCATATATGTATATGTGCACTGTTTATAGGTATGCACATGAGTCTAGTTTTAATGAGAAATGCAATATTTCATGTCCAGTTTTGCTGTTCCTTTGTTATTTATTCTGAACCAAATTTCAAACCAAGACTTCACTGCAAAGCTAAAACTCAAAATATCACGTTTACAAATTACTAGAAAATTATTTTTCATTTTCATCTGAAATGATACATGCGAATGTCACAAATTCACATTTTCAAAACTACACCTCCCAGCAATGAAATAATTTGGCAAGAGATTTCAAGTCTAATTGTAAAAAAAAAAAGAGATACAAAGAGAATCAAAAGAATTACAATACTAATGTTCTTTCTGCATGTTAAATTACAGAATCAGCTTTGCTCTCAATATTTTACCATAAAGGCTTGCAGTGTGTTTTGTATCTCCCATAAAGTTTAAAGGAGATGATTTGGTATTCACCTTTTTACAGATTCCTTTTTAAATTAATGATCTGGAAGACAGTGATTCTCCAGTATACTCTGTTAGAAATGTAACCAAAGTGGACATTAGTAATACTAATTCAAAGAATTACAGGCACACGGAAAGTCCTTTACATCCTGTGTCTTTGAAAATAAGGAAGACTAGGGCTCCCAAGAGCTTTTTTGTTTTACACCCTTGATGAAATTTATACTCTGCTCTTAGTTTTTTACTATGCAAGATAAGCAAAAACATAGTTAACACAGACACTAAAGTTAATATTAAAATTAATTTTCTGTGTCTACTGAAATTCATCTGCAACTATTACAGAGCATCAAGTAAGAGGCACAGATATAGGGAAGCATGTCACAAGAAATCACAGATATAGGCGTGTGTCTCAGGGAGGTATGAAATCCACTGATATTAACACATAGTAGTTTCCTTGGCTTGCTCAGGCTATTCTGTTCCACCTACTTATAGAAGTATAATGCCTGTACTGTGAAGTACCTACACATTATATCCTTCAAAACATTTTAATGTTTTTTCTTAGTCTATATTGACATTGTTTTTATCCCAATTTTAATGCCTTCACCCAGTGTCAACCAGCTTAAAGGAAGTGATACACCAGTATTCATTTTCTGAATGTTTGCATAATAGTTCTTATTGCAATGAACAACGGTACAGACTTATCTGCTGTCTTTCAGGAACGAGGCTTAAGATCAAGAGGAATGTTGAATTTTTACATTAGATATGTAAACATATGTTAAATTTAATTTCTCAAACTCAAACATCTCAAATAAGCACTAATATCTCATAACTTGCATACATTTCTTACCTAATATTTCATTATTGAGGCATTTACATTTTCCTTCTGAAGTTAGGCCTTTAGGACAAGTAATACAACTCCACCCATCCTGAGTAACTCCGCTCTAAAATAAAATGTAAAACTATTATAATTTTTAAAAATATAGACATCACCAGATATTTGTGAAGAATGCCTGATCCAGATGTTATTTACTAGAAAATGTGTTCAGATACAACAACAACGATAACATTCATGAAGCTTTTAAAGATAAAAAAGTCTAAACAATCTAGCAAAAGTAATTTCTATGCATAGACTGAAAAAAGTGTTCTTAAGTTTTTCTGAACCCATTAGCTAACACACTTTAGTGAAGATAAGAGTTCATTAAAAATGGAAGGTATAAAAAAAGATATAGAGGTTCTACACCGAAAAAAAAATGGCTAAACATAACTGCATAAATAGACATACGTGCATATAAATATATAGAAGTTATGGAAATGGAGGCGTCTTAAGTCAAGCAGCTTATATAACCGCATGGAATTTTGCACGTACCCAAACAGTTCACATCCACACTTATGTCCCAAAGTAGCTGCACTACTAATCAAAACCAATGAGGAAAATGAAGATAACTGCTCATCCTCAGGTGATACAGATGTTATTCCCTTCTCCACTATCATCGTTTTATCTTTGCATAATCCTTGCCATAGGATCAAAGATGTATACCACCATTACAGGAAAGAGAAAGAAACAGCAGAAGGATCAAAACGCCAATGGATATTTGTCAATGTCTTTGTCTAACGCAGCAAGAAGATGGAAAGAAGAAAGAAATTACTTACATTACCCATTAGCCATTAAACACCTAACTCATGCAACTAAGCCGGTCTCCTGAGAGTTCTTCTACAGTTATTGGAGAGAAAGAAGTATTCAGGAAGGCTCTTACCCGGAAAAGTTGTTTTTGCTGGAGAAAAATTATTTCTCTATTTACTATAGTGGGAAAAAGCTGGTTAAGCTTGGTGCCTCTGGCTCAATGGTGTGAATATGACCCAAATTTATAGCTTAATTTGTCAATAAAGGTAGAAAGAACTGACCAAACTACAAAGATATATATAATTAAAGTAACATACCAGCAGCAGCTCATTTTGAAGTAAAAAGGTAAAATACCAGGGACTATGAAAATACAGCCTAAATATTATAATAATAGGATTTATATAAATAATCAAATAAGATACCTCTGAGCTGAAACACATCTTTGGCATTCTATAAAACAGTGGTCTCCAGGCAAGGATAACATAACATGAAGCAGAAAAGAAAAGCAGTGGAAGGAAATGAAACATTTAAATTTAAAATACTCTTACTTTGTCTGTGAGGTGAAATTTATCATAAAAAAAATGCTTGCAAAACAACAGTAATAAACACTTCTAAAGAGAAAAAAAATTACTACCTCTAAGTATGGTCTTAAAAATTCCCAAGCAAGGACTATTATGCAAAATAATTTTAAATTAATGAAAAATAACTTGCAGTCAGCAGGAAATTTAAAATTTAAAAAAGCATTATTATTATGGCAAAGTATGAAAAGTTCAACACTTACCGTATTTTCTGGGCATTTTTCACAAATAATGGAGGACCCACCATTACTAGAAACCATCCTGTATCCTGGCTGACATACACACGAACTACCTGAAAAAAAAAATAAAAATGCACTTTTAGTCTATATAAAACTGTTTTGGTTTTTTTCACAGAATACTAAGAACAACTGCTATTGTTCTCAAGAGATCAATTTTTTAGACAGACAAATAAAACACCTGAGTGAGATGTGCATGAAAACCACCTTGCTTTCTGAAAAAAAAAGTTCAGGTTACAGTTTGTACAAAGACGTTTTAGGGAAATGTTACTAGGCTGACTGATATACCAGGGGTGAACAGGAACGCAGACCTTGTGGGTTTTTTTAAACTATATCAGTTGGTCTAATAACAGATATAATCTCTCCCTCTAAACCTTGCCACACTGCCTTTCTTAGCCCATCCTCTCTACACCACCAGCATTATATGTTTGTATACAGTTTTTATCCTTTGAATAGGAAGTCAGTCCTAAAAACAGAATATGTTTATATGCAAAGGTTTTTCAAACTACAACTGTAGTTTGTAAAGCTATTTTAAACTCAAAGCTTTTAAAATTGTGCATGGGGATCAAGATTTATATTGAATGGTTTCCAGTGAATAACAGAACATACTTAACATTTAGTATGAAATTAAAGTAAACACTACTTTCATGGCACATCATAGTGCACATCTGCTAGGGCTCGACAACTGTTTTTTCAGAAACTTTTTCAGTCCCACTATCATGGACTTCTCTCTGTATTTTTAAGCACATACTACAAAACAAAATTGATTCTATGTACTAATAAACTGTATTTATTATTATTTAAGCTTATTGAACTGTGCATGCAAAAATCATATAAAATTCTGTGAAAAGTTTTATAACCTTAAAGTACATCCTCATGAGACCAGTTTGACAGAAACAACATTAGTCAAAATGATCAACCGCTCATAAAGAAGAAAAAGCCCAATAGGATTAGATCAATGAAGAGATTTGAGTCGTGACATTCACTGCGACAATACCTAAATTTTTGGACATGTTGCCTGAAAGCAGAATCCACAGTGACGAGCTAGCCATGGCGTGCATGGGCAGACTTGTGCAATCCCAAGTGGAATTCAGACAAGATGCAAACAGCAGACTGAGTGGCAGCTACCTATGCTGCTCCAGTCAGATGCTGCAGAAAAAATTAAATCCTTGACCTCTCCCTGGAATTTATCTCTCCTTGAAGCCCTTGCGTTAGAGGAAGATTCAAGCCTAAAAGGGAGTTATGGATCTAGACACCCACATTATCAGGGGGTCTGAAAACTTACAGTGCATTTTGTCTGCAAGTAAACTTTTACTCTTCTAAGATACCATGATGGTGGAGGAAGAGGCGACCAGCTTTTACACAGCAGTTGTGAACACAGACATCCGGATCACTGCATCTGACTGAGGTACCAGCTCCGAAGAGAGATGCTGTTGGGTCTTAGTCTCAAATTTGTTTCTGTACACACAATACTGAACTCCCACTTCTCTTGGACTGTGTATTTATAAAAGATGGACACTATCACACCACCTTATCTCCTAAAAAAAGTGAACTACCATCTGTATTTTTCATTCAGTACTGCCAAGGCGTGTTGTGTATGCTCCAAGTTCCCGCGTGGGTCTTGGATTAGCATGCGCCCAGCCTGAAGATCTCAAATACTGAACATCTCAGGCATCCAAGTTTTGACGAGGAGTTTCAAGTTACGAAAGTGTTTGAGAAGAGAAATTCAGGGCCCTATGGAACTTGACTGATGAAAATGTGAATACCGATAACCATCCACGTGCCCGAGAAAAGAACGATTATAAGGAAAGGCCCACAGACGTGTCCCTGGGATGCACCTCTGAACAGAGGCATCGCAGCGGCGCTGTGGCCACTTATGTCTTGGCGGGATCCCGGCCCTTTTCGCTGCCTTTCCAGCCGTTTTACCGCCAAAACCCGAGCCCAGCTTTTGCATCTCCCGATGCTGGGGACGGAATTCAGCGCGGAGCTGCCTGAGCTCCGCCGGCCCCGCGCGGCCCCCGGGCCCGGGCATCCCCGCCTCCCCCCGCGCCGCAGGGCCGGGTGGCTCACCGCCGGCGCTCCGTCGCTGGTGGGCCCCGCAGGGCCCGCAGGCCAGCCGGGAGATGTCGAAGTAGCGGCCGTCGCCGCAGTCGGCGGGCCGCTGCAGCGGGAAGGAGAAGCCGCGGGCGGGCGGCAGCACCGCCACCACCGCCAGGAGCAGCGCGGCGGCGGCCGGGCGCCCCGGCGTCGCCATGGCTACCCGCGGCCTCCGACGGCGCGCCCTCATTGGTCAATCGCCTCTCCTACGGCAAGCGCCGGGGGCCCGCCCCGGGAGGCAAAGCGTTCGCGGGGCGGCGGGGAACCGGGCGGGGAGGGCGGGAGCAGCGGCGCGAAGCCAGGGGGGGTTGGTCTGGCGTGTTGTGGACCGGGGAGCTGGGGGAGACCAGCGGGAAGAACAGGCAAGAGAAGGCAGAGGCCTGGTCTGCGCCGTCTTGCCACCTCCTCTCCCAAACTGTTACGCAAGGCGCAATACAAACGTAATACGCGTGTGTTGTTTCACCCCGGGGGGGGAGCGGCAACAGGGCAAACACGACGCCTACACGAACGGAGGGATGCCCAGCCGAACTCACCCCCTCTTGCCTTCTCACCTGCCGGGATGCTCTTGTTTGCATTCCCTCAAACGTTACCGAAGCTTTGCAGGGCACTTCATGCCCTGGATATTAATTATTCCTTACTGCCTCTTTCCTGCGTGCTAATTGCTTAACTAGTATGATTCTCTGCTTGGGAGCCTATATGCTTATCGCACCACATGCTTCATTACGCTTCGGATTTCTTCTGGGTTCGACAAGTTCTTAAAGGCCGAGTTACTAGGTGAATCTACCAGAAATAACCCAGATTTTTGTCTACCAAAACCGGAGCCGGCAAGTACAGAATAAGCCTAAAAATACAGGGGAGAACACGTAGAAGACAGGGAGGGGCAGGCGGGACGAACGCTAGGCTAAAACCATCACCCGCCCCCCTCCCTCCTCCTCCTCCTCCCCCCCCCGCTCCGTCCCTGCCCGCCTCTCCTCCCCTCCCACAACCCGGGCTTGCGCCCGCAGCCGCGGGGAGAGCAGCGGCGGGTGCCAGCCCCCTCCCGGCCGCCGGGCAGCCACAGGCTCCGGGGTCCCCCGGCCCCGCCTTCCTCCCTGCCCCTCTTGCCCGGCTGGGCAACCACGGGCACGAACGGAAACGAGGGTGACGACAAGGCTTAACGCGCCGCAGTGACGCTGCCCCCCGCGCAAACCCCGGTTGCACGCGGACGGCGGGGATCGCCGCGAGGACCGCGGCGCACGCGCAGCGCCGGCGCCCCTCACCCCGCGCGCGCCCGTCAGGCGAGGGGGGGCCGGAAGGGCTCGTGCGGGCTCGGCCCCGGGGTCGCGCAGGCGCGGTTCAGCCTCGCCTCGAGCGTGGGGGGGGGGGCGCGGCGGGGGACGCCATCTTGGTGGTGCCGTGCCGGAGCTGCGGCGAGCGGGGCTCGGCGCCGAGCCTGTCCTAGTGGCGTGTCCGGTGGGTGGATGGCGTGAGGGAGGGCGCCCGGCTTCCCGGGGCGCTGCGTGTAACCAAGGGCGCGGGGCTGGCGCCGTGAGCCGGTTCTCGGCAGCCCAGCACTGGCGGAACCGGTGCGCGGCCGTTCCCCGGGCCGCGGCCTCCTCATGCCGCCTGGCTCCCCGTCACCCTTCCCTCCCCGGTGCTTTCCTTCAGCCCTGTCCCGGTACCGCGGGGAGGCCGGGCTTCTCCGCGGGGCCGGATCACAAGCGGCCTCTGGCGGGCCGGAGCGCGTTCGGCGCGGGGCGGCCTCCCCCTCACCCCGCTCCCCGTCCCGCCGCCGCTGGCGGCCCTGGGCTTCGGCCCGCTCGCCCCTGCCGGGCTTTTGTGCTGCGCCGTCTGCGGCCGGGGCGGTGCAGGGGCCGGGGCGGTGCAGGGGCCGGGGCGGTGCAGGGGCCGGGGCGGGCCGGCTCCCCGGCGGCGCTGCTGGCGGCGGGCCGCCTCGCTGCCTTCTCCAGCCCGCGGCGCTCGGAAGCGGCCCCGTGCTCAAGCCGGCCGCGCAGCGGGCCCAGCGGCACAGCTCGCTCGCATCTTCCTGCAGCGGTGTGAAAACTGTCATTAGCAACAGCTTCCTTCGACTGTTAAGGCTTATTTTGAAGATTAGAGTAAGAAATCGTCCTCTGATCTGCTCTCATATTGGCCCAGTTTTATAGTTGGGGTATTTCCATGGGTGTTCTTTCCAGCTTACATGCTCACTGCATGCAGACTATGTAATCTCTCAACCGTGTGGTAAAAATACTAGTCTAGTGCAAGCTTAGTTTCCTACAATGTTTGCAAGGTTTGTTTGGTTTTTTTTTTTAGTGAAGTTTTAATGGTATTTGGAATTTTTTGAGGCTGTGGAAATATAGGTGTAGTACCGTTTTCTAGTTAACTCAGTTCAAATATGAAATTTCTTAAAACGGCGTGCATGCTTCTCTGCTTTTAAATTGGTGGCATGAAGTTGTCAATCTATATTTATTATCTAAATCCTTGTTCTCTGAAGTCCTTGCTCAGTTAATGAATTGCAGTTTTGTGTGGCACTTTCATCCCAAAGTCAGTCTTTTGGTCATTCACTTTAAATTGTTGGATGGCTTGTCTGCACTTTCTGCCAATGCTCAATTGTCAGTAAAAGCTTATGATCTGAACTTGAATTTCTGTTTGTGGACTTCTTAAATATCACATTATGATCTGGAATCATTATGTCTAGTTTTCACCACTGAAAGTTGTATGTTGTATCCATGGTACATCGTGGAGAACTTGCCGTTTATCACCGAAGAAATACTGAGGAGATGTGTTCTGAATGCTGTTTAAAAATTGGGATAAGAATGCAGTTGTGAAATTCAGAAATACTACCGATTAAATACATCATGAAGTAGCAGGGCAGCGGATTTGATTTTTCAAGACACGAAGGTCCTATAAGAAAATTCTGCCCTTGAATTCTCCTTGCTTTTTGGCATTGCCGTCACATCTGTTGAGAAGATACGTTAAAGTGTACTGGGTCTGGCTGGGATGGAGCTGGATGGTTCTTCATAGCAGCCCATACGGTTCTGTGTTTTGGATTTGTGGCTAAAAGAGGGTTGACAATACATCAGTGTTTTGGCTATGGCTGAACAGCGCTTGCACAGTGTCAAGGCTTTCTCTTTTCCCCCCACTCTGCCACCCCAGCCAATACACTGGGAGTAGGCAAGAAGCTGGGAGGGGACACAGCCGGGACAGCTGACCCAAACTGACCAAAAGGATATTCCATGCCATGTAACATCATGCTCAGCAACAAAACCTGAGGCAGAGGAAGAAGAAGGTTTTTGTTTGATCTTTTTGGTCTTTGGGGGGGGATTTTTTTTTTTTTATTGGCTTCCAAGGTGGTTGTTGTTCGGAGGCAGGCTGGGCATCAGTCAGCCTGTGGGAGGTGGTGAGTGATTTCCTTTGTTTCACTTTTTTCTCTTTCCTTCACTGATTAAATTGTCTTTATCTTGACCCACAAGTTTTCTTGACTTTGCTCGTCCTGTTTTCCCCATCCTGTGGGGATGAGGAGTGAACAACCAGCTGTGTGGGTGCTTGGCTGCTGGCCAGGGTCGACCCACCACAAAAACACAGACAGCAGATGGTCTTCAGTGCAGTTAGTAAATAGGCAGTTGTTTGCAGTTTGTTGTGTTTACAAAGTGCTGATGTAGAAGTGACATAGAATCCGTTAGTTAAAGAATTTGGGCTTTGTTGTTCTTTGGCTATGCTCAGGTGGAGTGATAGTTATTGTGATCAATAAGTAACTTGGCATCAGGATCTATGCTTTATATTTGTTATTGAGCAAGAGGTTTGCACAAGGGATATTCTCAAACGCTTGTCATTGGAGCAATGGGCTCTTGTTTTTTTTTAAAGGGAGTAGTCATTTGCTAGGGAAGCTTGTGTTTGTTCTGAGAGTACTGTGTAATGTATTGTGTGATGTTAGATAATGTTGAAAATCAGGATACATTCAAGTCTGTATTGAAGTGATTCTTGTTATGTTTGAAAGGCATTAAGCATATAGGGAAAATACTGAAGTTTGGTTTGTAAATTGAAGTACTCAGTGAAGTTTCTCCTTGTTGGATATTTTTGTTCTTTCATTTGATTGTCTTCACTGTGTACACTAAGCGCAGTGCTGGACTGGTGAGTAGCATATTCTTGTTGCGAACTTTGAAAGCAGGTGGATTTCAGAAGAATGGACACATATTGTAATCTTGAGATGGACTTACACATCTTTCAAGGACTCAAAGAATTGAATTGAGAGTTTTTCCTTCGATTTACTGTCAGTCTGTTTCATTTCAACAGTTCAGTGTGGCACAACTGATGACCAAGTAATCTCATCGTGTTTTCATCATTTGCAGAAGTCAAGTTAAATTTTGAATTTCTTTTGCCTCTAAAATGGAAACACAAAGATGCAGTGCATAGCATCGTGGAACATGGAAGGAGTTCTTCGTAGTATCCCGAATTGTGCGTTCATTTTATGCTTGGCTCTAGTATTAGCCACTGCTATGGATGAACTGCAGCAGTGTAGCACAGTATGTAAACTGAAGTACAGGTATCAGCCATTAATTATGTTTCATTTTCTTTCCACAGTTAAGTTGATTTTACAGAATTTATCAGGTCTTCAAAGCAGAAACAGGTAAGCTGCCAAAAGCTTAACACTTCTCACTGAGTATTGTCACAAGTGGCTGCTGCTGTTAATACTCTGACTACGTGAAAGAGACAACATTTTTGAATGCTGAGAAAACATACGTTATTGATCAGAGCTGATCACTGGGTAGAGCAACTTGTCAAAGCAGTGAAGTCATCACTGTTGGTGAATTACTTCATTTTCTAGTGACATAGTTATCCTTTTTCTTTTCTCCTTTTATCATCTAGTATTTTCTGTGTAATGATCACAAGTGTCCTGTTCAAAAGTAAACAGGATTTTTTTTGTTGTTGTTTTTTTGTTCCTTAGGACTGGGCAGAGATTTCTGGCATACAGTAATTATGCTGTGAAAGACTTTAGGTGTTCTTTAGGTATCGTGGATGGTGAGGAGTGACTTAGGTGGATTTTGTTGCCCTTAGGATAGGGAGTACTGATAGACTTGTGCACATGTGCCGGCGGAGTAGCTAACTGTTCTGACTAATCGATTTTCAGGGAATCTTGTTTTAATCTTGTTCTTGTGAACTTGTGGGTTTTTTGATACCTTCTCTCTTGATTGAGACAAGGACATTCATTAAAAAGGCTCTAGCTTCTTAAGTGTTAAGATACTGTAATAGCTGAGTACTAAAGACGTGCTATCATGTGTACCTTTTTGTCTGCAGGTGATTTTTGCTGTGGGTTGAGCTCAGCATGGCTGTAGTCATCCGTTTACAGGGGCTTCCTGTTGTTGCGGGTCCTGCAGATATTCGTCGTTTCTTCTTGGGATTGAATATTCCTGATGGAGGTGTGCATATTATTGGAGGAGAGATTGGGGAGGCTTTTATTATATTTGCAACAGATGAAGATGCACGGCGTGCCATGAGCTGTTCAGGAGGGTTTATCAAGGACTCGCGCATAGAGCTCTTTCTCAGCAGCAAGGCAGAAATGCAGAATACCATAGAAATGAGCCGGAAGCGATTTGATCGTGGGGGACGAGAAACTATGTCTGGCTCTAGAAGAACAGGTACTAATGGTTCTGGTGCATCAGGTGTTGGAGACATTCCGCATTTAGTCACGGCTTTTCCAAAAGGAATAAGTAAACCTGGTTATGGTCCACCAAATCATCCGGAGCCTGGTTTCCATACCAATGGCACAAGACGTGGTGATATAGGTATGCCTAAATCAAGCTATCAGTCGAGAAAGGATTCTCATCCATTTAACCCAGATGATCTTTACTTATTTCTGCGTGGTATACCTTACTCTGCAACAGAAGATGAAGTACGTGCTTTCCTTTCTGGGATACATGTGGATGGAGTGATTCTGATAAAGCATCGCAATGGTTTAAACAATGGTGATTGCTTGGTAAAATTTGCTACGCCTGGTGATGCCTTAGAAGGACTTAAACGTCATAGACAATACATGGGTCAGAGGTTTATAGAAATAAGCCCATCTACAGAGGAGCGGTGGATTGAATATGGTGGGAGGGTTGACATGCCAAATGAAATGGATCGCTTTTTGTGCGAAGACCGTTCTCCAAGAAGTTCAGGCTACATGCATTCGAGGAAACATTCTCATTCGAGATCACCAAGGAGGCAAAGAACACGTTCTCGTTCACCTCCCAGCCAGGAATATTACATACACTTAAGAAATCTATCTACTAATCTGGAGAAGAGAGATTTGAGAGCTTTTTTCCCTGATCTGGATATATGCAGCAAACAAATCAAGCTTCTAACGGATAAGCATCAGAGGAGGACTAGAGATGCCTTTGTGATGTTAAGGAGTGAAAGAGATTATCAGGCTGCTTTGGAATGCCATAGAAAGGTTCTTCTCAATCGTCCCGTTTACATTTTTCCAATTTCAAGGAAGTCAATGTTGAAAATAATTGATTCTTGTGAGAGGAAAAGATCACAGGACAGAGATCATCCTGGACAGGCCATACCAGAAAAAAGTTATCGGGAAGGTCATTCTGGCCCTAAGATGTGTGTTTACGTAAGGAATTTTCCATTTGATGTGTCAAAAATTGAAGTGCAAAAGTTCTTTGCGAGATTTGATATTGATGAAGATGATATTTACTTGCTCTATGATGAGAAAGGAGTTGGGCTGGGAGAAGCATTAGTGAAGTTTAAATCTGAAGAACAAGCCATGAAAGCAGAAAACTTAAATCGTCGAAGGTTCTTGGGAACAGAGGTATTAATAAGACTTATATCTGAAGAGCAGATGCAGAAGTTTGGTGTAACTGTACCATTGTCTGCACCAAATGAAATGCAGAGTCATTCACATCCATATGACAGAGGTGAGCTTTCGCGTCCAGTTGGTTCACCATCTCGGCCACCGCAAGGGCCACCCATGCATTCATTTGGTCCCCCTGGGAACTTCAGGCATCCTTCTGAATATAGGCACCCCCCTGAGGACTTCATGTGCCCTCCTAAGGATTTTAGAGGTCCGCCGCCCCTCATGGATTTTGGTGGTGACAGTGAACCTTTTGGCAGAATGGAGTTTGGGAATAATAAAATGGGAAGTTTTCCTGAAGGAAGATTTATGCCGGATCCAAATTTCAGTGGTGGTTCTGAACGCGTTGTTCCTATTCGATTGAAAAATTTACCTTTTAAAGCTACTCCTAATGAGATTCTGGATTTTTTCTATGGTTACAGAGTCATACCAGAGTCAGTTTCTGTACAGTATAATGAACAAGGATTACCTTCGGGTGATGCCATCGTTGCTATGACAAACTATGAGGAAGCTATGGCTGCTATTAATGAACTGAATGATAGGCCAATTGGTCCACGGAAAGTTAAGTTGAGCTTGCTGTAAAGGAGGAAAAGATGCTCTAGAATAAAACATTCTAGGTTTGACAGTATTGACAGTTATTTTCACTTTTTTAATTACTGGAAGATGCAGAAGAAACTGTTTCCATCAACGGTTGTAAATAATATCTAGTTCAGTTGTTTAGCTCTTGGTTGAAATATCTGTATGGTTAAGATATGAGAACTGTATTGTGCCTACTTCTTGTGGCAGAGAAGAGCCCAGAAATTCTGGAGGACTTTGAAAGTCTTACATCAAGGTATAAAGGCATGGAGTTGTAATGCTTTGGGGTTTTTTTTAGTTTGCTTTAATTCCATGTCTCATGACTTTGCATCAAATGAAAATGTAAGTGCTGATGGATCGACCACACAAACGGTTCAAATAGAAGAACTTCGGTGCTACTGCATTAGTAGATAATGCTTCTTACTGAGGTTAGCTTAATAAAATTAAGAAATAACTGATTTTTTTTTTTTTGTGTAAACTGTTCAGGTTTTGTTCAGTTTCATGTGGTTGCAGGCATTCCTATTAAAAGAAGAAAAAAGCTTCCTGTTCACATTAGCTGGCTTTGCAACTTTTTCTTTAAATAAAAAAAAAATTGCCATTAAATGTCTGTCTTATATTTAAAACTTGTAGAGTTAATGATCTCAACTGTTATGTTCAGCATACATGGGTCTTGGTGAGAATGATGCTGGCTGCTTCCTCTGGAAGGAGTGAACTTACTACAGTTTGTCAACACAGCAATGAATACATAGATAACAAGGACTGCAAAATCTGTATTAATCAGTTGGATAGGCTTTCTTGTTCTCCTCCCTCACTGTAGTACCTTGAGGCAGAAAATGAACCTCGGAATTAGATCAAGAATTCTGACTTCAGCCTGAGCTTTCGGAGTGGTCTTTGGTTTATCTCCACGTGATTGTAAAATATGAATATTAACTTGCTAATGATGTCTGGATGCATTCCAGGTCAATCTCTGATTAGTTTTAACTAACATCTGTCACTGGCAACCAAGCTGACAACCAACTACGTTATTTTCTTCTGTAAGAAAATAAATGCTTATGTCAGTATTTAGAATGCTTTGATTGGTTTGGTACCAGCATATTTAAATTTTAGGAAGAAATAAAAGCTAGACTGTTTGAGGAAAAACTGCATCTTCAACATTCAGGCTTAGTAGGAAACTTTGGTTGTGTGGATAAAGACTTTGCACCGTTGTTGACATTGCAACTATACAAGATAGGACTTGGAGTACTAAAGAATTTTATGAAGTTTTAGACCCCTCTCAAACTAAGACAACAAAGTTGCAACTTGATGATGAAAACTTGTTTTAACCTTTCCTTGGGCCATACCAAAAAATCATAGATTCATAGAGTAGTTGAGGTTGGAAGGGACCCGAAGCTCTCTAGTCCAACCCCCTTCTCAAACCAGCGTCAACTAGAACAGGTTATTCAAGGCCTTGTCTGTTGGATTTTGAGTATCTCTAAGGATAGAGACTTGACAGCCTCTCTGGGCAGCCTGCTCCAGTGACTCATCACCCTCACTGGTGGTCAAACCTTAATTACTTTGTTTATGTAAAGTCATCACCATTATTAAACTTCCATGTAAACTCTTTTTAAGTAGAAGCAAACAAAATCAAGAGAATTTTTTTTTTGTTCTATAATTTTTAAAAGGCCAGTGTAGCTTCATTTCTTCTGCATATTATTTGTCCTCTCTTTTAAGTGCTAGGAAAAAAGCATTTTGAATGAGAATGATAATGCCAAGTCTGTATAGGTAGATTCCTCTGAGCAAAGAAACTTAAGTGTGGCCAAATTTTCAAATTCTGAACGCTTACTTTTTTTGCTGTCTGATAGGAATTAGTTTCAGAAGCGTACTGTTCTGAATCCTCTGAATTTAAATGGAATTAAAATTTAAAAAATCCACAACAAATCGGTGCTTTTATTTCATAGTTACTATAAAAAGAGATCAAGGAGCCAGAAGACTTGCAGGGAAAATAAAGATATATTACAAGAATCCCCAAAATAAACGTGTCTGTCCTAATCATGCTGTTGAAAACTTCACTGTGATTATTTTTATAAGCTAACATAATCTTTACTAGTAAATCTTGCCTCTTTATTATCAGCTGTTTTGTAAATGTGAATGCAAGTAACTTTTCCAGTTAATCAGCTTTAGATGATTTGCTAAAGTTCTTCTAGCTACTACACAACAGGAGATTTCAAACACTGAAAATAAATTGTTAAATTTTTTACCATGCTTCTTGAGTAGTGTTGGTACACACACGTGAATTCTTGTAATTAAAAAAAGGATTTGGAGGCAGGGAGGATAGGGGAATTTAGTAGGTATTTTGCTGGTTAAGTGTGAGATTATCTTTCAGAAAAAGCATTATCTGTTCTCAAGAAAGTTTGAGTAATTGCTGATAAGTTACCATTCATTTTTGGGATGGTATACTTTTTGCCCCCCTAGTAAATGCATAAAAAGAGTCACAAAGCTTATAATGGCAGAGGTCATAATTAAGGCATTTCAAAATGGTTTTTTTTTTGCCCTGTAGCTACTTTGTCTTTAATTTAAAGCCAGATGAGAGTTTATGACTACTCTAGGTTACTCTATGAAATGTCTGACTGATAGGCCAAAAACGTGGTTTTTTTAAAGGTCTATAAAGACAAAAACTGTACTTCAAAGTATGCATACATGATCTGAAGCAGAGGGAAATTAGGAAAGGATGCCAGTACATCAGTTAAATAATGAGAAGGTTAACAGGACAGTTGATTCTCAGTTTATAGCTGTTATCTTGCTAGTATGTTTTGGTTGGTGTTTTGGGTTCCTTCCACCCCCAATTGGGATGTGTATGTGTATATATAGGCATGATATTCTGATTCTGCCTGAAGAAGTGGTACAGGTGCGTGGTGTCGTGACAGAATTTCCTGATAATAAGGGTTTTATAACTTTAGATATTTAATGGTTTGGTGGCATTGTACTTTCAGTTTAAAGGATGCATCAGAGACAGTCTGTAATTACATGGCTTGAATTACTGCTCTACCTTTTTAAGTACCATCCATATAGTAAAAGAATAACACAGGAAATGCTGCAGTTTGTGGTGTTGATATAGAATATAGCTAGTTTCCTTAGTTATGCTTACTCTGAGGTAGCTTTTGCTACCATTGTCCAAAAATTATGATTTAAAGGAGAACAGTCTCTGTCATCAAAAACAAGTAATAGTCACCACGTACAGAAGGAGCTTGAGGCATTCAGGAAAGCCATAACATATGACAATCTGATGAGTACAAGACGATAATCCTTAGTCCCAAAAGGATGGGCCAGCATGTTCAATAGAGTGGCAAAATACTCTTAGCAGAATGGATACAAGCCTGCATCATCTACATGTCAGTAGTCCAAAACAGATATGAACAAGTGGAGTACTGTCAGTCTTGCAGTCAGCATTTAACACCATGAGAAAAATCTGCAGAAGTATCTCTAGGTAATATTTAATTCTGTAATTACATTTTAAATTCTTCTTCTGGCTTTAAAATACATGAAAATCAGTGACTTTATAGTTTCAAGGTCACACAATTTCTGTCCAATATGCAAACTGAAGACATCATATATGCAGGACAAACTTGCCCAACACCGTATTTCTCCCTTTCCATATGTTTTTCAGTAATTCCTAAAGGCAACTTTTTTGTGAGCTAGGGGAGGAGAAGGAATTTGAAGCTGCTGAGGATAAAAAAATTCTCTTTCTGTACTCTAGCTACTAATTTTTTGGTGCGAATTAAGCACTGATTCCTTTTTTATTCAGAATTTCTCTTTCAAGGCATAGTACAGAAATAATTGCAATTTGCGTATCTGTATTATATGAAAACCTGGTGTAGTCATGAGGTTAACCATCTGTTTTGGATTACATGACTTCACTGAATATGAAATGGTAAAGTGGTGATCATCATAATTCTGATGTTGTGATACAAATATTTATTGAAGTGCCCTACTCGCTGAAATAGATGGGAATTAGTTACCTAGGTACTTTTTAAGTTTAGGTCATTAGTATTCTACTCCTTGTCAACAGTAGTTCAATGTCAATAGTATGTAATTCTGGTGTAAAACTTTTTCTAGGTTTAAAACAGAACGCTATATTGTGACATTTTCACTGATATTTTCATCACACTAATTTTTGGCAAAACCTGTTTTTTCACCTGTCAAAACAAGTATGCGTTGCATACTTTGCATCCGTGGACAAAGGAGGCATCAATATTAAAAATACACTTCCTGGTTTATTTCCTTAACTGAAAGACTATTTGGTTATAACTTAAGATTGTTTTCCCAGTTACAAGTTTAAATTCTAGATCTATACATGTGTTCTTTCCACATTTAGCAGATACTAAAGCTGGAGATAAACAGTATGACAGCAGCTTTCTGGCAGACGGTTGTATGCTATTCAAAAATGAACATGCATAACCATCTCCAAACAGGATAAGAAATTACACTCAAAATGTGTAATTTCTTGTACGTTTGATGGAATTGGTAACTGAATCAACCAGTTAAACACATGAAACTTGAACTATATATATCATGTCAACTAATATAATAAATATCAACTATATAAAATATCAACTAGTTTTATTATGAAGGCACTTTTATTTAAAAGCAAAGCAGCATTAAAAGTAGATACTGGGCTAGGTCCTTATTTGTTAATGTTCATTCTGCATGTGCAAAGGAATCAAGTCATCTTAGTCAAGCCTGAGGAAAATGAGAATGAGAAAACAATACACCTCACCCTGCCTCCTGCCATCCAAGGTGGGTAACAAAATGAAATGTAACAGGATTGTTGCTGTCATCAGTTTCTTGAGTACTACAGTTACTTTAGGATGTATAAAACCAATTATGACAGGTACAGCTAGAGGACTTAGTAAATCCAAGAGGTGTGTACCTAGAGAATAAGGTAACGTATTGGCAAAGTAACAAGCAAACCTGTATGTTCATAACTGCTTGTCAGCTTAGTGCAGTTTTTGGACACTGTTCATCATGTAAGTTTAAGCAAATGTGACTGCAGTATAACATCTATGCAAATATAATACACGATTCTGTTTAAATATTTCATTTTCTAGCTACTGAAATTGTCCATTTTCAGCAGATTCTGTTCCATTCTTTGAAACTGATCATTTGTTTGGCCCTCTGCTATTAGTGCCAATTCTTGCTCCTGTTGGAATTTTAAAAATACAGCCTCAGTGAAGTTTTTGATTAACACACAAAAACCTTTATGTAAAGGGCAATCTTTTTTCCCTCAATCAAAAAAAAAAAGACTCTTAGAACAGTTTTGTTATCTCACTTCCTTAGTAGCATCAAATTCCTCCTCTTCCTCTTCCTCATCTTCATCTTCCTCCTCCTCTTCTTCTTCATCTTTTCTTAGCATACTGCTGGAAATCTGCTAAAACAAAAACCCAACAAAAGTAAGTCAAGTGTTAGCTCTCCAGAAAGAAAAAGAATTCTCTGTTGGCATTTCCAGTCTAAGTACTTGTAGCTTTTTCGTTCAGGGGGAGGGGAGTTGTTGTTTATCCCTTAACCCTTCAACTTCTAGTAACATGCACAATGCCAACAGAAGGATACATAGCACAGAACATAAATGCAGTAATGATTTTTAAAAGCTAAAAAAGTCCTCATAGTACTGAGAACTATTATAGGGTAGGGAAAACTATGCATCGATTGAATTAATGTTAAAAATCAACAGGATGCAAGTCATTTTTTTCTGGGTTGGTTGTTAAGACAGCAGGCTGAAGATGAGTATTAAGGCATAATCTTATCTTGAGGACATCAAACCTCTTCAGTTAAATGAAAAACTCGACACTATTGTGCTGTAGGCTGTGTTTGAGAATAAATTAGACAAACTTTACTAGATGAGTCTTCATTCATATATGATCTTCTTTCCCTACCCATCAGCGCTTGCCCTTCAGAATGATACCGTAGTCCTTTTTTGGTTCATCAAATGTTAAAAACAAGTGCCAGCTGCCAAGCTTTCATCTGATCTGACAGATTCTGCCATCTATACTTTTTTCTAATGAGGGCTCAATTTAATTCCTACTGAAGATAGATTCTTCACAGAAGATGCAACATTTACAATTTAAAGTAGAATATATGTTTTTTTTCTTTCCCCATGAGAAAAGGAACATTAAACTCAAAGATAGTTATCCAAGTCATCTGGAATGCTTTTGAAAAATGGTTTTATGTGCAGCAGTTCTCTAGGGGCATCTGCAGCTCTAATTTTGGTTTTATTTTCTGAGTTTTCTCATGTACAGTGATATAATAAAAGCTCAGTATTGAAGACAAAACTTGCTTTAAAAAAAAAAAAACCCTTAAATGCTGGTTATTACATTGACTTCTGAGATTTCATAATTCATACAGCTATGTATATAACAGAAGTGTTTTGTGTGTGTATAAAGCAAAGTGCAGTCATTGAACTAATGAAAGCATGTGCTGGTTTTGGCTGGGATAGAGTTGATTTTCTTCATAGAAGCTAGTATAGGGCTATGTTTTAGATTTGTGCTGGAAACAGTGTTGATAATACAGGGATGTTTTCCTTACTGCTGAGCAGTGCTTACACAGGGTCAAGGCCTTTTCTGGTTCTCACACTGCCCCACCAGCGAGTAGGCTGGGGGTGCACAAGAAGTTGGGAGTGGACACAGCTTGGACAGCTGACCCCAACTGACCAAAGGGCTATTCCATACCATATGACATCATGCTCAGCATACGAAGCTGGGGGAAGAAAAAGGAAGGGGGGCACGTTCGGAGTGATAGTGTTCAAGAGCCCTGCTTTCCTGGAAATGGCTGAACACCTGCCTGTGATGGGAAGCAGTGAATGAATTCCTTGCTTTGCTTTGCTTGCGTGCGCAGCTTTTGCTTTACCTATTTAACTGTCTTTATCTCAACCCATGAGTTTTCTCACTTTTACCCTTCTGATTCTCTCCCCCATCCCGCTGGGCGGGAGGAGTGAGTGAGTCGCTGTGTGGGGCTTAGTTGCTGGCTGGGGTTAAACCATGACAATGCAGAAAAATCCTTAGTCTTGTTGATATTCACAAAGTACATAATTTAGCTTGAAGCAAATGCTTGCTTACTAATCTCTGAACATAACAGAAAATGGAATTAATCATTGGATGAAACTGGGTTAACTTCAGTCTAAATGCCTAAAACAGCAATCTTTCATTCTGTGAAAGAAGAAAAAGACAATGACACTGATTCGTAATTGGAGATTAAGGAGTGCTGCAGATTGAGCCTGTTAAGGTAGCTTCATTTCAATGGATAGACTTAATTTTCCAAGTTTTTTTCTAGTTAAGAGCATCTGAAATTCTTAAGCAGAACTGCAATCATATTACTGAATAAAAGCTCCTCCTTCCCCTTTCCTGAAATAAGAGCCGCTATTTTGGCTTTAAGGCTTTTTTCTGGTCACTACTCAAGTACCTCTGACCATGCTGTAATTAACTAAATAGTAAATTAAATATCACTGGTGGCAGTGAGGTGGTGGTAAGATGGCTAACCTAAGAACCAAACTGCATCAGAGTAAGGAAAGTGAGAAAGGAAATTAGGCAGTTTAAATCTGTGTTATTTTGCCATAAAGCTAGAACATACCAGTACTTGAAAATTTAATTTTTGATTGTATAATGCTGAAGAAATAATTTAATTTAAAAAATTTAATGGAATCTGATAATTTGTTGTTCATCATAAACAATTTTATGTGAAGATGAATTCTCCAAGTTTGCACGCAGGCGATGACTGTCCGTGCTTAAGCTGTTACGCTGCATGTTCACTGCATGTGCTACTATAAAAAGCATGGCAGTTGTCTCCTCGTGTCTTACACAGCTGGCAGCGTTGGAACACCTGGATGCAGACATTTTCAGCCATAGTTAAAATGATACTTTGCTGTCTTAGAGGGCAGGTGCAAAACAGTTGGCTAACATTAAATGCACGTGGATAAAACTTGTGTAAAGTTTGATTTAAAATATCTGGAAAAGGTCATTCTCTTCTGCTATAGTTCTGTCTAAAATATAGCATACCAACCTGAATCAGTAAAGTGAAATGCTGAAGATAAATTGCCAAGTAAAGTGCAAAATGAAGGGATTTACAAAGGATTGTTATGAAAACTTAAACAGCCTTTTCAGAACTTGTGTAAAACTAAGTATCTGCAATAGTCATGTTTAAAAGAAGCCCTGAACCCCTGAAGGGGTTTTCTCATAATCGGGAGCCATCCTATGAGAAACAGCTTTCCTGGTGCACAGAAATTTTCTCTCCTGATCATATTAATTGCATAGAAATGAAAAAATGCAAGTCATCTTGTACTGTCAGTGCAGCTTGGGACATTAATTCTTTCTAACCGGACTGCCCATTGCTCCTTTCCTTGTGCTATTATAGTACTGTCTGCTAAATGAAGTCTGGCAGGTAGGATGGAGAAACTAGCATCTCAATTGCTTCAGCTAGTCCGGGCGCAAGTTGAAAACAACTACGAAAGTCAAGGGGGCAAAGAGTTGAGGGACAAAAGCATTACGATGGACACAAAAATATCAGTGGCCTCTGCAAGTTCCTGCTTTTGATAATTTAGCATACAGTACTCCTTCCAGAATACTCACTCCAGGAGTAAGTGACAGGACACACTTAGATTATCATTAGACATCACATTAAGGCACCAGAACTTTAAAAGGAGGTAGCTCTTTGTGAAAAAATGAATCAAGCTCAAGGAGTACTTTTTTAATATGGAAATAATACAGAAAGGTAGTCCACAGAACCAGAAATAAATTCAAGGATGGTATGTGCTAAATCCTCTGAAAGACAAGTATTGTGTCACTGGTAGTTTATCCCATCTGGAATGCAGTGACTTCCCACCCCCCACCTACAGGTTAGTGTTTTTGTGTGCGTGTGTGTCCGTCCCTAATAGTGTTAGTCTGTGTGATTCTGCGAACTGCTTACCATATTATTTATACTGCTTTAAACTGAAAATTCCAAAGTACTGCATTATGGTTATTGAAGGATTATTATGTAGCATGGAACCTTTGGGAGTGAGAGATCCACAGAAAGGTAAACCAAGTCACCTGAAGTTTTTTCTGAACACAGCATTTTTTGCTAGCGAGATGTTCGGTGGGTTCCAGAGATCAGAGCCCTTAATGTAATTCAAGGTCCTGATCCTGATGCAACATACTATTTGCAGAATCAGAAAGGGCAGCGTGGGGGATGTGCAGAACAAGATGCCAGCCTTTTCTTTACTGCCTTATAGTAGCTGCATTAGTAGCGTGTTCCACCCCCATTTTTCTGCCGTGTGATCCTCCTCTGCAGATACCCTGCATAGCCCAGTAAGATGACATTATTTTGAAATGCATTGCAGTTTCCCTCTAGGTCTAGATGACCTCCCATTCTCCTCAGACATTCCAGTGAGAGGTTATGAGAACATTAACATCTGAAGTTACAGCTAAAAGAGAGGTCTAGAAGAGTAAGGTAAACCTGCAAGTTAGTCAAAATGGAGTTCCAACTCCGTCTGAGAGAAATCACAGTGTACATACAGTCAGTTTTCTGTTGTTTTGGGTTTTTCTGTTTGGGTTTTGGTTTTTTGGTTTTTTTTTGTTTTGTTTTGGTTTTTTTTTAAAAAAAAAAAGAGAGTCCAAAACATAGCTAGCTGTGGCACCTCAAAGTAATTACAGATACTTCTACCCTTGGTACAGTTTCACAGCACTGCAGGAAGTTCTCAAGGAAGATGGCAAAAGATTTTTGACAGCTTCCCCTGGTCTTCAAGAAATGAATGGGTGAACATTTTCTGAAGTAGCTTGAACATGAAATTTGCTCGTTTGATTAAGGACAGGCAACTTATTCAAAATCAAGGCGGGTCTTCATGCAGTGAATCACTGGGTTCTTTTATCTTTTCAGATGGCACGACTCATACATTCAACAACAGAATAACTCAACTGTAATAACTGATCCTTTCTGTGTTGACAGCAGAGAAGGGGTAATGGTGTGTATGAAGTCAAGAAAACTTTTTAGTATTACAATATCAATGCATGATTCTATCCAAAGAAGAAAAGTAGGATGCGTACATTTTAAATTTGGCCACCTTTGTCTTTAACTGGAACATGGGTAAGAATCATCTTAGTTACATAATTAAGGCTTCAATAAAGAAAAAAATAATTTAGCCATTTTGCAATGTCTGCAAGTTTACTTCTGCAAACAAGTGTCACAGATTTTTGCAAGGTAGCTGGTCCAAAAGCAGTGGCACTTTCTCCATCTGTTTCACTTATTTTTATCACCCTCTTTTTCCTCACCTGCTCTGAATTTTCAGAGTATAAAAGGAAAGGTCTGTTGGTCCTGGGTTTGCTCTGCTGCTAGGAGGTATCACTAGTCTGAGTTAGGATCTGGTAGAGAATCCACACTCTAGGATCTGGATACTGAGACTAAGAATATGCAAGTGTTATTTGAAGAATGTCACTTCTGTTTCCAATAAGGTCCTAGATCTTTTCTCTGCAAGATACCCCAGTTTGTTGATGAAAGAAATAGTATTGCTGGAAATGGCATTTTTCAAAAGTAAACAATGCAGCTTTAAAAGCTGATTTTGTTTTTTCCTCAAATAAAAATGATAGTTAGAAGCTGCATTATCAAAAGCTTAATATGATCTTTATGTCCTTGGAAGTCTCTTTACCTTTGTAACTGTCCTGAACTGGGTAAAGATAGTGGATCCATGTACATGTACATTAGCTAAGGCTCTACTTAAGGCATTCTTTTAGTACAGTGATCTTAGCATTTCATTTTTCTTTCTTACCTGTACTGTCCTCAATGAAGATTTTAAGGAGCCAGTTCTTTGCAGGGGAGACTTTGAATTTGCACGAACTATGTCTAAGCGAGACTGATAGTCTGGTGGATAAAGTGAGCTCCGAAAAACCTGTTCAAATGAAGAAAGCTGTGATTTGGGTGCCATGATACAGCTCGCAAGCTAACAGTCACCAACACTGAAGCCAACAAAAATGCAGCATTGGACAATTAAACCTGCTCTAGAGATGTGCACCAACTGTGGTTTGGATTGATCACTTTTAGCTGAAACAACATCCTTGCTCAACCTGAGACATATCAACACACTTATGTGGTCCAAGTAAACATTCTTCAGAGATCTGAGGGTATTTACAAATGGAAAACTGCAATGGTTTCCCACCAACATATGTAGCTGAGTTTCAGGCTAACCTAGAGGTATGAACCCCAGCAACTCCCTTCAGGCTCTCCATTTCTTGGAGAGATGAACTCTTAGCCCCTTCACAAACAAATACTTGCTGCATCAGAGAAATTTTTCCCAAAATGTTCAGGAGACGTGGAGCTCAAGAAAAATTTGGGAAAACCCTTAGAATATAGGGGAGACTGTAATATCCATTATATTTACAAGTTCTTTCCAATAGCCAAAAAGAGTAAATTATAAGACTAACAGCCCGATACTAAAAACAATAAAGCTATTTGTGCAAGACTTTAAAGTCAAGGAGATGGTAGAATTATGGTCAGTCGATATTTTTATGGAAAGTAAATATTGTCCAATTAACAGGAAACTTAAAATGAGATTAGAAATTCAGTTGTGAAAGTATCGACTTAAAGGATATTTTCAAATTGGTGCCACATGACATTTTAACTGTGAAACTAGAATAGTACAAAACTGCCACGGTGTAGTTTAAATGAAGTAAAAATACCAAGTAGTCTCAAACGTGACTGTAACTGAAGAATCATGATTTTGTATGTCTTGCACTAACTGAATACTGCCATCCTTGGTCCTGAGCTATGTCATGGAAAAAATAAAATTAGGACTGATAAGATTTACAAAAAGACTGAATATGATCCAACTTTCTTGATAAGTTGAACACATACACACAACATGTATTTCAATGATAGTAAGTTTAAAGGCCCAACATCCAGAAGAACTGCAAGAATGAATAAAGGACTGAAAAACGTGTCTTGGGAAAGAGAGACTGTAATTCAGAGAACAGAAAGGGCGACTTGAAAGGAAGCTGTAACTGCCACAAGGCACAAAAAGCAATTTGGTAACAAATGCCTCTTAATTCTAGAACAGCATAATAAAAAACTGAAAGATGAAAACAAGGAAACAAAACTCAGAATAGAAAGGAGAGAGAGATTTTTAATGAAGTAATCAGTCTTTAGAACATCTTATCAGAGCAGTGTAAGATTTTCTCTTACTGTGCATCTTTACAGCGAGATTCACTGCAGAGGACTATGATTAGCTGAGCCTGGAGTAGCAGTTAATTTAGGAAAAGTCTCTTATCTGTATTTTGTGGGAAAGATTAGATTGCCACTGCAGCAGTTCTCTGTTTTGAAAAATCTCTCAGTTTATAAACCTGTATGCTCTAGCTGGAGAAGTGCAAAAAAGGGCTCGGTATACATATGAAGTTTGTTCTGGGAACCTGAAACATATGTTGCATTTCCTACCTGGGACATGTATAGCCCCAAAGTGTGAAAGCTGTTTTTGTGTAGTAAGTAAATTGAAAAGCAAAATCTTAATCACTCTTACCTCTAAATCTTCGTTTTCATCAATATTTTGGATATTTTGGTAGGCAGCAGTATATATCTCTAAAGCTTTCCCATGGAATAACATTTCAATAGTTATAAATTCAGAAAATATGTTCTAAAAGCAAATGAAAACAAAGGTTTTCTTAATGCAGTAAAGTACATTACCACTTCAAATACAAGAAATTACTGAATTCTGTACTTGGTATTTATATGATACAAATAACTGCATGATATCTAGTACATCAGCTCTAGTAGTCAGACCTGAATTTTAGCAATTAAACATAAATGCTGGCTGAGCTGTCACTTATGCAGTTGTCATTTCATACTAAATTCTAAGTAAACACTTGAAAAGGAAAGAGGAGAATCATTAGGAATAAATAAAGTGTTACGTTGAAAACTCACTTGATATTCCCTGATATGTATTCGCAAGATATAGTCGGTGGATTTTTGCTTTATTGATGGCAATCTTTTTTAACAGGTTGGGGATAATTTATTTGTAAATTCTATACATATCTATAATTTACAGATATTTATTTTATATAATAAAATATTCTTTATACGTAAAACACTTAATGATGACATTTTCAGAACTCACACAATTTTTTTCCATATTACTCGTAACATCAAGTAGTGGTTGGTTTGGTTGGGTTTTTCAACCATCTTTCATTCTTTCCTATTTAGTCTTTTTTTTTTTTTAAATAAAAAAGTATCTCACTTCAGCAATTTTATAATTAAATTCATGATCACATAATGCAAGTGCTTTTCAGTCAACTATAGTCTTTGGGACTTAAGCCACTTAAATGTTTGACATTAAGAGAGACATGAAAGCTTTGATTACTTGCAGTGACTGAATACTTTGTGCTTTCTGCATCAGTAAAACTTTTAACTGCAGTAACCTACACAAATTTCAGCATGGATAAATATATTATTTACTTATCACTATTTCTGTTAATTTTGCTGATATTAATCCACATAGATCATTCCACTAACAAACACAGCTACCAGCAAAGTAGAATACAGCAGCTGTTGGAAGGTGCAGATGCTAAACAATTGGATATAGGAAAATTCTGAATTCAATAAACTGTAAGAATAATGAACTGATTTTTTAATTGCAAAGTTCATGATATTTGCATTATGAAATATTCATGAATACCACAAGATTTGTATTTATGTAGGCTTAAGTTAGTACTAAATGTTGCTAATCTTGCCGAAGACTAACTATAGTCATTTTATTATGCAAGATGAAATGTGATGTCATATACTGAAATGTGAGCATACATACTTTTATGTCCTTTATTTTCTGTTTCTCAAAATTATCAATGGTTTCCTCTAACTGGCGAGTTGTTCGAGTTGCATCCAATGAAGCTCTCTGCAATTCACTTTCAGCCTGGTAAAGTAACACAAAGGTGAAATTAGTCCTGTATTTGATACAAAGATATTTGCTCTAATTGCCACGAAAACATTTAAGTCTGGGTTTTCAAAATATTACACATCTGTGTTACTGTATTTGTAAATTTGTTTGTAGCTTAATGGACAAATAAAGATGCCTTCTACACCATTGTGACTTTGATCTGAAACATGAAAAATGACTAGCTCTAGCCAGTCAGGAAAGTCTCACTGCCCTAATCCATTTTCTGTAATAATCATCCGCTAATTCCACTGAGCCAGCGCTGATGACACAGTGACTGGGTTCAGGGAATTAACCCAGTACAAGGGTTTACCCTTCAGAAAAGTTTTTTTTTTTTTAAGCTGGTGTAAAGGAGAGGGCAGGAGTGCACAGACCAGAATGCTGGATGAGTTGAAAAGATCACCCTTTATTTTCAAGTGCAGATCAACCTGCTGGGTCTAGAACAAATCTTTTCCAATGTCATGTGCTGAACCTCATCTTACTAAGTTTTTATAAATTATTTAAATAGACAATAAAGCAGCAGCTGGAACTAATGCACTTCTCCCATAAGTACCTCAATCAGCAGACTAGAGTTAATACCATTTTTAGATCCAAAAGCATTTCAGGTATTTTATATTTTTAGTATTTTTATACTATTAAAACATTTTATAAAAATCATCTTCAACAGGGCACTGGGAAGGGGACACACCAACCGATCCCTAATGCATAAACACAGTTTTTCTTATTTTGTTACTACAAAAAACATTTTAGATATGTATTTTAATTAGCTGTAAGTATGAACTGTATAAAAGTGCACACTACTATTTAAATAAAGATATTGAAGCTATTCTGCTTAAGTCTGAGAACTGTGTACTATTACAAAATAATGATGTAAAGATGTAAGAGCTTGCTCCTGAAGACTGCAAAATTTGGGTCTGAACTTATTTTCCACACATTACTGGTCAAACATCATAGACTAGTCAAGACAGTACTTATTTACAGGCTCTGTCAGTGAGTATCATCAGGCAATCTATCCTGTCCTGCGATTTGGAAATAGTATATGGATCAAGTAATTGTATCTTACAATCAAGTCGTAGGATTCTTCCCATTTCTACACCACTGCAACTTAACTTTTTTTTAAAAACGGAAATAGACACCACAGGCCCGGTTTCCATGATGTAGTTTTTAGTGTTATATGTATATGGAAACCTAAGGCATAAGGCATGCTCTGTCACTTCTTGTTTGATTAAAATCTGGTAACCTTATATTACAGGATTATCAATTTGAAACAATCTCCTTACAAAAATGGTTTAAAGTCATTGACACAATTCTGCCATTACTGGGCAAACAAAATTGGTAATGATCTTTAGTAGTACGTAAGGTCACATGTTCATCTCCCTTTCTTGATTTTGCCCAAAACACAGGCAGGAAACAGAGTACGAAAAGACATTTTGTGTATTCTCAATTATTACAATCAGTCACTATCTGTAAATGAAGGCAGCTGTTATGCATAAGCAGCCATTACACTACAAATACAGTATGTTAGTTCTATGATAATCAAATATATCTTCTCAATCCTTTAAACAGACTGGCCAGATTTTGTGCACAGATGCGTTGGGAAAGGAATTTTGTTTGTTGTAGAGTGACACGTCTAAACTTGCAGAACCCGCGTAGTTTGCACAACAGCAGTTTGATATTTTCTCTTATGAAACACACACCTGTGACTGGAAATATTAGTTAAGGAAAAAATGGCAAAATAACAATATTCATAAAAGTATCTGTTTTCACTTCTACTTTTAATATATTGTGAAGTATTTACCTCAGATATTTCAAAACTTCTGTATACTTGGAGGGTGCTATTATTATGTTGCCTGAAGCTTACTGCTGTAAGACATTACTTACAGTTTATTATAGCTTTGCTACAATTCAAGTATCCAGGCCAGAATATTTCAGGACATCTGTTTGTCTTGGACTGAGGGTTTGGTTATTTATTTATTTATTTATTTAAAAAAAAAAAAAAAAAAAAAAAAATCAGACCACCTAGGTAGGCCATTTCAGAAAAAGAAAAACCTATTTTTATTTAAAAAAAAAAATCTGGTAAGGTTTTCTTTTCAAAACTGTACTACCCCCACATTTTATAAGATGGACTTGAAATCTGCGAGTGAGCATAGATCCTTTGCTATCTGTGGCCAGAGTCATTAGCTGCTGAAACATCACAGTTGCTCAAGAATAAGAGAACCACTGCTGGAGCCTAACAGCTATGCTAACGAACATGGTGAAGCCTCTCTCAGACTTAAAAGCTGACCTGCATACATCCTCAAAAGCAAACGAACATATTCCTGGTCCCAATACTTTTTATGCATTTTATGTTGATCATTTTAAAATGCAAATGTGTAGCATTTGGTGCCTTTGGCCATATGCAAAACCAGACTGTACTGAGATTTAATAACTCTTCAGGCAAAGTCTTAACTACAGAAAACACAGGTGTTACAAGAAGCTAAGCCACAGAAGGGTATTTGGGAGTAGCTTAGCAAAGAGACAAGAAGAAACAAGCTAGGTGCCAGCCATATATGCATGAAATCAACTGGGAATTAGCGTAAGAGGGAGAAAAATGGGACCAATCTCCCTTTAGGGAGAATAGCTTACTGTTATCATTTACTCCCTTAATTCTGATGGAAGAGAACTCTGCATCACAGCTCAAGTTCTAACCCTATGGCTGACATCTGTGTGTCTTTGTTACATGAGGAACTCTAATTAGTCATCACTTGATTTAACTGACTTGATGAATATTAAATGGGAATTCTTTGGCAGAGACAAAAATAAAATGTAGTTCTCCTGGGTGGCATTTGACCATCACAATTATTTTCGCTCTTTCTGCAGTCCCATGCCCCAGTCACTGGAAAGATCCTAATTTCTGAAATTAAGTTGATGAAATCCTACAAAGAATAGGACTGCTTCACTCCTGAGTCCAATGCTAAAGCGCAAGAAAAAAATAAACAGAACATCATCACGAATTTAAACGCTGTATCATAATACATAGGCATAAAGGAACTCAAGTAGGATTGCCTTGATCCCCTTTATTTTGGCATCTCCTAGATTCTGCTTGCTTCAGAATTTGAAAATTCAATGAGATTTTAATGGAAATCCTGTGGAGGCTTCATTCTTCCCTCTGTGATACAGAATAGTACACTGGGGAGGGTCACTGGTCTTTTGAAAGGAAGAGCAATCTGGTTGAGTATTCTACTAACAGAATAACAACTTTTCCTTTCACGCTTCATCTCACAGCTGGAGGAAACTCTTACCCCATCTAGGTACGAGAAAGCACAACAACTACCAAAATGAGAGGGAGAAAAACAATAAAACAAAAAAATCCACAGAAGTAAAAAAGGAGTTGTCTGATGACACTTCTTTTCAAAAACCTCCAATCTACGCCTACCTCTCTTGCATAAACACATCAAATACTTTGTAGTTTCTTTTCAATCAAAAAGGGAGTGAGTAACAAATATACAGCATATAACATGAGCTGTAACTCCTCATAAAGTTTGAGATTCAGCATCAACATAGGAAAAAGTCCCTCTAAAGAGCATTCTTCTCTTATTTTCTAAACACAATAGTTTAATTCCCAAGAAATTTTAAGAATATTTCTTATAGCCACTAGAAATACAGGATACAATAATGTGTCGATCTGATGGATTCCGCTGACGTGTCTTTTCCAGTTGAGATAATTGCTTGGCTTCTCGGTTCTTTGCCGTTAAAGTTGCTTTAAGATCATCCTGAAAATAGAATGTTTTAGACATGTATGAAATAGATCTAGGATAATACAAAATGCATTTTTCTTCATACATGCATTGCTTAGAAAACATGAACAAAACTTCTGCTGTAAACAAAACCAGATTTTACTGATCTTACCCTGTTAAATGATCCCCTGAAACAGAAGTCAGTGGGGACCAAGAGTTTAGCACCTTGCACAACTCTCTGTAGCACACGCTATAATTTAAAACATGGGGAAAAAAAGAAAAAGGTATTTTACAGCTTTTCATGAAAAGTACAGTAGATCACCAAATGCTGAGATCCCCAAAGCAGTAAGAAGACAGGCCCATTCCAGGCTTAGCAATGGAATAAAGGTGGCACTTGGAAATAAAAAGTGGCATCAAATAAATCAGTAAGAAAAAAACAAAACAGGCAGCAGTCAGTGCCAATCAGAAGTTATGAAGAACATAGAACTGCTACACAGACTTTAAGGTACCATAGGAAATCCATGGCTGAAAGGGTTAAACGGCATATTTATATATGCCTTTACTAAGGTGTTTAAATTCATTTGGAACAAAATACATCCTAGTAGTGATGTAGCTGGAGAAGATGAAACTTGCTGATCTAGAAAAGGCAGAAACTGTTGATAAATATTTTTGCTCCTCATTTCCAAAGGAGAAGTAGGATGTACTTCTAGGAAGATCCGCGACAATTTAAGAATGTTTACATACCATTCTCGAATTCTTGTTCATGCTATAAAACTGTGTTTTACAAATAGTTTGGCATACATGGAATCTAAAATTGCCAGTCAGATATGTATCATTCCATTGACCCTGGTATGGGAAATTACATTAATTTTGATGGCTCTAGTTTAAAGGAGCAGTACCTTAGAACAAGCAGAAATACAGCCCAAAGGAATTAGGTCTAACAAAATCTGAGGCAGGAGTTGGGCATGCATTTCAAACCATCATTTCCTCTAAAAAGAGCAGTTCCCATTTATCTACCACTTCAGAACAGAGTGGATTAAAGCTATGAAAAACTGTAATCTCAAGAAGCTGTCTGTGCTCCTTCCCTGGATTTCAGAATTTTAACATGGTTGTATGTCTCCTTCACCCAGAAAGACATGCAACCAAGAATGCCCCTCTTACAAAAAGTTCTGCGATCCTGTGACAAGATCAGTAGTCAATGACAAGCGCAAGTGTGCCAAGTTTCAGAGTGCCGTGTTTCTTCAATAATGAGTCAGTACACGAGGTCAGGATCAAAACACGCAGTTTCTTCCTTGTTTCTATCCTCACTGTCTGTTTGTATGTCCTTGTGTTTACAACTGTCATTTTGCTTCATCTTTAGGGACACAGAGCTGGTTTCTGATAATAAAAAGAACTGCATCTTCAGCCCATCAAACCTGATTTTGCTGCTGTTCTTTCAAAAGGGCATTTACAGCACCTTTAAGGCCACCTGAAAGACTTCTGGAAAGGGCTTTCTCCTTTATGAAAACCATGTGGCTGCAAGAAAAGCAATAACAGAAAAAAAATCTTTTATTGCTTTACACTTTAAATTTTAAAGGCAGAGAAAGAGAAGAGAAAAAGATATTTATTTTTGCCATAGAACAAAGCAGTTTTGTATCTAATGGTCACAGCTGCATGCTTAGTGTTATTTAATGACTGGGCCCCGTTAACAGCACTGACTTTCTAGGCCCATTTAAAACAGTCAATCAGATTTAACACTGGGGCTGAAAGGGTTCTGACTTTCACGCAAAGTATACTTGAGAATGCTAACGGAACTGCTAGAGTTACCATTATAAAATGCAGTATTTTCTTTCTAGGACATAGTGACTCTGGAAGTCCCTAGAAGGGACTGCACTGTTCCCTTCTCTACCTTTGCTCTCTGTAGCAACAACAGCTATCAAACATACTTCTCTGCTAGCCAAAGCCTGACAAAGATTTGGTGGCTATAGTAGTGGGGCTATATACCAGTTTTGGATGTACAAAGATAGGGCACAGTTACATACACATTTTGTCTAGGATGTTGAAAAACTGAAAAAGGTGCAGAAAGAAACATAAAAAAATTCAAAAGCTGGGGAAATCCCATTATGGTGAAAGAATTAAGGTCTACATTATTAGCTAACTGAAAAGAATGAAAAATGCGTTTTATTAGCATCTAAATACCTTCATCCAGAAAAAAAGAGAGCATCACAGAGCTCTTTAGTCTCGGTGGAACATGTAATAAGAACCAAAGATTAGGGGAAGTCTTTCATTTAAAACAAAACACCACCATCAACTAACCACTAACTACCACAAACAGTCCTACATACCCCTCCAGTGTCTTCGGCCCAAGATTTGATATGGTTTTGGAAAATATGCTTTAATTACACCCAAGGAGAAATGGAATGGAATGCAATAGGCAGTGAGATAAAGGACAGGTACAGAGAACATAAAATTATTCTTAGTCCCTCTGGCTTTAAACTATGAATTCAAGTCACACAAGAACTCTGGTCAGCCAACTAAGTTCAAACCATACAGAAGTACAGCTACAGTCCATCCACCAGACAATGAGCTGGCAGATCCTCATCACTGTACTGTTACCTGCTGTGGTCACTGAAGTTATTAAAGCAAGCCAATCCTTTCTTCTGCAGGTGGATCACCTTGGTTTTATGATGTCCTGTTTCATATGAAGAAAAGGAACCAGGAACAGAGTTGCCAAAAAGCAGAAAAGTGAAGATTGAGATATAGAGCAATGAAACAGAAAGAAATCCTAAAATCCTACATTTAAGCTGCATTACAGGACAAGAATATTATGCCAGCTTCCACTGAAGTTGCCAAATCCTGCCCCACAGAGCTACTCTGCATAGTAAACCAGGACATGTGAATGAAACAATTTTATTGCATTAGCAGTTAAAGGAGAACACTAGTCTGATTGACCTGGGCCTCTTTAAAGCATTTAGTATCACAGGACATTGATATCTACCCCGTGGAAACAGCAACAGTTCTTTTTGGATATAGCACAAAAATAGTTTGTGCACGCCCTTGAACAGATCCACTAAGTAGCAGTGAGAACACCCCCTTTATAAAAAGTGCTACAATGACATATTCTGCCTGATTTTACTTAATTAGCTAATGTAGTTACAGGTAAAGAGGTCCTACAACTAGCACCCTGTGCTAGCTGTACGCGAGTGACGAAACTTCCTTTTTCACTAAAAATGTCCCAGTGCTTAAAGATGATAACTGAAGACCAGACAGCTGAAGTTTTAACCAAGGCTTATGGTAACGGGCAGGGGGGAAAAAAAAAAATTAAATAGCCTACATCTTTACTGAAGCCTCTCTTAGTTCAAAGGTACATTGATAAAATAGTTAATCCCATCTAGAGTTTAAGAATGCTCTTGTACTCCTCACTATAGCCAATATAAATATTATGTAATGCTTTCTGGCATTCTGAAAGGCAAAGAAAGACAACAGGGAATGCCATTCACTGTTGCAAGGGATGACCTGGCTTCTTCACTTGCTTCTGTCCTCAGCATTTACTGGCTATCAGTGGCCATGCACCTCAAAACAGTATCTTCAATGCTTCAGAAGCCCCAAGCACTGCTGTAGAGCTGTGTTGTCTCCTCAGCAACGCTACTGCCACAAACACATGAACCTTGTCTTCCACCCTCAACATTTATAACCTATAGAATACTCAGTCAGTTCTAGGTCTCACAAACTGGGTTTCAGAGTGACTATTAAGACACTGAATTCTAGGATACAGGCTCTATAGTCTACAACTTTGCTAAGGTCTACCAGACATAGTACCACTCAAGTGCAGGATGCATTTCCTTCATAATAGTTTCTCTAACAACCAAGTCAGGTAGCTGTGCAGTTAAGTTCCAAACACTGCACTTGGTTCTTCACCGTATGGAAGATACAAAACCAAAAACATATGAAAAAATGCTAGTTTGAGATGCAATGCCACAATGTACTCAAATTAACCATGATGAACAAGCTGTAAGATTTTTGTACGTAAAATACCATCAAATAATGATCATTTTACCTTTTGACTTATACAGATTATGATACAGATATATAAATCAATTATAGATTTGAGTTTACAGGATGAAGGTATCCTGTATGTAATATAGAAGTACTATGAAGAACTACTGTCATCCTATAAACTAGTATCTGCTTACTAAAATTTACTTGCTCAAGCTTATCCCTCCTGGAGGAAAGAAATTTACAGATATTTTGTGGAAATATTTCAAACCCCTATATACACACTGTTTCCAGAATATAGTGAATGAAGAAACCTCAGTTTTTCGTGTATCTTCAGGACATCCTGATGACTTTGCAGGACAGAGAGGGATTCAGGCCATTACCTATTTATCAGTTTCAAAAAGTGTCTTCTATGTTATGAACTTCAACACAGAACACAATCGTAAGTTAGAAAAGCTGTTAAAGGCAGCCAAGAGATGACTAAAAGCCAGAAGCATTACATGTTGTGGTGGGTTGACCCTGGTACCCACCAAAGCCGCTCGATCACTCCCCTCCTCAGCTGGACAGTGGAGAAAATATAACAAAAGGCTCATGGGTCGAGATAAGGACAGGGAGAGATCACTCAGCAATTTATTGTCATGGGCAAAAGAGACTTGACTTGGGGAAATCACTTTAATTTATTGCCAATAAAATCAGAGTAGGATGAGAAATAAAACCAAATCTTAAAAACACCTTCCCCCCACCCCTCCCTTCTTCCCAGGCTTAACTTCACTCCCAATTTTCTCTACCTTCTCCCCCAAGCAGCGCAGGGAGACGGAGAATGGGGGCTGTGGTCAGGTCAGTTCATCACACGTCGCCTTTGCTGCTCCTTCCTCCTCAGGGGAAGGACTCCTCACACTCTTCCCCTGTTCCAGGGTGGGGTCCCTCCCACAGGAGGCCAGGAGCCTGCTCCAGCACAGGCTTCCCACAGGGTCACAGCCTCCTTCAGGCATCCACATGCAGCCCATGGAGGACCCTGTGCTAGAGCAGGTGGATATCTGCTCCACCGTGGACCTCCATGGGCTGCAGGGGGACAGCCTGCCCCACCATGGTCTTCTCCACTGGCTGTAGAGGAATCTCTGCTCTGGCGCCTGGAGCACCTCCTCCCTCTCCTTCTTCACTGACCTTGGTGTCTGCAGAGTTGTTCCTCTCTCATATTCTCACTCCTCTCTCCGGTTGCATTTGCACAGTTTTTTTTTCCCCCCCCTCTTCTTAAATACATTATCCCAGAGGCGCTACCACCGTCACCGACTGGCTTGGCCTTGGCCAGCAGCGGGTCCATCTTGGAGCCCGCTGGCATTGGTTCCATTAGACACAGGGGAAGCTACTAGCAGCTTCTCACAGAAGCCACCCCCGTACGCCCCCACTACCAAAACCTTGCCACGGAAACCCAATACACATGTAATTCACCTTTTGGAACTCTGAATAATAATAATAATGAAAAGAATGCCATTATTTACAAAGAAAAACGTCCTGGATTTGCACTACCTAGGAAGTTTCACACTATTCACAATGCCTTTTTTTAGCATTTGCTTGTGCTCCAAGAGTCTGATTATCCTTGTCTTCACATCAAAGCTTTTTTCTCCAACATATATATAGCTTCAATTCAGATGTATTACTATATAATTTAATTAGACTGATTACTGCAATATGAAAAATCAGAACCACTCCCCCCTGTAAAGTAGAAGTTTTCAACTGATTGGCCATAACACCAAAACGTACATTGTGAGAAAACTGACGTTTAACTTACCCTTTTAAGTTTCACTATGGTCCCATAACTTTTCAGAGGTTCAACAACCTTGGCTTCAAGCCTGTCAACCTACAAAAGAAACCACAAGGTCATAAAAATCATCCGTGTCTATGGTGTACAGAAACAGGAAACCATTCACTAGTGACTCATATTACTAGGAATTTAGTCCATATATGCTGAAAATATAGTGTAATGAACATATTTTAAAAATATTTCAAAAAACAGAGTCAATTAAATTAACCAGTAAATCATTTGTATTTTGAGGACCGCAAGCTGATTTCTAGTGGAATTCCTTTTTCTTCATTGACAATACATCAGGATATATAAAACATGGAGATTCTAACAACTGAGTACTAAATACACCAAACGCTGTCTCTTGGAGATCTGTAGCCTTCTATCTAAAGTTAAAGATCAATGTATTTGCTCTACACTTGTTGATAAATTATCATAGAATCATAAAATGGTTTGCTTGAGGGACCTTGAAGATCATCTGGTTCCAACCCCCCCCTGCCATGGGGCAAGAGACACCTTCCACTAGATCAGGTTGCTCAAAGCCCCATCCAGCCTGGCCTTGAACACTTCCAGGGATGGGGCATCCACAACTTCTCTGGGCAACCTGTTCCAATGCCTCACCACCCTCATAGTGAAGAATTTCTTCCTTATATCTAACCTAAATCTACCCTCTTTCAGTTTAAAGCCATTACCCCTTGTCCTATCACTACGTGCCCTTGTAAAAAGTCCATCTCCAGCTTTCTTGCAGGCCCCCTTCAGGTACTGGAAGGCTGCTAGAAGGTCTCCCCGGAGCTTTCTCTTCTCCAGGCTGAACAACCCCAACTCTCTCAGCCTGTCCCCATAGGAGAGGTGCTCCAGCCTCATCATCTTTGTGGCCCTTCTCTGGACTTGTTCCAACAGGTCCGTTACGGACTAAGCCGTCTTTGCTGTCAAACATACTGTACAAAATGCAACACTTCTGTTCTTAAAAATAATGGAAACACTATCGTAGGTACTGAAAATATTAAATATACCAACAACAGATTGTGCAAAATGCATGAATGCTCTCACAGATGAGTGCATGTGAATTTTTGTTTCAGTTCTCCTAGTCAGAAAAACAGCTACATATGGTCAGACAGGTAATAGGATAAGACCTGCCTGCTTGTCAAAATTGACAGTACTGCTCAAGCAGCCCCAGCATAAGCTGTTGATGACTTTGGACCAGTGAGTCATCTGGCTCATTGCTGTTATGTCCAAATTAGGACGAGGTGCATACCTCTACTAGGAAGGGACAGACATTACGCTCTACTCTAAACTGGCAGTCACCAGTCAGCCAAAATCTATGCCAAATGAGCAAACATTTCTCCTTTAGTACACTCTATCAGTGCACTGTCAAACAATTTCACCTAAACTACCAATGGAATGGAATGGAACGGAATAGGGCAGTAAGGCTCTAAATGAAGCACGTGATAAGAACCTATGTGTGGGTTAGCTGGAGCCAGATGCATAAGAGCTTATGGAAAAAATTAAAAATTGCCCTATCCACACCCTTGGATTTCTTATTACTTCTTAAAAATCTGCCCATAAATACATTGTTAAAGATCCATGCGTATTTCTTGTTTTTCAAACCTGCTATTTAGTAGACTAGATACCTCATGGATTAACTTCTTTTAAAAGGTTTTCTTTTTCTACTTCATTAATATAGAAAGACAACTTGCAATGCTTTTTCTATTAAAAGAAAAAGTCCTATCTGAAAACATCAAGAATGTCAACTACTTTAGTCTCTTTTTAAAATTACAATGGTTCTTCACTTTTCAAAACTATAAATAGGAATTTTCTATGCCCTACTGAAAGAATAGAGACGTACTCCAAAAACTAGTTTGAGTACATGTGGATGAATTTATTTTTTCTTAAATCTTAGCATTTGGAATTCTGGATCATGTTACAGTTTGACTTTTGACTGGCCCTGCACACGTATGCGTAAGCGGCATAAACACCTTTCTTTATACTCTCACTTACCTAGCAGAAATGTGACTACACTGTCACACGTGGTCCAAATCAAGTTTGTACTTTTAGTGTTGAACTACAGACTTATGAAATCTACAGTGGTTCCCGACAGCACCTCAGAGGGGCTGACAGTGCCCAGAGAAGGATTCCAGTTAGTATTCTCTTCCATACTGCTTCTGATAACAGACTTGGCAAAAGGAAAATGACTGATTTTACCTCAGCCGCTGCTAGACAACTCAAGTCACAAAACTAAAAGAACACTTTATTAACCATAAATCATAATCCAAAGTCTAAGACCAACGAAAGACTTGCTCTGTCTCAAATTCTGTGAGTGCTCATACAGATAGTTTCACTGACTTCAACAGGACTAATCACAGGCAGTTTTCACTAAAGTTATTAGCAAAGTAAATAACGAACGCTTTTGCAGCCTATCCTGCTCTGCCACTAATAAATTTAAAACTGTTTTCTCCTATGTTTCTCTCATGATTGCAGAGTATATCTTTTCCCTTTTAATCACAGATAAGTAACCGAAAAGTTCAGATGGCAAACACAACATGTAGAGCTTTAATTTTGTACCTCTGCCTGGCGATAATCCTGAAGTCTGGAAAATTCATCTGCAAAGTTTTTCAGTCCAACTTTTAAGTTTGGTGTCTCTGTGGCTGCATATGCATATACTTCATTTACTAGAAGATCTGCTTTGTCTCGTAGTCTGGCAGTTTTGCGTACATATGCAGCAAATATCTGGCACAATTCACCAAAATGTTTTTCCACATTTGAAACAGCATCTTGTATTTGTCTAGTTTGATTGTCCCTGGATACCAAAGAAAAATAAGTGAAAAACTAAGAAGGGGACAAATGTTTACAACACATACAGAAGAAAAACTATATAATTACACTATTAATAATTTATACATGATTTGGACATCTCATTTCAGTACAAAATGGAAATCTACTCTTAAAAAGAGAATGTCATAACAGTCTGATGTAATACGTGCCTATTTATGAATGAATAACAAACAAACAAAGCAAGTAGGACTTATATTTAAAAATAAAGATCTAATAGAGGAAAACCCAAATCACAAAAATCAGCTCAGAAGTTTTTCCTCCTGTGGTTAAGCAAAAGCTCACTATTACTGTTGGTATTAATTACTAACACAGTGGTAACACCTGCAGGTCTCAAACAAGACTGGGTCACAGAGCTTCCTGCAAGAGTCTGCAATCTAAACAGATAAGTCAATGGCTGGAGAAATGAGGCAGTATAGAGCAAATCTGTAAAGATATAGAATGTTCTTTAAATTGTGAACAGGTACCAAACTGCTCCCGGTCAGCACTACAGAGGATAAATACCCCTGAGAATTAGAGAAGACAAGTGAATGGACACAAGTACAGAGGTGAAAACTCTAAAAAACACAGAAAGGACATTCATCACACCAACAAATTATTTTCTTTTAAATGACATTAATTTAATTCATTTTTTATTCAAACCAAATGCCTGTATGTTTCATTATTAATGATGATCTAGATAAGTAATTCTGAATTTTTAATTCATATATTTCACTTGATATTTTGCTTTCCTATTCCCACATCATTTGATGGTCTCGCTTTAGTTATGCTTGAGTGATACTATTAAACCAAATCAGTGTCAGTGAATTCATGCCAGTTGTTGTTGATCTGACCGAATCAACTACAGGACAATTTAGCTAACAGTGACTGCCAGATACTGAATCCTAAGAAGCCTCCGTGGTCTACATGAGGCGATTCATGTGAAGCGCTGGAATTCTCAGCAAAAGAATTCACTCGTACCACTGTCTTGGTGAGGGACAGAAACAAGAACTTCCCCCATATCCTTAAGCTACCCCAGCTCCAAATGCTGACCAATATTTAAATATTGACTTAATATCACAACACATGAAAATCAGAAAAATTGGAAGAAATTTAATATGTTAAGACCAAACAACAATGCAGTCAATTCAAATGAAGAACACCTTCCTTCAGGAACTCTTCAGGAAAAATATTTCAGGCCCAAGTTCTGCTACAGGCAAAAAAACAGTTGTGTTGCATCATGGCAAGCAGTCTAGAAGACTGTTCAAAAGAGATTTTGTTCAAAGAAAAAAAAATTCCAAGTAAGTTGTTCGGTCCTCCAGGATATGCTTGAGCATAGAACCATTTGAATAGGAAAGGTTTCATCCAGTGAGTAGGAAAGTAGGAGTCTCATTAAGTATTAATAAAGTTGTTTTTCAAAATTAATACTATCTGATAAAATCTTCAGTAAAAGGTACCTCTTTCCTATTTTATTGGAAGGTCTTCATGTCAGAAAGTGTTCCTTTCCCAGGGGGGAGCCTTAAGCACTTTTCCTCACCCACTTTACGATTTTGATCTCACAGTACTCCCATGCAAATAATATTTAATTTTGGGACATGAAACACTACATTTCCTTAAATGGGGGTGTGAAAAGTTGTTTTTTTTTTTTTCCCGTCCTAATCACTTGTGACCGCTTAGAGGTGGCCACAAAATTATCAGCGAGAGGCCCGATGAAGTTGGCAAGTCCCCACTTCACCTCTGCATAGCACACTAAGCCTCGAAAAGTTTCGCGGCCTTTGCCTGAGGAAAACAGAGGCGGATCCCCCACCCCGAGGGAGGCTGGCTGCCGTAAGGGGGACCGGGCCCGCATCGCCTCAGACCCCCACGCCTGACTGAAACGGGGCCTCCTCCCGTGCCCGGCAAGGCCAGGCGACGCAGCCAGCCCCCCCCCGCAAGCCCCCAGGAGCAGCCCTCCGGGGGACGGGCACTGACCCGCAACAGGCACCGAGGCGGCGGCGGCACCCCGGGGCCTCCCCTGCCCCTCCTCGCCCCGTTACCTGGCGTCCAGCCCGCGGCCCAGCAGCATCATGGCGGCGGCAGCGCCCCGGCGGGAAGGAGGGCGGCGCTCCGCGTGCGCTCGGTTTCCATGGTCACCGCCCGCCGCCCGCCCTCCCTGGGCCCCGCCCCGCCCCGCCCCGCCGGCAGTTGTTGGTGGGGGGGGGGGGCTCCGCCCTCTCCTGCCCCGGAGGGGCCCCTGAGGGGAGGCCGCCGTGTTCCCCTGGCCGCCGTCGGGACGGGCGGGCCGCTGGGGAGCGGCTCTCGGCCCCGGAACACCCGGTCCCTTTCGGTGGCTGGAGGGCGGTTGGGCCCCGAGCCCGCCGAAGGGCAGGGGCTGAGGCCTCCCGTTTCCGAGCTGGCTGTCCCCGGGAGAAGTGCAGCGCCAAGGCCCATCCCGGAGCAGGAGCAGAAAGCGGGAAGGCTCAAGCCTGTCTCATAAAAAAACAAACAAACACCCCCCCCCCCAAAAAAAAAAAAAAAACAACCAACAAAAACAAAACAGAAACCTCAATTTTTTGGTAGATACTCTTTTTTTGCACATCAGGCTTGGCAAGTGAGAAGCAGTACCAGGGGAAGCGGCCCACCGGTCTGAGGGAGAGCTGCTGAGGTTGGGCGGCCATGGGGAAAAATCCTGTGGAGCATCAGGAAAGGTCTTCAAAAAAAGGGAAAAAACACCACTTAAAAAAAAAAAACAAACAACAAATCCTCTCTCTGTAAAGATAACGTATTGGGAGTGTGTCTTAGGGGCTGTGTGGGCATCATCCTGTCTCAGCGCTGCAGAAAAAGGCTGCTGGCAAAGTCCCAGCAGGTGTTGTGCACGACATGCAGAAAAGGCTCTTAAAGGAGAGAAGGCAGGAATTGTGCTGTTGTCCAATACAAACCCACTCAAAAATACAGCAATGCACAAGAGCTAAGTACTTAGACAAGTGTTAGCATGAACGAGAAAATTTTATAGGCCTGCCTGAGCATGTGAATAGAAGCTGATTTAGTTAAGATTTGGTTTTCAACTTTTCATCATTTTTTTCTGTTAAAAGTACATTATTTAGATCCCTTAAGCTGAAGTTTTAATTCACCTAAAGCAAACTACTCTTCAAATAATGAGGATCTATTTAGAATCTATTTAGCGGTTTGCACCAACTAAGCTAAAACGAAGTGGTGCCATTTTTCCTTAAGGAAGGTTTGTGAAATCAGTGGTAAAACTCACCCGAAAGGTTTGCAGCCCTTAAGGACTTGGCAGACTAATACATCTAATCCCAAAATGTCCTTCAGAGGATGCAGGAGTGAGAGGTGAGCTGTTACCTGTAGGTCCTAACTTCCTTCGACTGCAGGCTTGAGATGAGAGGTGGTAATGTTTATTGTTAAATCAACCCACTATTAATAATCTAATAAATCAGTTAAATGACCTAGCTAATAATGGCATCACTATTACTAATGTGCAATTCTGTAATTCCTCACATTGTAGCAAGATCTGAGTTTATCACTCTTAAGTCTTATTCATTACACACAACTACCACTGAATTACAGCTCTATGACCCGTCTCTCTACCACGTCACACCGCTTGTTATTGGGGTGCAATATGATCTGTCTGTGGACGGATTTTTTGGGGGGAATTCCCCCCCCCCCCCCAAATCACCCAGATTCCCCTTCAGTTATCTAGTTCATACTGTCTGCATATCGCTTACCTTGCATGCTTTCTAAGACATACCATTCCATTTTAGTCCTCATTCCTCTACCCAGCTCCAATTAAGTCTAGGTACTTTATCCCATATGCAAACAACTGACATACCAGAGCAAGGCTTATCCTGTTAAATGTTTTTTTTTTATTGTTTTTGTGCTTACATAACATCATGCTCTTACATGCTTAATTACAAATCACTGCCCTTGACATGTTCTTTGGACAATCCTCCTGGTCTCCTGCAGTGGTCTTGTCTCTTCATGAGGCCCTGTACTCCAGCAGGACCTCTAGCTCACAAGTTGTAGCCCATTTCTGTAGCATTAAGCGCTCTGAAAATTGAAAACGTCTATTCTGCTACTTAGAGCATGTTCAGACATGGTCACCCAGGAAAGCTCAAGCAAACCAAGTATCAGAATACCCAGAAATTCTTAATAAACAGCAGAATAGTGTTGTATGAGGTGCTATATAAACATCATAAGAAGAAATGCAAAGCTATTTGCTTCAAATTACAGGCCAATGAGCAACAGAGACTGACACTTAATGAGAGGGTAAAAGACTTTGAAAATAAGGAAAAGTTACTTGTAATTAAATCAAAGAGGTAGTTGTCACTGGAACAAGACACAAAAGAGGAATGACAGCTCATCTTCAGTTATTGCAAACTAAATCTGCTTCAGTCCTGAAGTATAGGACTTGGCATAGATATTAAAAAACTTAATTTGTATATGCTGATTTTGCACATGACTTAATAGTTCTTAGTATGATGCTGCAGATGATAGTCCTGGAATGTATGGTCCACCAGCTCCAGTTGCATATAGAAAGTTGAAAATAGTGTCATGAGGGCCTGTTGAAATTTTGAGTCATCAGAGAGTGCACAAGAGCACAAGCTGCATAAATCATGGAGTGGAAAAATATTTTTGTACTATGATTTAGAAATAATTACGGAGAATGATGTTGGAAGTAATGCCAAATTTCCTGCTCATTACCTCTAAGTAAGTTTCCAGAATAACATACTAAAGATGATGACATGTTATAAATGCCAAATTCTGAAGATAAGAAAGCTCTGAAATATCCAATAGGCAGTGTTTTCCAATATTCCTCCAGGAACAGAGTCCTCCTGACTTAAATGAACTTGAGTAAAGTCTCTGTACTGTTGTATTGAACAACAGTATAAAACTCCAGCAGTTTTCAGCAGCGGTGAAGAATGGCCTGTCATTGCTGGGTAGAAAAAACAGGGTATGCATGAGTCTGTGGAAACCTCAAGAACGCGAATTGGGATAGAATTTCTTTTGTAATACTTAGGGAACACTTTAGCCATTGGTAAGGTAGAGCCATTCTTCTGGGTTGGAATTTCACATTTTGTCAATGAGTTTGTCCTAGATATATGGGTAAAGTACCAACAGAATATTCAGTCACTTTCATTTAAGGTAACTGATGTTAATTTATATGGTATAGTAATTACAAACTGATCCATACTGGTCCAGAGGTTCATCCGTGCACTACAGTTTATGTGGTTAAGTCTCTGTATGTAATTGATACCTCTTATTCCTCGCTCTGTGTTTTCTCAAGAACAAGAGGCAGCTTGTGGGAACTGCCCTTCCCTGATGCCCAAGTCTCCAATACCAATTAGAAATCAGTTAGTTTGTTAGAGAAAAAATTGACAACATAATTAGAAAAACAGTAAAACATTGTTTCCTCAGGCTAATGCCCGTTGGCCAGTATAACCTTCTGTCATCCGTTTTGTCAGTATTGGTTAGAGTGTGGAAGCCTCTTGATGATTTATGCATTTGCCTGTTGTGTTCTCAGTTCTTTAAAAGAGCTTTGGCCACTGTCAGAGGTAGGATGCTGGGCTAGCGGGATCTTTGATCTTGTCCAGTACAGACACTCATGCTTTTATGGTGTTATGTTTTTTACAAACTAAGAGGAGTTCTTTTGTTTGCTTCCTTGCTTACCTTTGGGTAAGTGTTTCTGCTCCTGTGCTTCTCTTTATGCAAACTGAGTTCAAAGGCGAAATGCAAAATATGTCTGCGACATGCTGCTATACAAGTTTTTTTGATGTCTCTTGTTTTCAGTGATCTGTCAGAAAGTAAGGTTTTGTCTCAGTCTTACTGCCACTTTTTTATACCACGTACACTTTCAGACTTGTTTCTCCCAGATTCTCATTTATGTAGTAGGGCCCTGTCTCCTTGAGTTGTTTCCCCAGTCTAGCTGATCCACATTTTTTCTGGTTTATCATTAAGACCTAGTGCTCAGATATCGACAAATGAAGATGTTCAGTGTTGACACTGTTTTATGATGTTTGATACTCTATTTAAGGTGATCATGTTTGCTGTGATGCAGGCCGTGATCTCAGTTATGTGTAGTGAGTACTGATTCATATGCCAGGGAAGGTGCTGGAAAACGTCTGTTTCCTGGATCTGCGGTCTAGGTGATGCTGAATGTTCTTATTCGTTAGCGTCAACAAATGGTGCTCCAGTTATTGTTGGTAGCACTGTAGAAATCCTAGCTGAGGCTGTCAAAGTGCTTTACTGAAGCCTGTTCAAGGTTCCTGAGCCATGTAGGCACACCGTGAATATTGTTGAAGAGGAAGAGCTTATGCCAATCTGCTTGTGTTGCTGGAAAGGCAGGGCAGAGGGGACTCTTGGAAGGAGACTATTATTGCACCTCTCCATGGGAATCTTTAGTAAGAAGCAAAAGATTTGTTTGAAATTAGGGTACAGATGGTGAGGAAAAGAAGCTTTGGAGAGTGGGCCTGCTACTAGTTCTGCAGCACCGTCCCTCCTTCCTTCAGTGGCAGTAGCATTGAAGCAGCCCGCTCAGCTTTCCGCGGCTCTGAGTGATGAAGGTAGGCAGTGAAGCCAGGCTGTTTTGCCATTCCCCTCAGGCTACTGCCAGAAGCAATCTAATCTGCCTTTTGCTTTCAGATAACTGTGATAATACACATATTAATTAAATAGACACTTGTATTATTAACATAGTACGTAATTTTAATTAGTAGTTATTTTCCAGATATATTTTATTATTGAAATGAGTATGAGTTAACAAGAACAAGCAAGTCAGAATTATTCTTTTTCAATTTCCTATTTATTAAAATACAAAACTGGTGGCAAGTGACTTTGCTGCCTGAGAAGCAGATCGGAGAGTAGAGAGTTCTTCGTTGCCCTATTCAGCAGGTAGGGAATTTCTCCTAAATCCTTCACAACTGAAGTGAGTGAGGTTGGAAGGGCAGTGAGATGGATGGAGCTCATGTGTTTGGACCAGGCATCTGCAACACGTACCAGGTGCAATACCTTTGATGGAAGTTTCTTCATGTCTTCTATGCCAGACTCATACTGTAGTCGTGGCAGGATTCCTGAAGGATGTCTATACTGCTCTTCAAGAATGAGATTGTAGACAGGGCATGTTTCTAAATTGCTGCTCATATAAGTAACTGCTTCCCAGAGGTCCCAACACCAAGTGTCAGGGGTTGTCTTATGCCCTCACTGTAATTACTAGCTGAGAACTGGTAGTAGAGCAGGCTGGCTGCATCTGTACCGTATGCCTGGATGTCTCTTGCGGCGCCAGAGTGGCTGAAATAATGCAAAGGCATGAAATAGCTCTCCCGAGTGTTTTTATAGCATGGAACTGAGACTATATATGTCCTGGAACGTGGTTTATGAGATGTTTGAGGGGCAAAATTTGCTGCAATAATGCTGAAGGATGGTAGAGAATGGAGGGAGTCAGTCGCACAGCGGACGCAGCAAACGTGGTGCAGTTTCAACCAACTGACTTTTGTGATTATTCCCTGGAGTAAATTGTTCCCAACACTGCCTGTAGTTTGTCTGAGAGAGAACAATTTGGAACTGCCAAGAGTAGGGGAGTGATGAAACTATTAAGCAATACTTGGTTTTGTCTCATGGCCCTGTAACATTTAGCAGTCTGGATATACCCAAATAATCAGTTGTACTCAGAGGGTCTCTTCCAGGTGTACCCAGGGGCTCCCTTGCAGGTTTGCTGTCTACATGAACTGCAGATCTGGTCTTTTGGGCAACCCTGGATTTGCTCTCAGAAGAAAGTGTTTTATAAGACTTCAAAAGGAAGTTGATATTGGTTTCATTTAAGTCGGTGACAGTTCTGTCGTTAGCAGTAGGAATCAAATTTTATCCTTAGTGAATTGTTTTCCTCTTTTTACAATAGTAGGATTCTGTTCCCAACAAACTGCTGTACCAGGAATATTTTCTGCAGCTGAAGTGACAGCCTAAAGTGAAGTCATGCTGAAGATACTGGTATGTGATAAAAGCTACCACTTGGTGGCATCCACTCCATGCTTTATTTAGCTGAAAACTCCACAGCCAGCAAGCTGAGAAAACTTTCCGAGTTCCTGGCTCGACATTCTTTAAGGGTATTTAAAATAGTTAACCTTACACTAGTCCTGGTTGGTATACTCAGGGCTTGACATGTGCATGACCTACCTTCTGCTTGTGTTTTAGTGTGGGAGTATACACATTTACTGACCTTGCAGTTGACTCAAATAATCAAAGTGATTAAACTCTGTCTTTGTCCTGTTCTTTGAAAGGCTGTACAACTGTTTTTTATTCACGGAAAACCTGTTTAAACTCTTGGACCCTTGGTCTTGACCTTGCTGTGTACCTCAGTTTAAAACGAGCCTTGATTTTAGATAAGTCAATTAAAAGCAAAAAATAGCATAGATCTGGTTAGGAGGAGAGTGTACTTGAAATGAGTTCTTGAATTTTTCATCTGCACTTTTCAAAGGAAAAATATTCAGGCTCATTCTGGAAAGTGTGTAACATAAATTAAGGTTTATTAGGAGATGTAAACAGCTACGGATTCGCTCTACCTAACTTTTGACATTTGAATGAGAACTCAGAAATATATTTCACCAACAAAAATCTTAATTTGGAGGTCCCTATCTGTCTCTAAAATGATATATGGCACAACAATCTCATTCAGTTTGACTCTCATAAGTACCTAACTTCAGATTTACAGGTGCAAGCCCATCCTCCTTGTATTTGTTGTCAAAGTACTGTGAAAAGAAGCAAGACAATATTTTTAAAAATGGCTGGTAGTGCTGCTTAGTGCAGTTATCCTTAAGTAGGCAGCTTTTCTGATAGTATTGGTCTGATGTAAGGAGAATCAAGAACTTTTGGGTTGGTCTGCAAGTCACTTTGGGGAACATAATGTAGTAATGAGCATGGTGTGAGATCTAAATAAATGCCATTTGGCAGTTTGTGGAATGGTATTAGAACAATATTTCTACTTTTGAATGTTTCACCCATAAAATCCACTTGTGATGGTAGTGAAATTAAAAAAAAAACTAAGAAAACTGTATACTCATAATCTAATTGCATTATATGATGATAATTGAATGGTAGATGACATTTGAATCTTATTCGTTGCTTTGACACCTAGATTCTTGTACTCCTGCTTGGAGCTGAGATTAGAAGGTTTGAGGGTTGTCTTTTTTTTTTTTTTAATTTAAAGGAAATTTCAGCAGCCATTCCTAGGTCATTGGAGAGTTGGTGGATACTATACACTTCCCAGCACTTTTTAGACTTCTTTTTCCTACTAATAAAACCAAAATAAAATTGAACAAAAATGTCTGAAAACTTGATAAGCAAATAGTCATTATGAATAAATGAGATTGCTACTACTTTTGGAGGCAATAAAAAAATTTAACTATTAAAACATTACACATAATTGAAACTTGCTGACTTATTTTGTGATTTTTTCAGCATAACCTGATGAATCTCCCATTCCTCTCTGTGGCCTGTGTCAGTGTGGTGAGGGTTGTGCTTTAAAAAATGCAGTCATGATCCTCTTTTGCTAATGATCCTCTTTTTTGCACTTTTATTAAACAGGGTAAAGAAATAATCTGAGTTAATTTCTTCTTGGAAGTTAACGCTGATAATCCCAGGAGCAATACATGACACCATTCCACGTTTCCACCAGAATAATCAGTCATGTTATCAAATGACTGTGAATTCAGAGAACAGTTCATAATTCTCAGTACCTCGTTGTTCATCACATCTCTCTAGTCCTTTGACATTTGCTCGGCATTGTTGTTATATACATTTAAAAAATTACAACTAGGAACAGGCCTGCATTGAAGAAAACCCAAGTATATGCATCAGTCTGCTTCTAGAGGGCAGCAAATGACTGTGTTTTAACCACGAGAGAAAATACAACATTCGCATACGGTTCTGCCAGCAAACCAAAGGCACAATCCAGCATCTTGTAGTTAATGGCAAACTTCCCATTTTCTTTGATGGGAACAGAATCAGGCCCCTGTTGCTTTCCTTGCTATCTTAGGTGGATAAGTAGTGTGCATAAAATACATTGGACTCCTGTTATCAGTCGTCATTGTTTTAAACAGAGGATGCAAACACTATAGTTTTTATTAACATTCTGAGACTACAATTCATCTGATATAAAAAAGTACATGACATAATTGTAATAGTGTTTATCTAAATATTCATTGGGTTTTTTAATGTGTTTTGTTTTGTGATATTTAAAGAAATGTGAATAATTTTTTTCTCTGCACACACATGGTAGAGAATAGTGGGGGATGCCCCCTCTTTTGGAAAAAAACCTACTGATAAATTCACAAGTGTTGCTTAATGCAATCAAAAGAAAGAAAGATGGTAAGTAAAAGTTTTATTTTAAATGTAATTCACTTTTATTTATGCATAGGTTTTTCTATAGCACTCTGTACCATAGCACTGGTATATTCACATGTAAACTTATACCAGCAGTGTAATATAACTGGTGATAAATTGCCTAAACATCTCATAACCGTTATATTTTTCTTGGTCCGTGGTCTGTATCTATAGAAGTTATTCTAATTTTGTAGCCCCTGTGGTACCTTCAGCTAGACTTCCTCTTCTTTTTCTCTCAGAAAAAATACACAATTTCTTCTCAAAATTACATTAGTTGAATTTGTACAGGGCTAGAGGAATGGGAACTGATCAGGTAGCAGCTTCTTTAGAGAGTGTGTCTTAACTCTTTATCTCTTTGGCCCTTTGCTTAGGAAGAACTTAAGTTTTGTGCTCCACATACCTAGGGAACAATCTGGCTGCAGATATAAGCTGATGAAATTGTAGAAGTTCTCTAATGTATGATTTATTCCTCATGGCTGCCTATGAATGCAGAAAACTGAAAACAGCCACAGCTTGGTGCATTCTGATAATGCAGAATCTGCGTTGTTGGCTGGGAACATGGCTTGTATATCCTCTGGCCTGGAGGGTATTTGTACCAAGTATCAGAGTACCAGAAATAACAGTCGGTGTAACAGAATCAGGCGCTGAGTGTCATAATTTCAATGCTATGCAGGTCAAGAAATGGATTGTTCAAATACAGGCTGAGGAACTCTCTTTTAGCTGAGAAGCATCCCAGAGCATTAGATCAGATGCCTCTGGTTGAGGGAGAGCCCCTGTGGATGATGTTCACAGCACCCTTGCCAGTGGTGGCCTTTCCTGAAGGAGTCCATTCCTTTGGTGGTGCTCTGAGTCCAGAGCTGCTGGGAGGAGGACGCGAGCTGTACACGATGGCTCTTCTGGAGTCTAATGAAGCCTACAGCTATTTGCTTTGTCTCAGAGATAGCCCTCACCTCTTTCACCAGTGAACAATTCCAGTGGCAACCCTGGTGCAAATCAGATCTCATTTCAATCGCATTTTTTAAAATTGTATTGGAACTAGCTTTTCCAGGTCTGCATTGGTGTTACTCTGTTTTCAGTGCTGGTCCTGGTTATCTCTGAAACCATTTACAGTTCTGATTCAATTTTCTAATACAGACAAGTCTAAAGGGCGACTCTCACCATAGTTTCAATTTTTCTTTTCAATAGTTATGAATAAAACATAACGTAAGGGGGAAAAAAAAAGCTTTTGTTGTCTACTTCTGAAGTGTACAAAGGGAACATCGAATATTCTGTGTGACTTAGTGCCTGAAAAAATCACAGCAAGGCTTCTAGAAGAGTCAAGAGGTGAAACACTTTAGCTAGATATGATATCTTTGAGATGTCTCAAACAGGGAAATACTGTTGAATTTTGCACCCATAAAAAGAGAATTTTTGTTCTTCTCCAAGGTTTATGTTTAGTTTTTGGCAGTCTAGAAATGATGATGTTTGCAGTGGCATAGTTGTTTCTCGGAATAATTATTCATTACTCATTTCAGAAATATTTGCACAGACACTGGCCCACAGCATGCTGTAGTTTAGGCTACTAAGTGTATTACTTCTTGGCTGCTGACGTCTTCAGCATATGGTGCTTTATTTTGTTGGCCACAGGAATGTTCTATAGTCTTGCAGTAGCATTGAGTGTGTGTGGTTCTACTCTGAAATGTGATGATTTTAAAATGATAGTAACTAATTCAACAAATAAGTTCCTTGTGCTACTCAAATCATAACTGACTACTAACAAAAATAAATTTCTCTCTCTATCTGCCCTTCTCTTAGCAGGGCAAAACCAGCAGACTCAGTGCCTGTGCTGGTACATGAAATGCGTTTGGTGTATTCAGGGATCAATATACTGCCCTATGGCAGCTCTTCCCTTATTAAGGAGCTGCCTCTTGGGATGTCTACCTCTACCCACCTGAGTTTTTTATACAGTTATTATTTGTTAAACTATCAATGAAGTTTTGAATAGGTCTCAGTAAACAAACTTAATCTTTTATTCACATTTCAGCAATGACATCAACATGAATCAATAGGGATAATTTAAAAATCTGGGAATTGCTGTCACTTTTTTCTCATGCTATAGAGAGACAATTATGCTGAGGTAGGGGTTTTTTTTTTGTTTTGTTTTGTCTTTCTTTCATTCAGTTTACAAGATTTTATTGACAGCCCTTTTTAACTAGCCATACTTTCATTTTGATACAGGAGAAGACAAGTGAGTAAGCCAGCTTGACAGGCACAAGCTCAAACACAAAGCAACTGGGAAGTTAAGGACCGAGATAACCAAGGAAAATTTGAGACTGAATTCAGAGGTGTCAATACCTTCCCAGTTTATAGCTATATCAGGACATAACTATGCTGTGGGCACAAGAGACAGCTTTGCTGTGTGCTGCCGTTGGAGCTGGAAGTGCAGCGAGGGATGCAGAGGACGGCGCTGGCTCCGAGAGCCAGCCTGGTGAAATGTGTGCTGGCTGTGGCAGCTGACGGATGTGAGCTGGTGTCTCTGCACAGCAGCGCATCGGGCATGAGGCAGCTCACCTGGAGGTCTCCGCAACAGCCTCCTTTCTTTGGGCAGGAGATAGCTTCATTTTCTTATGGAGAAATGGTTATGATCCGTTTCCAGGTTATTGCACAAAACTGAAAACAATCAGGAAGTCGGTCCTTCTACTTTAATAGAACTGGCCATCCTTACAAGTCAATAAAAAAAACCCTCCTCAGATTGACAGGGGTGGAATAAGTGAAATTAGGCTTTATTGCGCTTTGAATTTCCTAAAAAATCCATCCAATGTCTCACTCGGAGCACATGTGAAGGCAGTCTTGCTGTACTATAACATGAACTGCGATAAACTCATCCCAGTTTGTCCATGATGTGCAAACTATCCATGTGTATATGCTGGAGTTTCATGCACAAACACACATATAAAACTTTAAAAAAATAACTTCCAATTCAAGTAGAAACTTACTAAAAATAGATATTTTTGCTTAATTACATTGAAAATAACTTTATTTTATACAGTCTACAAGTTTTCGTTTCAAATTCTCCTAGAGACACTGCTATCAGATGAAGAAATCATGCTACACTATCTTTTTCTACAGGTTCCTTACTTTAACAGACTCTGATTTGTTATGTGAGTAAGCTAAAAGTTGACTCAGTCAAACAAACCTTTAAAAAAGCAGCACTAAGCAGTGGAACTGTTGCTTAAACCTTGTTTTCAGTGATGAAGGCAGCCCAAAGAAACCAAACCTTTGGCAAAAACTAAACTCAAAGCTAAGAAGAAAATTCCATACCCTAAAAATAATGTAATAAAAGATTTTCCTTGTGTCTCTAGCTAAGGTTGCAGTAAAGTTGACACAAAAAAGATAAACAGTTGTTCATTTTTGCCCTTTAAAAGACTGTATTAACCCTGGCCTCTCTGCTTTTTTTAACAGGTAGAGAACAGACACTCAAGAGAAATACCCCTGGAAAGGTATGCTAATGGCTGTGTGAATAGGGAGAAGACATGTTTACTGCAGAGGTTCAGCTACCACTTGCTGTAAGGCTTGGAAGTGTGGTGCCAAGGGTTGTTTTGGCTGGGCCTGGCCATCTCAAGGTGGAGCTCTTCCCAGAGAGTTTGTCATCCCGGCTGCACAGCCGCCAGCTAGGGAGCACCTGGTCCTGCCACCTTCTTGCTGTGATGCCGAACACGCAACCCTTATGCTTTCTAGGGGGAAAGGAGAAATGAGCTGCTTGGTTCAGTGAAGACAGTAATGGAGCCTGTCACTTCAGCCTTGCTGTAGCTTATGCAGAAGTTTCTCAGTTAATTGTAATGGACTGCCAGATGCAAGGCAAAATCAGGTCTTAAAAGTTTGAGCATGGCTTCAGATAACATGCATGGAACTTTTCCTTGTTAAGGGCTATAAAAATAAAATCACGAGGTTATTGCTTAAGAGTCAACAGAAAATGCACAGTGGTACTTAAGGTCACCTGCAGAGCTTGATGACAAATTAGTGTTGTTTTCTAAGATTATCTTAGCTAAAATGATAAATCTTGGTACAGCAGATACTCAGTGTGTTAACAGTATATATAACCTTTTCTCAATTGAGGAAACGAAGACTTTTGAATTAGGCGTGTTTTTCATTTTGGACTCAAATCATGGAAATATAAAAATGTTTCCCATAATTGTTTTTAACTACACAGTTTAAAGCAGAATCATCCACCATATGCATGATTATTTTCAAGACATTAATAATACCCTGTTAGTAGTGTCTCCAACTCTAAGAGATATACTGCAGCTTTGAACTTTGATAATGTATCATCATGATAGTGTATCATTTGTAACAGATAATGCTGAAGTAAAGTGTATACAGACTAATGGAAAATTGGAATGTTATTTGTTTTCAACTAATTGCTTAGTTCATGTACTACGTAATACATGAATACATGTGATAGCTACATTATTATTTATTCTTGAGGCTGTGTAATTTAAGTTTTTGTATACTGCACTGTGTCTGTCAAAGAGTTCAAGAGTTGTAAGGGAGATTTAACTTTGTCAGCCTTGAAGATGAGGAAATAATAAAGCATGTCCCCACAAGGTGGTTAATTCTATATTGCACAGTTGAAAGAAACTTAAAATATTTTGTAGCTCATATAAATTACTGCTAGGTATGGACTGCACAACTGCAATTTCATATTCTTCCAGGAAAACGAAAATAAGGAAAACGCAGAGATATTTCCAGTGACAGTTTACTACTCATATTTCTTTCAAAATGTGCTAAAAGATTTCTATGGATACACTTGTAAAATTAAAACTGTTTGGTTTTGTGTGTGCTGAAGCTTAAGACATAACTCGTTAATTGAACAGTGAATTACAACAAAAAGCTTGTAACAATTTTTGGCCGTAGGCATTCCTACGTAAAGCACACTTCATGGAAAAAGAGAAAAAAATGGAAAGTGATGGTGAAAAAAATGCTGATATTTTAGTACATTATAAGCATGGTTGGAAAAATAGTGGGTTCTGAGAGATTCAGTTGAGTGTGTGCGCTTGTTTTGGGAGTTGGAAAGTCCTTTCTTATCTCTGGTATGGCAACAGGAGGATATGTTTCTAGTGCAAACATACTTGGACAGTTTACAGAAATCTGCTAAAGACTGATTCTGCTGAAGCTGAACTTCAGTTAAGTTAATTTTGATCATATACATAAGAATTGGTTAGAAAACCAAAAGAGTGAAATACATTATAACTGTTAAGTATCATTTAAATAATAAATTGATGCTTGTGGCAATTTAACCTTATATTTGATAGTAACAGGAATGCATACTTAACAGGAAAATGCACGATATACTAAAAATAAATCCTATTTTTCTAAAATGTTCTTTAGAATGAAGCATTGTTCCTTATTTTTTAAATGACATACTACTATTTCTTTTTTTGACCATCTCTGCTCACAAGTTCTTTATTTTCCCTTTTTAAAAATTCAAGAACTTTTATTGGGGTAACACCAAATAAAAATACAGAGGATACTTCCCAGAATAATTAAATGATAGTAAATGACACTTGATGTACTATGTCTTTTCTTCTGCTAGAGAAAATGTAAATGGAACTAGACAGGATTTTTTCTTCTATCAACCTTGTGCTCTCTGAGTAGGAGCTTGAAGTCCCATTGATATTTTTACTCAGGTTTTGAATTACACTAATTGCCTGTTTCATCAATATGCTTAGTTTGTTAGGGGTGTTGTATTTTATTTTCAAATGGCAGCTATATGACCACTTGCTGATATTTGTCTTTGTGGATGGAAAGCAACTTCCATGACCACAGGGAAAGTGAAATGAGATGCTGATGAGTTTGGCTGTACAGGAGCAAGGGGCTTGGATGGGGAAGAGAGGTTAAAAAGTCTTGGTTGGATGTAGAGAGTTTAAAAAGTCTTGGTTGGATGTAGAGGTCTGGAGGCATCAGAGAGCTCCAGGAGGTAGCGTGCTCCTCAGTGAGCCATGTTCTGTGCATGGCTGGGGAGCTTCTGATGGGATCCCACCAGTTGCCCTTCTGCCAAGGAGTCACCTGATACTCCTTTTCTACTTCTGCTCCAGACCCAAATGGTCATTAGATTTCTGAGAAGGATTGTTGAGAAGCCTCCCATGGCTGCAGCCCCAGCTGGCCAGGGAGTGGAGTGGGAGAGCTGCCTCCAGCAGCTTGTGAGGACTCCTCTTGGTTCCCATGAGGTCCCTAGCTAGGCCTGAGAGTTTTACACCTGCTGAGCGTTGGCTTTGTGCATATGTGTCTTTTCAGAGGAAAGGCATGCCTGTGAATATTTACCTCCCTACTTATGAGTTGTCTGGGCTGGCAAGGCAGCCCACTAGCTCTTGAAGGCAAGACCTAGAGGGCAGCCAGCCGGCTTTGCATCAGCTGAGTGCAGTACAGGGAAGGCATGCAGGGTAGCAAAAGAAGGCTGATGGTTGAAATGACACCTGAAAGCAGTCGGGGAAATACATCCAACTCTTGAGAATGCTTCTGAAGGCAACAGGGCAAAGGATAACTTTGAAATTGAAAACTGAGGTTTTGCTCTTTATTGAGTTTCTGGTGTATGACTAATGTCGGTCACAGTTTTGTAGCAGTGGGAAGGTATGACTAGAGACCCCACACCCCACATGAGAGGTCGGTGATCCTACTGAGGCACCCAGACCCTGTGAGATGCAGTCTCTCTAGCAGACGTTTAAGTTTGCAGGAAACTCTTACGGCTTTTATGAGATGCAGGTGGAGCAGCAAGCCTGGTTGCTACTAGTGGCAGAATCAGGCCTTTATGTGGTTAATAATATGCTATGTGCAGCTTTAGTAATCAGTTGAGAGAAATTTTGGCTTCTTTTGAAAAATCAAAGTGATCATTCACTTACACTGAGCTGACACCAGAAATGAGTCAGAAGGGATCTTGATCTGAAAGCTTCCCTGTAGGGCACGTTCATGCGTCCTCAAGCTTTTCTCCTCTTTCCCTGTGAGGGCCTGCCCTCATCCGGTTCATAACACTTTGACTTTCTGCCTGATGTTGGTAACTTTTGAAAAGTTGCCGAGAGGCAGAATTATCTGATTCACAGGAACCTCTGCGCATTCTCAAAAAAAAAAAAAAAATTATATTTCTCAGTAAGAAGGATTTTTTTGAAAATTTTTAGTAGAGTGATCATCATTTCCTGCTGAAGCCATAGGGAAAGTTAATTTAAGCACTTTGTATAATCATGATTTGTTGTCCTATCTGGAATCTTTTATCGAAATGGATGAATGGAGCAATACCAAATAAACAAAAATTTGAAGATGGGGATTTCCAAAGTGGATTGATCTTGTTATGTTCCCACTTTATAAGCTTTAACTGATATGCTAGGCCAATATTTGCCTTCCCACATTTTCCTTAGGACTGCTGTATGTACTAAAAAACCTGGGCAGAGGGCTGAAAAAATTATGAAGCAGTTTTGCAGTGGAAATAATTTTGCTGCAATGACTTCTAACAAGAAGGAAAGGCACTGAAATAGGAGAGCAAAATAAATCAAATAAACTGCTGGTTTCTCCCAGAAGCTCCAGAGCGTTACTTCTTGTAACATCATCAGGAGCTGTAAGGAACAAAATTTACATTTAAAGGCCCTCCTTGGTTTCCAGAATAAGTGCTGTGGCATGAGGAGAGGGGTAGTGCAAACTTTATGCTCCTCTCCATACTTGACCTGTGAAATATTTGAGTGAAAAATGAACTTTGCAGACAATATGAAAATAATAAAGGGAAAGCAGGACTTCACCTTTATTTTTGGCACGTATCAAGTCTCTAGTTTGATAACTGCTAGAACCAGGTCCTTGCTTCTTCCTCTGTAAGTGGCCTCTCATCTTCCTAAGAAATCACATTCTGCAGTTCACCATCTCATTTTCCACTTGGAGGGAAGATTTTAAGTCATCTCACTGTGTGAGAGCCTTTCTCTTCATGATGTCCTGGTCGTCAGTATATGTGAGGAGATGTCAGATTCTCTCCCGAGGGTGGGCAGGCTTACCGCTCCTGTCCTTTCACAAGAGGATACTTTCCAAAACTGGTTTTCTGCATGTGTGTGCATGTGCCTTCTCTCTGAACTCTCTCAACAGCTATTTGAAAGCAGTTAAACAAAGTTCTCCAGCTGAGACCAAACAGGTCTGTTGCTGAACAGAATTCCTCTACCACAGCATCGCTTTTAGGGAGAGAGAGAGAGAGGAGCAAGTTCAGGGCAGATATAGACAGCGGCAACCTGGCAGATTGACAAAATCCATAGTCCTTAAGCTAAAAATATCCATCTTGTTTTGAATCTTTTGTACCTTCTTGTAATCTTCCAAGGGAGATTTTTTTCCCTCACTATCTAATTTCTGGAATTTTAGAGACTTTTTTTTTTTTTTTCTTAATGTTTGCTGAGGCCTCTTTACAAGACCAGTACCCACAGCAGAAACTTCTGTTTGGTTATTAAACTTGTTATGACAGAGAAATCGGTCAAGGTGCTAGGCTGTCCCTGGCTGAGGAAGGTGGTTGCTCTCAGGAACTGTTCAAGTAAATCTGCACGATCTTGAAGAGAGAGGGCAATTTTTAATAAGTCACTGCACATTAAATCCTCCTGTAGCAACGCACTACCCCCTTCCTTCTGGTTCTGGTCTTCAATTTCTGATGTAAATTTATTCATGGCCATTTGTGTTGGTGTTTTGCTTTGATTTATATAGCTCTTTCCAGCGCTGATGTTACCCCTTTTATATCCCTAGAGAGTAATCATATCTCAGCTGAGACTTTGTTTTGCTGGGTTAATAATCGGAGCTTTTTGACTCTTTTTATTTTCTTTCCCAATTGTTCTTTTAGACTATCCCAGCATCTTTTCCAATTTTCATGAAAATGGGTACCAAGCTGATGCATAGCATTCCAAATCAGGATTTACCATTGGCAGTAGTGCCAATGGCAGTAGTGCCAATCCTCTTTTTGCATTATCCGATTAATCCTAAATTGCATGATTTGTCATACCAAAATCACGTCCAGGGTTGACACCTTTGATTAGGATCAACCATACAATCAGTTAAAAAACCCTCATTTTTTTTTCTCTCCTTCTGGTATTAGTAAACTAACTGGTAACAAAAATTCTTGTTACTAGCCCCAAAGTGCAGTAATTCACACTTCATACTATGCCTGCTATTCTCATTCCTGCTATATCAGGCCTGAAGGACGCTTAAGATTATCATGGGCAATTCACAATAAAAAAGAAGACATGTTCATTGTCGTGAGGAATTTGTAAACTTATTCAAAACATGACACTATTTGATGGTATCAAGGCTGAGGTAGATCAATAAACTCACAGTATAGCTGAGAAAGTCTAATAGATAGCATGATGGGATTAATAAGTTTTTGTTTAATGACTAAAACAAATAATTTTATTTATTTATTGGATTGATGTGCAGCAGCAAAAATAGCTGACAATGTTGGAAATCATCAGAAAGGGTATTCGGAATAAGGCAGGGAGTGTTATTTTGTCACTATGTAATACCTTGTAGCATCCGCATCTTGGGTTCTGAATGCCATTCTGGTGTCTGCATATCAAGGACAGTGGAGAAGGTACAAAGACGACAGCTAAGATGATTAAGAGGATGGAGTAGTAGCCTTATGAGGAGAAACTATAAAGGCTGAGACTCTTCAAACAGGAGACAAGAAAGCTGTGGCAGTATGATTAAGCTTTAGGAAACTGTGAACATGTTGGATAAGATGAATGCAGAACTGCTTTTTAACAAATTCTTCAGTATTAGAAATACAGGGAGCTTGGTGAAGCCAATAGGAGGCTGGTTTAAAACAGATGAAACAATACATTTTTACTTCAAAGACAGGAAACTGCTGGATTTACTTGCTACAGAGGTCTGTGAAGACAGTATCAGCAGGTTCAAAATAGATTAGGCAAATTTGTGGACATCAGGTCCAATTAGATTGGAGCCTACTCAGAGCCACATCCAGTTGAATTTTGAACAACTGCGAAGATGGAAGACCGTAACCTCTCAGGGCAACCTGGTCCAGTGTTTGACTGCCCTTCTAGTGAAAGAGGCTTTCCTAATCTTTAATGGGAATACTGTATATTCCAGCTTGTGTCTGTTGCCTCTGGTCGCATCGCCATTCACCTCTGGGAAGAGAGTGGCTCCATCTTCTCTCTACTGTTCTATCAGGTAGCTGATGATAGTAGTAAGATGCCCCACTGAGCCACCTTTTCTCCAGGTAGAACAAAGCCAGGTTTCTGTCCTCTCCTCATACATCTTATTCTCCAGCCCCTGACCATACTGATGGCCCTTCACTGGCCTTTCTGCAGTATGTCCATGTTTTCCATTGTTTATTGCAATGAAATATGTTAATTTGAAGCCATAGTATTTTGAACTGATGTCTTCTTTTTCGTATTTGTTGTTTCAATGAGTTTTTAAATCTAGAGAGACAGTAATATCATACTTATTCCCATCACTGAAGTATATGACATCTGGTCACTGATATTGCTGATTCTACAATTTGGGTTTTCAACTTGAGAGCGCTGTAACTCCCCAAATATTCGAAGTGACAATTGCAAAAATATTCTTCTTCCACCTTCTAGAAATAATGTCATAAACATTGTCAAAATTCATTAAGTTTAAAGGGCAGCAAGGTCTAATCTCTGCATAAGGGATGGGATGAAAGCCACATGCTCCAGAATTTTAATGAGAATTCCTCAGTTGACTTAAGATGGCTGTTCCAGTGATGCAGAAGTTCCAGGTATTATCTGCATCCCCTGTACAGACTTTTCTATTTTTACCTCTCAGGCAGAAATCCATTGTGTAGCTTGAACAATGAAGCTGCTGATACTTCTGGGATTAAGGCTGTTATAATGATGGTCCAGTCAGTCCACTGAAGTCAGCAGAGAAAAAGCATTTAATTGTCCCATCTAAGAGCAAAATGTCATTCCCAAGGTGCATATCTGTACTGTACATACCTAAAAGAATGTAGCTACTTGCAGGTTTTCCTCCCCCCAAAACCAGCAAAAAAAGTCAGATATCTGCTATGTATTGATTTACTCCACTGCTCCCAGACTGAATTGGGTAATAGCTTGCCATTAGCTTGCAGTTCATCATCTGGTGGCATCTAATCAATAGATCAAGTGGTAGTTGCAGTTAATCTTATTTCTACATATCAATGTACAGATCTGCACAGAGTTTCATTTGTTTCTCTTCAGCCTCTTCAAGAATGATCCAAGAATTCCCATTCTTGATGACAGGATGGATCCAAAAACCTGCTGCGTACCCTCCCTCCCCTTCTGTGATTTCCCTGTAACCACATCCAGACTTCGGCAATTCACATTCAGTTCAAATTTAATCTTAATTCAAACTCAGTCTTCTCTTTCTTCCATCCCTTCCTTTTTTTTTCACATTTCAGACATACCATCAGCTTTTTCTGTACCTGACTGGCACATTAGGGAATTTCTGCACCTGCTTCTCATCAGCTGCCACCTGGGTTCCTCTGCCCAGCTCTTTTGTGGATCCCCCTTTCCAGTCCTCTCTCTGATGGTTTCCCACAAACCTCTGCTTGAGCAGTATTTTGTCCTTCCTTTCATGAAAACAGCAGGCTTTCTCATATAAGCATTTTTGTTCTGGACTGCTATTTGGCATTCCTGACTTTCTCATTAAGCTACCTGTACAAGACTTAATCCATCTCATACGGTTCAATAATTTGGTTTATTTTTCTAATGCTATGTATAAACTGATCGGTGCATGTGGTACAGCAGTACCCCTGCAGTCATAGTCCCCTGAAGGTTCAGGTCACAGGTAGATCTGACTCACAGATTGTGGCTTTCACTCCAGGGAAAACGGGATGTCAGGGTGAAGGAGCTTGCTCTTTGCCCAAGTCCAGGGTGTGTGCTCGCTCTTTGCCCAAGTCCAAATTTCTGGAGTGCGCATTCCAGCCCGAGGAGGCTGGAAGCGCCTCAAGGTGCCCCAGCTTGGACACAGCCTAAAAGACCAGAACACCCATGGATTTTTTTTTTTTTTTTGTTACTTATCTGTATTTGGACCCAAGTCAGACAAAATAGAAGGAAAACACAAGGCTGCATTTGTGTTACCTGCTTTGCAAGTCACTGCTTTTAGTAACGATACATTCAGATGTATTACACAAAGCAAAGAAATAATGTTTCTAGAAGTAACTGTCTGGACTCTCATTGAGAATACCAATAGAAATAGAAACAAATCAAAATCAAAACAAAGACATATCTGATCTAATTTGACATTTACAAATCATGAACTTCAGATTTGTGTTTGACAGGTCTGTATTGATCCAGCAGGAAAAAAAAGCCTTTCACTGTGGAGCAACTGAGATAAAAAGTATTAGAAGAAAACATGTGAGTCACAGAAAATGACATTTGGACCCATAAATGAGCAGTGTGGGCAAATTAACTGAGGACACACAGCACAAGTTTTGAAATGACAGCAACAAAAAAAGATGAGATGAGAGGGATGCAGTGAAAAGAAGGAACTGAACGGCAATGATTGTGCTTGCTTTGGAACGGGCTGCTAGCTAGTGGGAAAAATAATGGATGCAGCTGGATAAATTACTGAGTTTTGGATGAATTTTGCAGCTGGGATGGTGACATAAACCACTTGATACCAGGACTCTTTTCCTTGATTTATAACCTGGTCACCCATCCATCTCCAAACATCACTTTCTCTATAGCGTACACTTCTGGAATTGTGCCCCTCAAAACTGGGGAAGTCATTGGAACAATAAAGAAAAATATAGAGTTCTTTCAAGAACTAATAGTTTTGTTATCTTGTGTGAGTCAGCTTGTGTGGGAGTTGAAGAGCTTTGTAGCACATTTGTTAACTCTGTGCAGCTAGTGAAGTTTAGTGTTTAAATGAATGCCTGTGAAAGTTGTCTCATCCAACTAAATCAATTTATTTTAAGTCTTTGCAACAAATCTGTTCTTACAATCTCTTTGGTATTGGGTTAAATTCCTCAGTGTAAAATGAATTGCTTATCAGATTTTGCACATTATGAAAGCTGTATCCTCAATGTTTCCAGGCTTGAGTCTATTAATTGGTGGAATTTAAAGATGAATACAGATGGTAAGCCTATTAATAAATGATGGGTAGGGAAGTACACACCGATTCTTAGAAAAATATTATATGTGGAGTGTACTGTGTAGTTTAAGATAAGACTGATTTTCATCCCCAAGGAATTTTTATATATACTTGCAAATTAGACCTAATATATGTATGTAAAAGAAAAGGACAACTCTGCAGCAGGATGAAGTTGCTCACTTTTAGTGTAAAATAGAAATGGTCTCATTAAGACAGAATATTAAACAAAAGAGAGAGTAAGCATCTCTTGGCTGAGGATAAGGAGAAAATATTTAAATCAAATGCAACGTCTCTCTATCCAGTGTAACACACGTACTTTCAGAGCTTGGCACAGATGTGCATGTGCTTTGTGAGGGTTTACAGGCTGGGGCAGAGGCAGTGCAACATTTTATGAGAATACCACGAGTGCCAGGACCACCGACCCACCGTGTGATGCTGCTGCAGTCCTTGCTGGTTGTGACCTTGCCCCAGCTGGGGTGCGTGTGGCTGTCAGAAGCTGATGGCAAAATGGCACTTCAAGAAGCCTACTTTGGAGTAGGGTATGTATGTGTAGGCCAGGGAAAGTAAAAAGCCACTCTGTTACCGAGGTGGTGCAGAGAAGATGACATCACATGCTGAACTCTGAACGTCTTTTGGAGGTCTATGTTACAAAGAAAGAAGGACGAGCTCAGATCAGTTGCTTTTCAGTTGGTGGGGATGTAGGAGTGTGGAGATCTTGCAGGACAGTCCTGTAAAAGAGTTTAAACAGAAGGCTTAATCACCCAATTCTCACCTTCTTATTTCAGCAAGCTTGCTTCCAATATGTGCAGAGCCTCCTGGCTGCTGGCGTGTACACCACAGCCTCAAGGGAAGAGTGCCTTGTGGATAACCTCGGGTAGGATCTGACCCATGTTGCTCTCCACGCAATACTGGGGACTCTAAGAGACACGCAGTGACTTTTACTTCTGTGATGCAGACAACAACGGCTTGAGTTCAGCTGCTTAAAAAGAAGCCTTTCCTTACTGAAATGTCCTGCAGAAGTTAATCTGGGAGTTGAAATGAATAAATTCAAGCTAGTCAAATAGGAGTTCTATAAAAGTGATTCTAAAACCCACAAAATTTAATAGGCAGTGATATTACCAGTGAAAAAATCTACCGGATTGGCTAAACTGTCTGTAGACCATGCTCTATTTAACTGCACCACTGTTATTCTAGTAGGAAAAAACTGCAGATGGACATAAACACTAATCTGTTATGATTAATAGATGGTTGTATCCTAGCCTGTCCCAAGTATATTTCTAGTATTTCATTTAGGCTGGGAAATGATATCTGCTCCTTTAATTGCAGTCTCTCTTCTGGAACTGCTGTTGTCTGAACTAACTTCAGCAGGCTTTGTCTTAACCTGATGGTCAAAGATGTTTTTAGCTGAGCACAGAGTGAAGTTACAGCTTTGTAAACAGCTTAACTAATGACTATACTTACTTCAATTGGCCGGCAGACAGTGTGTTATGTTGTGTGTCAGTCTAATTCATTTCTGAGAAACTGGTGGAAGTTGCTATTTTAATTATCAATCCTTTTACTCACTAAGCACCCTGCTAACTTCCCAGGCTTATGCTGTTGCCCTTAGGTGATAAGGATTTAAGATAAAGTGGCCAGATATGGCTGTACAATGTTATCATTCACATTTTTATAAGCATTTAGAATATGGTAGGCACCTTACTAGGCACCTTACAAAACAAGAACCTGTCCTTGTCCTAAGAGCTGCATTCGGGATGACACAGATGTCCATCATATGCTAGAAAGCTAGATAACAGGGAATGCATGAGAAGAAAGAAAAGGATAATAACATGGCGACATGGGTATGCACCGAGGTACAGACAGCAATGCGGCTTCTTTTCATTACCTCTCTTGCCCTAGACTTCTCAAAGGAAAAATAATGGAATTGAACTTTTGGTGTTGACTTGAGTAGGAGGGAGCTGATGGATTGAGAGAATGTTGGAGGAAGAACACCCTTCATGCTATGAAATTACAGAAAAGCAGATAAATATAAGTTAAAGTTGCATATGTACTGCTTTCAATCCTGAATGCCAATGTGCAAATTTCACTGTATATTATAAATGTAGAACAAAGTTCTTACAACACTTAAGTTACCGAGCTCCCATTGGCATAACTGCAGTCTAAATTTTACTCATTTTCTTCACTGGTTTAAAACCTCTTGATCAAATCCAAATCACCTTTTTAAGACTCTGGGATAATCCTTCCGGAATACCTTCAGTAGTTCAGGGCTTTAGTTTGTGCTGCTTTATGATCAGTCTTTTGTATTTCCTGTACCTAATTATGCATTTTAATGAAGCTTGCCTCTATAACTTTCATCTCCCAAAGAGATGATAATTTTCACTTAGAATAATTTTAGAATTCTTTTAGATGATTAGTATTCTTTAGAATATATAATTTTTCTACTCTGGCAGTCGGAAAGATCATACTAGCAATTTATGCCTGGTTTAGCCTCAAAACCTACAGGAGTTTAACCAAGCCAATTTTAAGTCACACTGTTAGATAATCTATTTGCAAATATCCTTTTATATTGACTAAATTTGGGGTTGGATTGATAGATATCGGTACAAACAAAGAAGATGAAAGCTAGGTTTAAGTGGATATGACAGCATCCGCAATACACATTTGCAGTGATTCCCCTGTATCAGTTTCTACATCAGTTTAAGTTTTACTGCTGAAACGTGCTTCAAGACCTTCAGTTTTTTTTTATTTTATGCACAGAAGCTAACCTTTTAGCCCCGTGCCAGCAGTAGATCTGGTTTGTATGGATGTCACCACCCGTGGTCTCCATTGGCTGAGGTGGATGGTCCCAAGGTACCAGTGGCAAAAAGGTCAGGGCAGCGAGCAGGCGGTGGGGAAGATGTGGCGGTGGCTGGGTGTGATGGGCTGCTTATTTGTACAGGCAGAGAAAAGGCTGGAAATTACTGAGTGAAAACACAGTCAAGCAAGCTTAAAGAGCCTCCCATGAATTTTTGACTTAGAGCTGTCAGTGTTGCCAACTATTTTTAATGCTTGCCTCGTGGGCACAGCTAGAAGTATGAGTTTGATAGCAGGCACAGGTGGTGCCGTGGCCTATCCCATATTGTCCTAGGTCATGGGGGCAGAGGAGGCTATTACTGCCTGGAGTCCTCTCCAGCTAGGTGGGGAGCTGGAAGTGGGGGTGATTGCAACGAGCATTGAGTAATTGAGAGCTGCGACTGCGTTTGTTTATTGGGGAGGGCTGGAACAGCTGGAAGTGCTGACACAGACCCTTTGTAATCCTGCTGGGATCGTCATCCCTTAAATGGATTTTCATAATTGGGAGAGTATGAATAACATAAATAAAAGGTGGTGATTTACCTTGCTTTTCTTCTTGTTGTTTCCTGGAGTTTTATAGTATAGTTGTGTGCAGTCTCTGTTGGTAGGTGGTGGGTAGTCTGCTCGTATGAAATATTAATAATTGGTCCTAAATTATTGTTTTGTTGAAAATAATCTTCTCTAATGAAAGTGCAGAGGATGAGTGTTATTCATTGGACTTTTTTTGTGTGTTTCTATGAAGGTATTTTTATTTTGCTTGCTTAAGGAAATGAGACTTATGTAGTAACAGGCATATAGGTTTGTGTGCGCCTCCGTATGTATTATGTTTGTGAAGGCATATGAATACATGTGCCTTAGTGCCTTAATGCTTGTCTGCCCAATTAATTTTTCAGTTTAGTTACTGATTTCTACCAAATTTAATAAAGGGATAGAAGTCTTACAGTCACTATGTTCTTATACCTTCTGTAAAAAAAATAGAAACCATTCTAGAGGAAAGAAACCCTCTTAGGGACCTCACCAAAGGGGAGGCTACTGTCCTTAAAAGACATGAAAAAATCCCCAGGGAAGTTTTCCCACTTGAGATATATAAATCAGTAGGGGGTCATTAGCTCCACTGCAGAGAGAACCACTTGTTTACTCTATTTGGTTAACTTCTGTCCCTTCTTCAAGTCAGGAGATAATTTATTTGCTAATTGTAATGCCAACTTTAAAGGGACCATTGAGGAAGTGAAGAGATATTTTTTTTGCTTGTGGACGATGTATAAATGTGAGTATAAATGGGAAATCTACTTTTTTCCCTTCAGAATTGTAGCTGAATTAACAGGATTTGTATTAATATAATTTATTATGAGGGGGGATAAAACAACTTGTGTAAATATTAGGAGCTACCTGGTGTCTCTGTCTCCTCTCAAAAGTGAACATAAAAATAGAGGGAGAAGGGATACAAGATGAGTGTCAGTGTTGTTCTCAATTGCCAAAGAAGACATTCAGAGTAACTCAGAAACCATGCTGGGGTGCCTGAGAGGAAAATTTCAGAAGACCAGAGGAGATCTGAACGAGATCTGAACTGTGGAAAGGAGAACTCCTAAAACTATGTCACTGTCCCACTACCCTCCTGCTACTGATCACTGGTAATGGGAGAGGATGCAGGCTAAGCGTAAATATCAGCTAGGAAATATGATTGCTTTGGAGAAGACATACCTGAGCCATCTCTAGTTGTACTTAACTTTAGTTAGATATAATATATATAGGGACTATATATAACAAACATCTGCTGAGAAGCACTCAGCTTCTGACTCAGAGAAGTCACCTGCTTCACCAGAAGCTATTGAATCTTATTAATGGGGTGCAGCATCTCAGCCCTTCCAGTTCCTTTCTAGCACAGCTGCCATTGCAAAAGATTTCATGTTACAGGAATGGGAGTCATTTGGGAGCTTTGAACTGCAAAGGAAGATCTCAGAGAAAGTGGAAACAATCTGGGACTTACCAGGGTGGATGTATAATATTTACAGATGGAGGATGGCGTGAAGGCTTGAAGGAGGTCCGATATTAGCTCAAGTTACTCAGGACCACATCCAGCCAAGTTTTGAACAACTCCAAAGATGGAGGATCCACAACCTCTTGGGACAACCTGGTCCAGTATTTAACTGCCCTTGTAGTGGAAAATGTTTTCTTTATTTGTAATGGGAATTTTGTGTGTTCCAGCTTGTGTCTGTTACCTCTAGTTGCATCACTGTTCACCTCTGTATCCTCCCATTAGGTAGCTGAAAATAGCAGTAAGATGCTCCACTGAGCCTTCTTTTCTTTAGGTATCCTCTCCTCATACGTCTTGTGCTCCAGCCATGACCATATTGATGCTCCTTCACTGGCCTTGCTGCAGTAAGTCCATGTTTTTCTTTTACTGGGAACCCCTACTGCACTCGGTCCTTCAGATGTGATCTCACTAGTGCCAAACAGAGGAAGAATCACTTGACTCAACCTCCTGGCTACGCTCCTGCTAGAACAGACTAGCATGTGTTGGCCACCTCTGCTGCAAGGCCATGCTGCTGATGGTGTTCTGCTCACCAGGACACCTAGGTCCTTTTTGGCAAAGCTGCTTTTTTCCAGTTTTTTCTCAGCTTGTACTGTTGCATGGGATTGTTTCATCTCCTTTGGAAGATTTGGCATTTGGCTTCTTTGAACTTCATAAGATTCCTGCCAGCTCTTTTCTCAAACCTGTCCAAGTCTCTCTGCATGGCAGCTCTACTTGCAGCACATCAACCACTCCACTCAGTTTGATCTCATCAGTGAATTTACTGAGAGCGTCTTCTAGGTCTTTAATAAATACACCAAATGATATTGGCCCCAGTATCAATCCCTGAGGCATGCCACTAGTAACCAGCTGCTGGTTAGGCTTTGTGCCACTGATCACAACCCTTCGAGCCTGGCAGTCCAGACAATTTTCTGTCCGTCATCCACTTATCCAGCCAATATGTCACCGACTTAGCTGTAGAAGACCATGACAAAGGCCTTGCTAAAGTCAATGTATAAATTATCCTACTGCTTTCTCCTTGCCCAGTGTGCCAGTCGTTTCATCATATAAAGCTATCACATTAGTCAGGCAGAATTTGCCTGTGGTAAATCCATGCCGGCTGTTCCTAGTCGTGTTCTTGTTCTGCATGTTTTTGAACACGTGTTTACATATTTGAATTGTTTCCTTGTGTTGTCTGGAGCACATACTAATTAAAGACTTTTTTTCCGTAATTAAATGGGATGTGGTGAATCATTCTACAGAGGCATTAGCACAAACAACAAGAAACCTTTAAGTATATAAGGAACAGCAAACCTATAAAGGAAGTGATGGCTTTTACCAGCTTTCGAAGAATTAAACAAATGGTTATGACAGATAAACAGGCTGCCAAAAACCTGAATAATTTCTTTGTATAGGTCCTCCCTTCAGAAGATGTCAGGGAGTTAGTTCACTACATTGATCTTACTCGTGTCAAATAAAGATGGAATACTCTCAGGGGACAATTTTTCAAAGGAAGAGGTAAAAAAACTCCAGGACTGTGTGAGAGAACACCCAGGAATTGCAAAGATGCCCAGTAATGAGGATATCGGTTAAAGCTTCCAGCACTGACACATGACTGGGATTGAAACTGCCACTGGTTAAGATCGCCACACAAATGAAGAGAATAGTAGCAAATTTGGGGATGATTCTAGGAAAGTCAATAAAACTTATATTAGATGAACTGGATGAAATGCTAGCTAGAAATAGTTATAAAGCATCCAGATGACATGATGTGATAGAACATGAATGATGCTTATGTAAAGGAAAATCTTGCATCTGTAAAGCAGGAATCCTCTAAATACTTTGACAGAAAAACAGATAAACGGAATTCATAGCCACAATTTGCCTGGATTTTAAAAGTTATTGATATCTATTGAAGTATTGATGAAGTAAAGAATTATTAGTGATGAGTGTGACTAGATTTAAACAATTAAAAGCTAAATTTAAATTATTCTATAATTTATTTTAGGTCAGTAGGCTGTAGGCCATGTAGCCTGTAGCCGGCATAAACAACAGCTAACATAATTCATGGTTGAACCTTCCTCCCCCTCTCCTAATGAAGAAGAGTAGCTATTGCCATTGTGTTATCTAAGACTCTCTAAGCAAAACAGAAGGAGATCAGGAAAGCCAAAAAAAGCCTCTTGGAAAGATAAAGAGAAGAATGCAACAGCTGAGGGAGGAAAAGTGACTGCTGAGGTAAGCGGAGGCATTACCAGCTTGAACGAAGAACTGGAAAAAAATTATAAAAGGTGACCAGAACAGAGAACTTGTGAATGCTTTGAACTTGTGAATGCTTTGAACTTAAAGGAGTTGAATCCGCATGATCTCTGCTGTAGACCATCTCCAGATTCTCAAGACTCACAGGGCATCTGCACAACAGACTGGTGAGATTTTATTAACAGAGGCTACATATCACTGCTTAGCTCTGCATAGTTGTGTATGTTCCAGTAAAGCTTGTCTGTTAGAGGATGGACTTTTTTATCTCAGCTGTTGACTGCCCACTACCCACATTTATCACCTTGGCAACGGATTTGGCATTTCTGGGTGGGCTTGAAGCTTAAGTGAACTGAGAGAGATAACCTTCCAGGACTAGAAGTTTGAAGGACCGCTCTTTCCTTCTCTGAATGTAAGGAAGGTGCAAGTGCTAAGATAACTTTGTTTTGAAATAGGAGCAGTTATCTCCTCATACATTACTATACAAGAGATTGGAGATAACTGGAAGTTAGGAATTCATGCTTCAAATGTATATCCCTCCCGTCTTGTCACCCGTGGCATATCAGGAGGCATAGCTGTGGCATACCTGGTGATGCATCTGTTGTCAGGAAAGGCTAATGAGGGTCATGCATCAAACTCTGGGCTAACCAGTGGTCACTGTCTCTGCTGAACATAGGGGTTGCAACAGAAGGTCAGGATCTGTCTCTGTCTCTGTCTCTGTCTCTGTCTTTGATTTGGTAATGGATGAAGCAAAAGCAATGGAAGATCATGAGTGCTTCCTACCCAAACCAAAACCCCAGAAACCACTCTTTTTGGATGGGACTGTTAAAGTGACAGAGCCAAAAAAGCAGAGGGTACATTGGTTGGTTTGTAGGCGAGCCAGATTACTACGGAGGAGGAGCACCTCACATGGGGCACGTGATGGTGAGTGTAAGTATTGGCAAAATGATCAAGGGAGAGTTGCTGTCACTTTATGCTGAGGCTGTCAGGTGGCAGCATTAAAGACACACTGGTGGATCAGCCACTGCCAAGACCCTGTTTCAGATTATGTAGTGAGGAACCCGCTCTTGGTCTGGGGAAAAAGGGCAAGCAGAGAGTACACCTCCTTTAGCTTCAGCATGCAAGGCCAAAAAGTCTCTAAGGCATGGCCTGATCCGCCACCTCAAGTAAGAAGGACAGAGAGCTTAGACAAGATAGTATTGCAAGCACAAGATCTAACTCTCTCTGATTTAGTGGAAGAAGGGGAAAGTTTGAGATGGAAAGTGGTAGGGCGTCACAAGTCTATAGACTTATATAAAAGCTGGACAGTGCCTGAACACGCACAGATGAGGTTGACAGCATGAGCTCATCCTCAGGGAAATTCAGGAATAAACAAAGCCTTGACAAGATTAGAGAGTGATGCATGATGGTCTAAGATAAGAGAAGATGTAGAGATGTCTGTTAGGAATAGTATAACTTACAAGACCAGCAGTCCACATACAAAAGTAATAAACTCACTAGAGGATTTCTGGACTATGGGAGCAGGTTGAGAAATGGACCCTTCTTATCCCAAACTTATGATGGTTTCACCAATTGACAGAAGTATTTCCAACTTACAGCAAGAGAGCCAGCACAGCTGCTCGGGTGCTGATAGGACAGATGTTTCTCTGACAGAAACTGGCTATGACTTGGGCCTGTATGTCACACGAAAAATTATAAATGATTGCATCTGGCGTTACAGTTTGCACAAAGGCTTCACATTGCTGGACATCCCCAGGGAGGACTGCTGAACGCTGAAGAGAAGTTGTAAAGCAGCAAGGGAAAGCCTGAGATATGAATCTCCCAATAATCCTAATGCTGGAATGAAGAACTGCTGCATCTCCTGGAATAGAAGAGACTTGAGGATGCTCCATTTGCGATTAGGAGCGTGGCTGCCAAATAAATTACAACCATATGGTCCAACAGACAGATGGATTCAAGGCATGTTAAAGACAGTGTCAGCTATACACCACCAGGTAGCCAGGCATACATTAGAAGCAAATGTTCAAAAGATGGATAAAGTAGCATGCTTGTTGCACCTGGTAGAATGAAATATTGGAGACTAACAGAGAGCCAAAGGAAAAAAACACATGCTGAGACTTCAGAGGATGGGACCTCTTAGAAATATCAAGTAGGCCAGCCTGACCAGCTAAAAGTGAGAAGGGGAAGAAAGACCAGAAAAAAATGTTCAATTTTTCAAATTTAAATGCATGGAAAAGATATTAAGGAAGCTGAGGATTTGACTTTTATTTTGCAGAAAAATGACAATGGAGCCTGAGTGGGACTGAGAAAATGGTAAACCTCACAGCATCTCTGGCCTTGTTTGAGTACAAGTACTTTCAAATTTGTGGTTTCAGGGTTTCCTTTAGTTGCTGGTAGATGTATAGCACCGAGTATAGGATGCACCTGACTAAACTTACACGTCTGTGAGAAGTTTAGAGGGAAAGGTAATAGTTCCCAGTTGAAAAGACACTCTGGCAAAGGAGTCAGTCCAGTGCATATTTAAATAAAAGACAGATAAAAGTGGCACAGATTGGCCAAAGTATGAAACCCACATGAAAAAATATTAGAAATATGAAAATAAAACAAAAAAAAGCTTAAACTTGTCCAATGTTCAACACTCAGGATACATGACAGATCTTTTCTGTCTACCCTAGACACAGGATAGTTGACTTGGCTTCACAACTGCTTCATATATGAAGTCTGGCTGATCCTACTTGCTGGCCATGGCATTGAGAGGAGCAGAACTGGGGAACTGAGGCAAGTCAGTAGCATGAATGCTGGAGCCTGTGCCAGTTAGCTGGAGGTTGCAGTGTTCTACAAGACCTCTGAGTCCTCCTAACTGAACAATAGCCAAGCTATAGTACTGGAACAGTAGTTGGTAGGAGATGTGTTGCCTGTCTGGAATAAAACAAATGAAAAGATCAAGTGTTACTGAAAGTATTAGAAATTAAAAAAAAAAAGCTCCCTTGTTCTTGGTTGCATACGGCACTTGCAGCAGATGCACTGAGATGGAGACAGAGTCCTCCCCACTGAGATCAGAAGGATTGTGTTGGATTCAGCTATGGATAAAGAGTGGCAAGTACAGACTTGATGGAAACTATTCACTTTTATCCGGGATCAAGTCCTCAGTTAAGTGATTGCCTGGTGTGTCATTTCAAGATCACTCTGCAGAAGTATAAGAAAACAGCATTAGCTTATGTATGAAAAGGATATGTGTGTTTCAGAACAATGTGTGAATATGATTTAATTAATGACATTTCCAATCAAACTGTGTTTACTGACTCCAGTGTAGCTGTTACTGGATGCTGTCTTTTTTTGTATAAACCACCTGTGTTTTCTGGTTGATTACTCATTAAATACTGTACCCGGTATCAAAATATAACCCCAAACACAACTGGTACAAAATTGTCTCATGTAAAAGAAATATTAGAACATGCAAATTTTCAATAACTATTAGAAATGCTATGGAACCATCCAGAATGGCCTTGATAATTGTATATCACAGTGGCAGATACTGGAATGAATTGAAAGAAGGAAGAGTGGTGAGGTTTTTTTTGCGTGGTCACGCACAGCTGCTGGAATCTTAAATGCATCATTGTAGGATCTCATTGTGGTCCTACGAACAGTGCTAATAGTGCTAATAATGGTAATAATGTGTCTACTGATGTAAAAATTGCTCATTACTGGTTGAGGCAAGCAAAGGACCAAAGTGACAGCCTGTTGCACGGATCAAGACTGGATAGGTGCTTTCTGTCTTAGTCAAAGACAAGGCCTCTGTCTTGGACACCAAGAAGTGTGCATTCCATTGCTGGCCACCACCCAGTAAGCCTTAAATGTCACAGACACGTGCCATACCAGGCCTTGATGTTGATAATTGTCTCATTTATTACAAGAGGGACATCAGGGAAGGTGTGACAAACAGGTGGCAGCTGACATGGGCTATAGTTACCATAATAACTTTTTCTTGAGCATTTTTCTCTTGCAAAGTCAAGCATAGGTGCTGGCATGTGCTGTTATGTGACACAGGGAACAGAACGGGAAATCTGGGGAAAATGTCCTTAGAAAGATAGAGAAAGTAATGGAACAGCTGAGAGAGGAAAAATAACTGCTGAAGTGAGCCTCAAAGAAAGAACCGGGAAGAAAGTTAAAAGGTGTCCAGAAGAAAGAAGCAGTGAACACTTTAACCTTAAAGGAGCTGAATCCACATGGGTCCCTGCAGGTGACCATTGCCAGGCCCCCAAGACCCAGGATGTTTGAGTAAGAGACTGATGAGATGTACTACAAAACAGTGCTTGACTTTGTATAGTTGTGGATGTCTCTTGTGAAATTAATCTGTCTCTATCTCAGCTCAGGTGTGAAGTGCCTGCTATGCAGATTTGCCACTTTAGCAACAAGGGCTAATTTTGCTCACAAAACCACCTGAGTCTCTGGAAAAACACAAAGTCAAAACAAAGTAAGTAATATCAGCTGCATCAGCTCTGCTAACTTTTGTGAGATGAAGAGGATATTGAAAGTAGCATGATTTTTCAGCACGGAATGTGTTCATTTCAACTGATGTACTGGGAATGGACAGTTTACACTAATAAAGTACTTGTTAACTTATTGGATGCACAGTTATTGCACTCACTTGTATTTAATTGTTTTCTGTCTGCTATCAGTGTTACAGTCTCTGATTTACTCATGGGGTTATGTCCCTTCTCAAATACATTTGATATTATATGCATTACTATGTATTTTTCTTTAACTCATTAACTTTCTGTTTTGCCTTTTAGACCAATTTCTTCCTGGGATTGTTCCAGCATGGGTTTTCTGCAAGTTTCATCTTTGAAAGGTAATTTAAGGCTTTCATAGTGAAAGTTCAGTTTCATTGCTTAAAAAAGGCCTTGTTATATAAGAACAAAAAATGACTGATATGCTAACCTTTTTTTTTTTTTCCCCACTTTGGTTATTAAACAAGTCTTCTGGGGGTTATATAAGTTCAGAGATTCTTGAACTTCTGCCAGAACTGTGGTACACTTCCAGTGGGTATATATAACTCTTTAATGCCTAGAATGCAGCTGGATATGTTGGGTTTACACATACCCAGAGTCTAATGCACGTTGTCTGCTCCAAAACCGATTCGCTCTTTTGCCATAACTCTTACTTAGATTGTTATACAATAAAGAGCCAGGTGCCAACAATCTTAGCAACGATGCCCCAGCTAAATCTGCTTTAGATGAAAGTGCACCTGCCAGAAGTATTTCCCAGGACATGCAATCATTTAGTCTACAAATTCAAATAATTCTTATTCTCTTGGTTAAATTACACCTAGAAGTCTAGTCAGATACATAAAGAAAACTTGGTAGATGTGCCAAAAAATGAATAAGTTGGAGTCTGATTACAGATACAGATTTTACAGCCCTGGAGCTCCATGAATTCCAGTGGAGTTACTTCAAATTTATACCATTTAGGCATGAAAAGGCTTGGAATTGCTTGTAAGAATTTTCTATTATTCTCTGGAAAAATATTTACAAAGGTGCATTCTCCTGCAATTTTATTGAATCATGTGCAGTAGTAATGGGCATGTGGCTTCTGTGCCTGCCCTGAACCCTAGTTTTCAGATTTTGAGGCTGGATAACTTTCTAACCATGGACTGCTTCAAAGCTCACCGAGTGAAAGGCTGTGTGCACTGCAGGGGGAATTTACTGCCTTTAATGGACGCAGAATTTACCCACTGAGATCGCTGTGTAACCACGCAGGGTACCAAGTCACCAAAGGCAGTCTACCTTTTGTTAGAGCTTTTGTTGAATAATTACAACTTAGGCCTGGAATACAGCATTCAAAGCCTAAATGCTTCTTTCTGTAAACTGCTGTAAATCAAACGTTATTCCTCAGAAATCACCCTCTTGAAGAGCCTGTTTACTTCCACTGAATGTAATAGGAGTTAACCTGAATTTAGGTGGTGAAAGTACACATTGTGTTAAAATCGGCTGGGAGAGTAGATGCCTTACAGAATTAAGGAGTACAGAGAACTTTGCAGATCTGTTCTCATCCAGATTCTGGATGACTGAAGGTTGTTATTGTCACATAGCCATGAAACATTAGATCATCTTATGTCATTTCCTGCACAGGCTTATTCTAACCAGAGTTGTCTAATTAGGACTCCTGCTGGGATGTCCAGGAGAAGGGAAGGACTGGCTAGCAGACAGACTGGTTTAACTTCTCAAGCCTTATTTCCATCATGATGTCTGTGATTAAAAGTATATTTGTAGACTGCTATGGGGAACCCTCCTCTGCCTTTGCCCACACTGTAGAAGGCGGCTGTGCCCCTCTCACAGGGCAGTCCTTTTCTATCTGAATTTGATGGTTTTGCTTTTCGGCTGAAAGCCAGTTTTATGCTGTGTGCACAGTAGGTGATAATAGGTCTTCCTGAATAGTCTTAAGTTGTCTAATGGCATAATTAGGAATTTTAAATTCAGGGATTATCCCAGTTCAAACTTCAGATAATTTTAACATTTCATTTTCCAAACCATTACAGAGTCTTCAAAAGTCTCTGCTTGCTTTATTACAAAGTAAAACTTCTGTGTCAGGGTGAAGTTACGACATATTTTCAGAAGCTGTGAACATAGCTTTTGAATAAGGGAGAACATAGGTATAATAGTAAATGTTTCCATGATCATAAACAACTAATTAAAATAAATAAATAAATGGGTTTAGTCACATACTTTTAAGTAAGTGTAGTGTTGGTTGCTGTGATAGCTAGCAGTGGCTGTGCTCTAATACATGCAGACTCTTCTGCTGAGGAGTCAGACCAGTCCAGCTTCTAATTAGTTTTATCCCATGTTCTTCTTTGCTTCCAACATCTGCTTGAGTGAAACACAACTGTTGATTTTCATCTTCAGACAAAAGAGTGAAAAGTAATTAGTCCAATAGTTCCTACCCCATGGCTCAGGGACTCCAGGCCATGTTTAGTATCTCTGATACATGGAAATGAATTGAATGGTGAAAACTGTGGACACCCTCATGGTCTGTGAAAAGCTGTGAGGGGTGACCGTGCTCTGTGGATCCCAAAACACAGAAGCTACTGCACTAGCTCGTGTCTGTACAGCATTGGTGAGTGATTCCTCCTTTCAGCTATACTCTGTGACCCATCTGATGGACTAACTTTATGGCCAGAGGAGAGCCTGGGGTGTGTTCCTTCACCTGGGACTGAGCACCTTGCTTTGCCCCAGCAGCACAGAAAGCCTGGCCCTCACCTGAGGCAGCGTTAGTGTTAGAGGTGTAGGATTAGAGCATATCTGATTTCGGGCCAACCTCTCCCCCTCCCAGAGATGGGATCATGGGGGCTCTGTGAAGGAGGAGGCTCTGCTATGCTGGGGTCGCCCTTGACTAAGAGATGTTCCCTTAGGTCTTAGGCCAGCAAATATAAAATCTGAGTGGCCCAAAGTGTCTTTTAACAGAGCTGGAACTGAGAGTGGGGTAAAAATAGATCCAGGGTCAGGGGGTCAAACATGATTTCTTTGCAGCAGCTTTTCCTCATCTGTACCCATCAGATCCTGGGCACAGCTGAGAATATAAAAAGCTATAAACTTTTTAATGCTGGTAATATTGCCTGTTCTTTTGGCACTTAGTTTCCCTCTTGGAGGAAAGCCAGCTCATCTTTTGATTTTTTTTTTTTTTTTTTTTTTGTGTTACAGATATTCCTGAGTTGCTACATACTTCAGGTCAGGCTTTGTGATTTGTGTTAAAGTGGTGTAACTGAGAGTAAATCTATTAATTTATTTCAATGTAGCAAATAAGAATCGGAACCCTTACTGCTATAGCTGAATCAGTAAACAGAGGTTAATAAATTGTGCCACTCTGTAGATTTGTTCTGCAGACAGGAACCCAGGAAAAATTTAAAGGTACTTGCATGACATTAAGTACGAGTGAATTCAATGTAATTTTAAACTTGCAGTCTTTGAGGTAACAGTGTGGAAGAAAACAGATACTACAGGGTTTTTTTTATTGTAATTCTGAAGCTGGGGACTTGAAACCATTTTTGAGTGACTAAGTTTTGCTGTGAAAACCAACAGGTATCAATTGCAGATTAGGGTGATTTTGAAAAACAAGCTTAGCAACTGCACAAAGGTTATATCTGAAAGAGTTATAAAAAATACATCATTTATAGGAGACCAGAAGTGAATCACCACAAAGGTGAGAAAGAAAATGAGTAAACCAGGAATGAAAAAGGGTATAGTTTGTCTGGAAGGTAAGTGTTGAGTGGTCTAGGCATCTGCACAGTGCAGATGGGACTGATGTGCTTTAAGCTATAGTACATATTGAGAAATATTTAAGATACGAAGGTTGCTGCTATATAATTTTTTTCTGGGAGTACTGTTAGAAAATGAAAATTCACAGCTGGATTGGAGAGAGAAGTAGATTTGTTTAGAGAGATAGATATATGATGATGGTGGGCTGCAAATTGTCTTGGTAAGGGAAAAGCTGGGAGGAGAGCTTACCGAGTGGCACAGTGTTGCAGGAGAGACTAATAATTGGAAGGGTGTCAGTGACCAAGAGTTAAAGAATGAAGCTAAAAACTATATAACTTTTTGGCAAAAACTGTAGTGCCACCAATCCAGATCTAAGCCTGGGAGATTTCAGCACTGTAGATCAGAACAACATGCCTTCCACTAATGGGAGCAATGTAGAATTCACCCATTTCTTGTTGCCTGAGCCCGAACACCAAACAGGTGACTTGCAGTGATTTTTGTTACTGGCTGTTACAGTTGGTACAGGATTTAGATGGTGGTTCTGGTGCACACGATGAGTTCTGATAAGGGTCATATGTAAAAGAGAAGTGATGGGGGCAAGCAACTGGGTACTATTATACAAACAACCATTTTCCCTCATAAAATAAAGCTGATATGAGTGTGATCTATTCAACTGATGACACAATCTGAGTCTTGTTGTACAATTTGACTTAGAGAGCAGAAAAGGAAGCAGAAATCATACAGGAAGAGAAAAAAATAAAGGGGAAGGAGCATGAACAATTCAGGATGTGGGTCTAGCATTTTTACTGCAAGATGAAGCATATGAAATGTCAGTCTGGCTTTTTGAAGTGTTTCAGAGACTCCCAGAAGTTACAGAAAGGCAGGGTTTTGATTAAGGTAATGGGATTCATGATGGTGTGGTTGTTGGGAAGCATTGCTGACTTTGCTTAAGTGAAGAATAGATAGAGAGGATATATATAAGAGCTAAAAGAGATCAATACTCAGGCAGTGACATAGGAGGGGTATTTGGCTTTCAAAATTTGTTAGGATTGTCCAGCTTTTCCAAATGCTATCTGTGACAAAAAGGAAAACAAGGTGGAAAAATGTTTTATAGCCAGTTTTATACAGATACCAGACTCTTATTAGTAACATCACTGGAACTAGAAGCATCTGTTTGGAATGTGAAATACATTTGGAATGACAGAGTTGTGTTTTATTAAGATGTCAGCTAGAAGGTAGAATTATTACTGAGGGTTAGGAAGAGGAAAGTCAAAACAAAGGGAAGGAAAGGTGGCAATTCTACATCAATATGGCTGAATGAAATTGCAATAGGGCATTATTTAAATGAAAAAAACCCAAAGAACCCACAGGTCACATTCTAACCTTGGCTTACTTCAGAATTCTGTTATGAAAACCAGAATTTGGTCTTGTCTTTGAGCTACTGTTTTTAATTCCAGTCCATAGGCAAGCAAACAAAAGAATTTAAGTTAATGACTCACTTGTCCAAAGTAGAACACAGCTGCAACAACTAACTTAAATGCAGACAAAAAAGGGACTTTGTTATGCAGGAACATATTTCTTTGCTACTAATAACTTAAGTATATGACAAGGTGTCACTATCAAAAACTGCTAAGAGAATTAGGAAGTTATGGATCTGTTTCTGTATACAAATCTGTCTCTTTGGCTATCACCATGCTTTAGGACAGTCTGGACAAAATGGAAACCATTTGGCTCCCAAACATTATGTGACCCAGTAGGAAACATGGAAACAGAAAAGGCAAATGCTTTCATGCAGTAGTTTTACACCCTAGCTCTCTCTATCATTCTTTGGCAGTTGCAGGGATAGAATTCCTGCTGTTTGGACAGTAAAATACATTTGTAATGACAGAGACATGTTCTATTAAGGCATCAGCTAGGAGGTGGAACCTGCCTGGACTTCCATCCCTGTCTTGTCTAGGAAACATATAGCAGGTTGGATGGAAAACACCTAGGGACTGGACTTGAGCCACAGGCTGCTAGTTGGACTTTGGGGACTGGATTATTGAGAACGGCAAGTGAAGTGAAGAGCATAGATAAGTTCAGGAGATTGCTTGATGGGACAGAGGAAAGTTAAATCTCATGGTGAAGGTGTGCCGATGGTGAACAAATACAGAGCATGAGATATTGTGAAGATACCTGGAGTTCTTACGATTAGAAAGACAACATCTCCTGAAACATTCTCACTTAGATTAGATGTATAGTAGCTGTGGTGTGTGCAGCTTGAGAATGCACCAGAAGAATTACTTTTCTGCTTCATAAGCTCATTCCTTTATTGTTTGCTAACCTGTTGTCATCATTACAGGCTCCAGCCCTGGCCTCTCATTAATCACAGTCAGAGAATTTTGTAGTTCTCACATCAGGAGAGGAAGCCAGGTTTTTAGTTGCCAGTGATCTTCTCTTGTTCTTAAATATTGTTGTTAGTTTTGTGGGGAAAAACAAAATTCTCTTTCTGCTCCTCTATCCTTGACCAAACATTACTTCCAATGGAGTGCAGATACCATCAGTGATAATGTTTGAATCTAAGTGGGCAAAGAAACCACAACAATTGTGTTTTTCAAATTTCTTTTGTAAACGAGAGAAAAATACATGCTTGCAAAACAGACAAGTACAAAAATGCTAAAAAATCTTCAATGATGAGACAAGGAAACATAGAGAACTATGTACATTATGCTCCCAGCTGCTCTGAAAGTCCTGGATGATGAAACGTACTTCAGGTTAGTCTAGATTTTCACCAGTGCAAGAAATAGCAAAATCTAGCACATTTTCAAAATCCTTTGCCTGCCTTATGAGATTTGAAGAGAAAAATGCTCCATTGTCAGGTCTTAGAAAATCCTGATCATGCAGAACTCTGCAAACAGAGCTGGAGCTTAGAGCATGACAGGTGCAGATTTATGCATCGAATAATATTGAGACCTTAGATTTAGTTTTTGCTGTTGCTTGAATTAAATAATATTAACAGATTGTATAATTATGTGTATTGTAATTTTTCTTTAAATTATTTTAAACTAAACTGAGATGTACCTAGCATTTCAAAGCAACAGTATTAAGAACCAGTTTAAATAAAAACAGAAAATAAAATTAAAAAAACCCAGAAAATAAAATAAAACATGTATTTTTCTTGAAAGGTCTGCATCTTTTAAGCTCATATCTGTAACTTTCCTAGAAAGATTTTTGCAAAACCAATGGTAAATTTAGGATATTCCATCTTATAAGAGGTCAGTTCTTTCAGTTGCGTGACTCTTCCTCCAAAAACTTTTAAAAGTTTCACAATGAACTCAATCAAGAGGCTTTTCTATTGAAATCTAATGCTTTCTGTCACATATTTTGCCTGAAGATGAGGACTTGGCCAACCGTACCCAGAGGCAGGGCAGCAGAAGACATGTGCAGTGACTGTAAGTGGAAGCGAGTGACCGGTGACTGCCCCAGCATGGGACGGGAAGGAGGGCTCAGCTCAGGCTGAGGCACGCTCGCAGGGTTGTCCTGTTATTCCCTGAAGATGTCCTTTCTGACCCCCCTTCTCTTCTTTTTCCTGGGGCGAGAGGCCCCAGCAGGCAGGTGCAAGGGCAGGCGAAGATGGCAGAACCAGAGGCAGGGGCTGAAATGGGGCTGTCTGTGCTCTCCTGGCAGCAATTGGGGACGGAGCAAAAGCCTTGTCTTGCATCTGCTGTTGAAGCGGGACTGCTTTTGGGTGCACCCTCGCACACGCCGAGGCAGAAAGAAATGCCCTCACGTGCAGACAAGGATGGCAGGGAGCTCTCCTGCCGTGGTCTGGCAATCCGCACAAGCAATGGCAATTTGTCTGCTCTCCAGACATTTATGTATTGAGTGGGGAGGAGGGCTGAGCACTTGCAGGACAGCAAAGCAGAGAAATTAATAGGAGGCTCAGAGAATTAATGATGTCATGTGGAACTATTCCTTATTTAGTTACCAGATGAAAGGTGGCTCAATCAATTGAACAGCCATCAAACCGTCCAGTGGCTGACTGGCCTCAGTGAAAGCAGTTTTTGTGAAATCCAGTTTTGAGTGTAGAGACATCGCTTCCATTAAGATAATTTACCCAGTTCGTGCAGACTGTTGTCCCTCTCAAGAATCAGACTAATAATGAAATAGCGTCAATGACTTTTCTACCCAGGCATCATCTCATTAGTTCAGTTTTTGGACGTAAGGTCTTTCTAAAAATTATGGGACCACCTATATTTTAATGCAATAAATTTATTCCAGAAAAGAGAGATGGGGATTTGCAGGTGCGCATCATGTGTACGTGTTAGTGAGAGAAAGGAGGACGGGTCTTCATGTAGGTGTCCGTGCAATGCAGCAAACCTCTCATGTTGGTGGAATCAAATGACATCTAGTGTTGTGCAGTGTAAATGAGCTTTTTTTTTCATACGTAATTATTTAAATGGGATTTTTTTGGAAGTCAAACCAACAGGCTGCGTGAGTGCAGGCTGAACAGGGGATGTGAGGCGCAGGCGGCAGCTGCAGCTGTACTACTGTTGTTGCTCAGCCTTTCACCTTGCATGTGCTTACCGTATTGTAAAGGTAATTGTAAAATAATAACAATTTCTTCCCTCTCTCTTTCTTCCTCTGTAAAGTACTGAGTGACAAAGTAGTGCTTGAAGAACAGGCATTTTTGTGGTTGAGGAGCAAGAAAGGAAGACTGATAAAAGTGAGAAAACTCATGGGTTGAGATGAAGACAGTTTTGATAATTAAAAAAAATGAAAGGAGGAAACAACAAAGAGAAAGGGAAAAAAAACCAAGAAAAACAAGTGATGCAAAACAAAACAATTTCTCACCAACAACTGACTGGTGCCCTGAGCAATGGCAGCCCCCACCAACCTCCACCCCCCCAGTTTTATTGCTGAGCACAATGTCATACAGTATGGGATATCCCTTTGGTCAATCGGGGTCAGCTGTCCCGGCTGTGTCCCCTCCCAGCTTCTTGTGCACCCCCAGCCTACTTGCTGGCGGCATGGTGTGAGAAGCAGAAAAGGCCTTGACTCTGTGTAAGCACTGCTCAGCAGTAACTGAAACATCCCTGTGTTATCAACACTCTTTTCATTACAAATCCAGAACATAGCCCCATACCAGCTACTGTGAAGAAAATTGACTCTATCCCAGCCAAAACCAGTACAAATTGTTAGGGATGCTGAACCACTGCGTTGGCTCCAATCAGCGTTCCTGTGTTCAAGGAATAGGCTTGAATCTCTGGTGCTGCTGTCGTATAGGAGAAAAAATGACTCAGTGCTTGCTCTGACACGTGTCCTGATCCTTCAGCCAGGGCTTCCATAAACCCCCCCCCCCAAGCCGGGGAAATTTTTTGATGTATACAGGCAGGGGGAGGGGAGCAAGTGTAATTAGAAGGAAAAAAAAAAAAAAAAAAGCTGAAGGAGAACTAATTACTGCAGTCATTTTTTTCTGGCTTTGTTAATGAGGAAATGGAATTGGGAAACAGAGATACTGTATATGAAACACTTTGACAGTTTAAAAACTGTTAGCCGCATCTAGTGAGACTGCTTAATTTTTAGTACTAATAGCAGAGCCATTCCCAGAACAACAGTTCTCTGAGCTGCAGTGGTACTCTGGGGATGACGCTGCTATTTGTGACAATATTACTCCTCTTCTTCTTTTCTTTTTTTTTTTTTTTTAAAGCCTCATCTCTCCCCACTTATTGTGGTACTTGTTGTGTGTGATGAGAACAAGGGAGGTTTGCACATTTGGAGCAGCTCCTGCGTGTCTCAGCACATCTTATCTGGCTCTGCCGAGGATCAGAGGAACAGGCAGCTGCCTTCCTCATCCCCCCTTCTGCGGATACTTCAGCAGTTGCCAACTTTCACCCAGCTTCAAAGACAGGTGAGGGGCAGGTCACTGATGACTCTTCATGCAATGAAAAACACCTAACAAAGAAATGTGTATAAATGACCATCCTTTCCCAGGATTTTACACAATGTTCAGTACAATAGTTGATAAGATCAGGTGAAAGTCACACACTTGTAAAGGGCAGCACATCGCTCTGTAGCATTGACCTTTTTGCTGCAATACAGGTTTTCTTAGCAACTTGGTTGGAGAAAACCATGTATCTGCTTCTTACCCTGAAAGAAACAAAAATTAAGAGACAGAAGAGTTGGTACATTATTTTCCTTTTATCATTATACTTTCTTATCAAAAGTAATCCCAGTTTCTATCTTATAATACAGTATCTATTTCCATTTTTTCATACAGGCATCTTTGCATGGATCCATTTGTAAACACTGCTTGGGAATGCCAAGCTCACATTGAAGGCAATGGGGTTTGAGATGTATAGGATCAAGCCCACTCAACTGTTTCGTAGATTTACTGATTTACATGAAAACTCACATGCATTTGTTCATGTGTTCAGACACTCCCTTTTTTTGTACAAAAATAAATTGTTTCTTAGGCACATATTTTATCTTTTCTCATAAATCTACAGCTGTTGAAATCCAGGCTGCATCCTAATGTGGTCCTTACTACCTCATTTTTCCTCTGGAATGGAGGTTGTGTTGTACAGACTAATATGTATATAAGTATCCAGAGCAGAAGAAAGCCCAGAATTTTCCATTCTCTCACATTTACTTGCTACAATTGAGTATTTGCCCCAAAGGGTGTTGTACTGGCCAGCTTCCATTATAGATGTGAACACTTGACTCTGCTCCACAAAGGGCCAAGTTCAGAACAGGTATTAACTCCAGTTTGTCTGTAAGGCTTGGGAAGAAGGTGATTTCTTGCTTTACTACAGATATGTGGATTTGCTTTCAGTGTAAAAATATGCAGTGGCACAAATATCTCTTGAGCTGTGCTTTCTGCAACAGATCAGAATTTGACCTAGTGTGCAAACACAATTTTCACAAATTTGAGACTGAAAGGGAAATCCTGGACTACTATGTGCAGTCCCCTCTTCTCAGATGAAAACAGGTTATAGAATTTCTTCATCAAGCTCCAGTTTACCCCAATGATGTATTTTTTTGCCACACTGTAATATTAGCAGGCTGTTTGAGATCCTACTCCTCCAAAGGCTCAAAACCTTCTTCTAAATCCAGTCTTACATATTCAGGAACAATTTATACCCATTTATTCTCCTACCAGCATTTTCCTTTAGCTTAAATAGCTCTTTCTTCTCTGTGTGTTTACCTCCCCCCAACGTATTTATAGGCAGCAATCATAACCCCCATTGTTTATCACATCTCTATTTACTATTTTAATTAGAAATAGCAGCCCTGATTTCTTCTTTTTTCATTTCTTTATAAAATAAAAGATTGATTATCAGATATTTGATGCCACCAATTTTCTTTCTTTTTTTTGTGTTAATTTTAAATGACATCAATTTATTTAACTTGCTGCTCATACTGAAAAAGAATGTTATGCCTAATTGGCTGCATTTTCGTAGCTACACAAAGGGGACATTGCATAAAGGCAAAGCAATTGGATTCTCTGTCAAAACAAATTAGAAAGTATATTTTTGGTTCTTATTAGGGTAACAAAAATACTTGGTTCCTCTGCAAGCTGCATAATCATTTGACCTATTTATGACCTCAGGTGCACTTGGTTCACCTCCAAAGACCAAATGAAGTGATAACTGTAGCTAGTCAATAATCCAGGATTTAGCTGGCCCAGGAGACATTAGTATTAGTGTCCTATGGGTGATGTCTAAATTAGATGGCAGTCAGGTATGTGTACACTAGAGTGGTCATTAGAGTGGGCAGATGTGCTCAACTAATGGCTTACAGTGGGGATTGCTGCAGGGGGAATTCCTTGAGAAAAAAGTGAGTTAATATGAGACAATAGGCTATACAAAAGGGTGCTTTTCTGTGAGCTGTGATGAATATTTTCAACATACAGACTTGTTACGATTACTTGATGGAAAAAATATGTGAATTATTAATTTAACATGAAAGGTGAAACTAATCTGGGTACATAAACACTGGCCAGTAATACCATTCAAAGTAAGCTTTTCATTCTAAATATGTAAAAACACTTGACTAAACCAGGAATGCAACATAGAGCCCTATGCACAACAGAATAAAGCTCTACACATGTAAGCAAAAAATGTCGATGATCTCATTACAGCATTGAGAGCTAACCAGCATTACTCCCAGATCACAAAGAAAACTAAGTGCACAAGTGACCTATGTACCAGCATCTATGCAAATCTCGGGCAGATGCAGAGATTTATAAACACTTTACACACCCCTGAGGAAATACCCGTTTTATATCACTGGTGGAGCAGATGTATTTTCCTCTGTGAAATGTGCATAGAATCTAATCAGAACAAAGTGTTTAATGTATTCAAAACAAGCACATACCATCCCTTAACTTTACTAGTAAACTGGAATAGAGAGCAATGTCATATCTGAACTAATTAGAAGTTTTATTGTACGCTATGACTATACATTTGCATGAGCGCATTAGCAGAATCTTGTGCCATTCCAACTGCACTGCAAATTCTTACCCAGGCAAAAATAACTTTTATTCTGATCATAATTGGCAGTGTGATGAAAAAGCTGCCAATGAGAGATATGATTCCTTGAAAATTTTCATGTAGATTTCCAGTATTTCCTCCTGCCCCCCAAACCTTTTAACTTTGTGGATATGGAAGAAAGAAAAGCAAGAAAGCTCTGGGCAAAAGTCAGTCCCAAACAAAGCCTTCTAGAGCGCTCAGCCTAGTCCTGCATCTGTACATTTTGCAACAGGAAAGTGAGTATTATGCTGCAAAATTTGAACTCGTAGGCTCTTAACTGTTTTGATGTCATACCGTCAGAATAAAAGAACGTGGTGCAGTTAATGTGTGTGTGATCCTACGCAGTATAAAATGAGTTGTATATTTGAAGTGTCAAGGCATTTGAATGTATCTTGTGCCATGGTCATGGACAATTGTGTAAGGATCCATGAATAAAACATTTTTAGTACATAAACAGAGTAGAAACATAGGAAAAAAGGAACAAAACGTGCAGGAATGAATCAAGAAGGAAATTCATCCTTTAATCTTTTTCAGACTTTGGATCATAGCACTCCAAGTAAAGCAGAATTACTCATAGTAATGTCCAGAGTAATACATAATTTACAACCTATGCACTGCAAAGATTTTAATCCTCATTCTTTTTGCGAGCCCTGCAGATGGAGAAATTATTGTTAGCCTTTTTAAGCCTTTGATACTTCAGTGAGGAGATCCCAAAAGGGATGCTTTCGTGTCCATAGATTTAAATGCAGGATTAGCAAGATGTTAGTGTTGAATTCAGGACAATGAAAGCCAGCCTCACAAAGCAAACAAATCACTCATCCTGCTTCTGGCATCAGCTGGCAATAACGTTGCAAGGAACACTGCTTGTTCCAAGGAACTTGTAGCTCACATAGCGACACAGATATTTGTGAGTCTAGTGGAAGCCTAGGAGAAGGGAAGATACAATTCGGAAATTATTTAGGTAGCTGAGTTATTGAGGGGTTAAATATAATACAATTATTTCAACATGCCAGATGATATGGCAGCCAATTTTGAGATGTGACTTTTTAATGATAAATGAGTTCCTGAGATTATTCAGGATGTTATTGCGGAATGCTAGTGAGACAGGTTTTGGTGCGCGTTAACTGAAAACCCAAGATCTATCAGAAGGAGGGTACTAAGGAGATCATTTATACTGACTAATAAAAATGAAATGTTCTGGTTCTAGAACTGATTCTTATAAATATCATTTTGCAACTAGTGAAGTGATACAAAGGACGTCTAAAATAAAGAATATCTTTCAAGGCTGTTGCTCAGAACAACGAGGCCCTTCTGAAAGCGCAGACCTTTCTGTTTGTGAATTAAAAATTAAGCTTTATTTTGCTGATGGGGCTTTATTTGGATGATCATCTGGAGGTGCAGTAACTACGAGCTAGATTTTCTGCTGGTTCATAGGTTGGCATGGGTCCAGTGAGTGAGCGGAGCTACAGTGAGCTCCACAGCTGAGAATCGTCATCCGACACTGTATCCGACTGAGTTTAAATGGTTTTAAAGTTTTAAGAGCTTATGATTCTCCAGACTTTTTTCATGGATTTAATGCAGCCTTGTGAAATGTAACTCCCTGGACACAAGCATTAGTTTAGTGCTGTAGAATCGTAACTGATGGTAAAGCAGGGAAGGGTTAATGAGTTGATTAGATTTGTTGAGGGTATTTGCCATCTTTGAGAAATTCCAGGATCCGGAAGAATAGCTAAGTTGGTTTGGGGAATACAAAGAGGGAATCTGACTGTTTCCCACTTGAGGGAAATTATGAAGAATTTTGTTGAGAAAGAATAGAAATATTTTATTTAAAAAATTGGAAATATTGGTGTGACCATAGTTGGGTACAGTTCTATTAAAAGGCTTGGTGACTCCGTACAGGTAAGAAGCCAGTTTTGAAAGACTCTTGAGGTCTGTGCATTTACATGGACTGTTTTTCTACGTTTTCTGATGGTGAAACTTTCCATTGAGGACTTCTGACTGGTCTCAAAATGGACATAGCACTAAGGATAGTCAAAGAAACTGGACTGGTGGCACAGAGTCCTCATGTGCAGAGCCCCTGTGGTGAAGAGGTGGAAGAGAAAACTGATAATGGATTGGAAGAAAGAAAAACTGGCAGAGGCAAGATGAGAGTTTTGAGAAATCAGAATTTCTAATACAGGGGGAGATGTAGTTTTAAAGCTTGAGCATGGACAGAGAAACATTATTCATTTTCACCTTCTTCTCCCTTTAAAATGACATTTTTTGGCAGTTAAATTTTGTGTATTTCCAAAAGCCCACTAGTCTGTATTTTACCTGATCTATTATTTGACTGGAGAAACAATGCTGACTGAACATTTGCCTACCTTAGCAGTAAGAACAAGGTCAACCTTACATGCTGCTGTTTCTCCTGGAAATAGTCTTATTTTAGGACCCCCACATGCTGCTGTTTCTCCTGGAAATAGTCTTATTTTAGCACCAATCATTTCTAAGTTGCAGCAACATTTTAATATCACTCTTCCTGAAAACCCTTCAGATTCCTTGCACCTGTGTGACAAACAGGAGAGAGACAGCGCCCGAGAGAAAAGCACAAGGGGAATAGTTGGGGCTGAGTGGGTGAGGGTGCTGCTCCGCTATGGTCTCTTGGAGATGGAGAGAGCTGTGGCAGAGGTGCAGGATGCCAGAGGGCTCCTTTCCCCAGCCGGGCTGGCCGGTGGTAGCCGAGGGGCAGTGGTGATGCTGATCCTCCCCTTCCCCTTCTATGGGTTGGAGGTGATGGACACATCAAATGGCAAGAAGGAGAAGCACAGAAATAAAAGGAGCATGGCAGAAAGAAGACGCAAGCATGCCAAAAAAGGCAGGATCCTGGTGGAGCTGGAGGTGAGAGGGGAAGCCCCTGTCTGCGAGCTCCTTGGAAGTCTTCCTTGGCCTGCAAGACCTCTGCAGATGAAAGGAGTCTGCTGCTCTGGGCTGGATGCAACAAAAACTTGTCATTTTTTTTTCCTTCTGGGAAAAATGAGAGAGATGTATGTATGTACCTGTGAAATGTGTTTAGGGCACTGTGCCTGGCTGGGAGGAGCTCACCTCTGTCTGCCTGCGGTGCCAGGCTGCTGGCTGAGAGCCTCAACCAGGGGGCTGCCTCTCCCATGCTGGTTCAAGGAGTATTTAATGCTTCTGAATATTCAGCTTTTTTATAGAGATTGAAACATCTTCGGTGAGGCAAGCAGAGACTCAGTCCCTGGGGCCACTCCTGGGGCATGAAAATTTCAGCTCTAAGGCTCTTTTAAGTGCTTGTCTTTCTTCTGAGTCAGGCAGAGCAGGTCTGGAAGCTGGGGCTTTGCACAATTCCAGGTGTCCCTGTTACAAGCACAGAGACAGCATCCTTTTTCTCAGTTTGTCCAGAAATTATATCCTGCTGCTGAAAAGGATTTGCTGGCAGAAGTCTTGTTGAGACTCAGATAAACCCCATGAAAAGCTTTTATGTAGATAAAATAGTGTTTTCCGACTGTTTTGCTGGAAAACTTCCAGTTAATCCCTATTTTGTAGCAATGCATCCTGTATTGGAGACTTGCAGGCTGTGGGTTTGTACACATGAAGCAATAGCAAAGACTGGATTCAGAGCCTATGAAAACTGATGAGGATTTTCCCTTCAACACATCTTCCCCTCGATGGGTCTTTCCACGTACTCAGGCAGCACCGGCTTGGTGGGAACCCAGACATTCCCAGTTGCTCTTCAAAATCTCCTTTGCATAACACACATAGTTTACTTGGAATGAGTCAATTAAATTAGCAGTTTGTCTCAACTAACTGTCTTTTAAACTCCTCAACTGTCTATGCAATCCCTAGGGCAGCTTCATAGAGACTGATCACACTGGACAGGAGATAGAGAGGTTGGGGTGATGGGCAGCCCATGCCGAAACAGAGCGCCTAGCTCAACTTGTCAGCATTTTCAGCCTTGAGGATGACTATTATTGCTGCAAGTGCAGCAGCTCCTGTGGGAAGAGTTTTCTTCTTACATTATCCACTGGACGCTCTTAAAATTAAAATTCCTTCTCCAGGGAGACTATAACAACCCACAAGGATACTGGGGAGGAGAAACACTATAAAGAAATGCAATTTCCCTGAGAGGAACTATTTTACTAATGCACACTCCTTTTTCCCTTCCATGGCTGCAGCCTGGACTCGCTGTGCCGGTACCGGAGGCCACTGACCATGGGGTTGCAGGGTCCGAGGCTGTGCTTGACCGCACTGACCAAGGGGGGCTCAGCCAGGAGCTCGGCAGCCACCAGCTCTCTCTCCAGCTGGCTTTCCATACAGCGCAAACTTTGGCACACTTCGGCCTCTACAGGCATTGCTGTCTGCTTTGACACCAAATGAGATGCAAACATAGTGTTTGGAGTACAGGCATAGCTTTACTGCCTGCTTTGGCCCTGGCTTTGCATTAAGAACAGGAATGAAGGAATCAAGCTCTCTGACTTGGGCTTGAATTTCTGATCTAACACCAGCTTCTTCTCTGTTTCTCTTGTAATTACTCTCACTGAGAGGTGCTGGAATTGTTGAGAGGGTCTTGGAGGGGATAACAGTGTGCTATGCCTTTTGCCCAAAGCACAAGGGGAAAAAACCCTTCTGTGTTGGCATTTCTGGAAATATTATCCGAATAATACTTTTATTCGTGTTTGGACACAAATGATCTTTTGAAGCTTAGAACATACAAGGCTACAGCTACTTATTTTCTTTGGCGGCTGTGAACAAAGAATGACAGGGTGACTAAAGAGAGGGCATTTGGAGCTGAATGCAGTCCTGGGACCTCCAGGAGCGTGTTGGTACCGAGAGCTTGTCCCATGGTGGTTCTATGGCTTTTATCTGTTTTCAGCACAATTACAGTGGATTTGCAGGGACCTTGAAAATTCCCCTTTAGGCTTGATTTGGGAAGCCCCCTGATTGCAGAATTGATTTCTGCCTTTCTAAAAATTCTTGCTGATCATCCCATTAGTTGAAGTGGGTGGAGAACATGAAATGAGAAGCTACAGCAAACTAGGCAAGCCATGTTTATTTTTCACACCCTCTGATGGCTCATTCTGCACCAGAGCACCCTCTGTATGCACACAGCCTTTATGCTGGCCAGTTACAATCTTAAACATGACAGTAATAATTCAGGCCACAGCCTAACAAAGCATCTATAAACATTCATATCTTCTGGCACGTGAGCAGCCCCTGTGAACATCAGGAGTTTTATTACCCTTGCAGGTTTTGTGAATAAGAGATTTTCCATGTGTCTCGGCAGTTATGATCAATCAAAGAAAGGAATCAGAGAAGTGAAAACCAGTTTTGAAATGGTTTTTGTTTTTCCAAGTGGGTAAAAGATACATGTATCCATTCAATTTTGATGCTTTGAAACTATTAGGAATCAATATAAAATATTAGATATATTTATATTCAATATATTTATTTACATGCTTTAAACATAAACCTAAAGGGAGTGTTTTGATCAATATTTCCATATGAATTTCATTAGTCATGGAAACCAATTAGTTTTCCTAGCAGTATCTGTAATACAGATGCTATCCACTGGGAACTTTGGTGGAACTTAGCTCATTTGTCATAGGTCACTAGACGCCCATGAGAACAGCAATATCCTTCAGGACCACTACTGGCCCTAAGTGGCAAGGTCATGATGAAAGGTCCCACCTCCTGCTTTGTCCTGTCTTTGCCTTGTGAAGAGGAATGAAGGAATAAAGATTCAAACCTCTGGATTTGGCAGTCTCTGGAAATGTCCTGTTTTCCCATTATGAAGGGCTGTAAATAGAACACAATTTGCTAAGACAAAAGGATATTGGATGTAAATATACTTTCAGCCAGAGTTTCCTCACAAACCTGGTTTCTTGGAAATGATGATTGACTGACTACCTTGCTTATTTTCTGTAGTGCTATTTGAGCTTCTTTTTTAGCAATTGTATGTTTTTATTTGAACTACAAGTAATTTCTTGCCAATTATGCTGATGAAGTGTGAAGCTCATTCACAATTCCTTTTTCAGATTCCAGTTCAGTGCACAATAATGTTTAAACTACCTACGGCTGGATTGTCAAGGTAGAAGTAGGTTATTTGCTGCTGACATGATTTGACCTACATTAGAAGGAGGAAAGGATAATCTCTCCTCTCTTTGTCGGTTCCATAATCTGTATCTACAAAAATGTGCGGTCCAACATCAAGGAAAGAATTTGATATCTCAGGCCAAACAGTGTCATAGTACCTCCAGTTAACTAATACTGAAGTGATTTCACTGCAGATGTAAGAGAAAATAATTTAGCCTAGCGTTGGCAAAAACATGGTTTAATTTGAACTTTGTGCGTGCACATGTGTCCTGCAGAGGGACTGGTTCAAAAGAAATAGGTGAAGACTAGGCAGCAGCCTGAAGGATAGGGAATTCTCTTGGGGTGGTAGCAGCCACAGTTTGAATACTGCAGACTAGAAAAAGACTCAAACACAAGTCTCTTGCTATTCAAGTGCTTTAACCATGCCTAAGGTGACTGGTGTTGGCACTTTTTACCTCAGCATGTTTTTCAGTGAATGTGGTCAGGGCTGGTGCATCCAGGGACAGACCCAGGGCTGCTGCTGTGCATTGGCTGTGGTCTGTTTGCCTCTTGTACCGTCTCTCCGAATTGCAGCAGTGCTTAACCAGGATGTGGGAATGAGTCTGTGCAGACCTTGAGCTTCTGAGTGAGAGCAAGTGTCTGTGTTTAGCGGTCTGGGTAATGGTATAGTTCAAAAAGTTGTTTTTTTTTTTAAAGTGTGGCCAGGGCTGGAGAGCGCTGGAAAGCAAGTCTTTTTAATCACACTCCCAGGCTTACGGCTGCCTGGGTCCCAAGCTTAGCTGAGAATTTTATCTTTTATATCTACACTCTACAACTGAAAGTTATTGTACTTGGCTTTGTGTAGGTGTGTTTTTGGACTGGATTACATTTCCATTATGAACTGTCTGAGAATAACCCTCTGATAAAAAGCTGTTCTCACTACCAGCAAAGTTACTCCGGATGGACACTGGTGTGACTGAGGTAAAAATTTATCCTTTGGGCATTTAGTAGCAGACTTGTTTTGCAGAAAGTCAGTTTGTACTCTGGAAGCTCAGCAGCTGATGTAGAGGGGGTGCTTTAGCAATCAGTTTTTTGTGGCTAGTACCTAGCCAGTTACTTAGCCAGACTTAGCACTAATAAAGCCATGTGAAACAGTTTTTACTGAAGTTCAAGTTACAGTGATCTTACTTTGAATAGTATTTAACTCCAAAGACAAGCCCGCTGCAAGCAGTCAGGCTGTTTGCAGACTAAGGCAATCCTCAGCATCAGTGTGAGAAATTTGGCCTATCCTATCACACTGAATGTTATTCTGAGACAGGAATAATTCAGGAAGAAAAGAAATAGAACTCCTAAAATTGCAGTACCACTTTCTCAGTCATATAACTGTATCTCATATGTTTTTTGTGGACTTTCACCTGGCAAATGAAGCTGCCTGATCTGCGAAGGGGTTAATCAGTTTGGTTTACTTAAAAATTCTTTGCCATGATGAAAACATTTTAGCACCTAAGAGGAGAGATTGTGGGTGAAAAACTGAAGATACATGATTTATCACTCCCCTCACAAATAAAATTTATTCATTGCATCCACCAGCCATCACACAGATGGTCAGAAAATTGGCTTTGTGTAGGGATGTGGATTCAGGCATGAATATTAATATGAGACAGATGTAAACGCATATTAATATGCATTTGCTTTGCATGGACTGACATTACAATATTTTCATTAAAGAAACCGCATTTGAAATGGAAAGTATAGGTCACCTTTTAAAGGCATAAAATAGTGGGGTACAATGTATTTACACTTTCCTGGAATGACAGAAACAACTGAATAAATATTTTTTTTTAAAAAAAGAAGAGTGTGTGACATTTCTTGTAGCAAAATATGTTGGATGCAACATAATAATTAATAAATCAGGAAGACATCTCTCAGTTTGTTGTTAAAACACATTTCCTCCTTTTTGCCTGCCTTGTTACACCAGCAGTAATGCACGCCATAACATTTGGGTGATAGATACAGGGCTCCAGACTGGCATACAGTGAAGTTAAACAAAGTTAGGTAGACTTACTAAACTTATCCTGTTTCAAAAAGGCACCGTTCAATATGTTGTTGTTTTTCCAATGGCAGCAATGCATAAAACCTGTAAGATTTATGAAGATACAGTACTTCATGTGAGCTTTTTTTTGTAGGGGACAGCATTTATGTTTGCAGCAGTGTTCACATCTGTGCATGGTTAGTATTTGCTCATGATAACATCATGCATTTGCCCAAAGAGAAACACGGTGTCATTATATATGTCATATTATAAAAGACAATTTCACAGGTATTTGCTAAGCATTTTTCGCAAAGGCTCTGTAGTAGAAATATCATTTCAAGAGGGAAATGGGATCAATTCTGTTCTTATATAAAACATTCAGGTGCTTTCTAGCTGGTAGCCATAATGCTTGAGTGTCTGAATAAATAGTTTTATAATAATTATAAATATTCCACAAGGAGAGGTTGTTGAAGTTAAGATGAAAGGTGTCAGCAGGCTGTCCGGTGTCTTGTCAAATCCCATGCATCTTTTGAATGTAACTATGGGGTTATGAATCTGTGGAAGCACCTGGGCTGGCTTCTGCTTTCATTGCAAAGCAGGTAGGTAGCCCTCTGCATCCTGCACGTGCAGGTGTGAACTCAGGGAGCTGACTCACTCCTCTGCAACTGTGTAATTTAAAGATGGCACAAGTGCTGGTGTAAGCAAAACAGAGCATTTTGTCCATGTCCAGTCCCTGTGGCTAGCAATGAAAAACCCCATGTATAAGGTGGAGATAATAATTACACTGCTGTAAATTGCTTTGAGTGACGAAACCCACAGTATACTATCGGCCAGAGCCACGCTGCTTGCTGCCATGTGCAGGACGTGGCACAGAAGTGGTAGCCCAATGGGCTCCTTGTGTGCTTCCCTACTGTGAGGCTACTTGGCGCGGGGCGGAGGAGCCCTGTGCTCTGCTCTGTACGTGGGATGTGCTCCTGGGCAGGGAAGGAGCTTGGGAAAGGTGCTGTAGAGGCAGCTGTGACATCTTCGTGTCACCTGCAGATTACCCTACACAGGAGGCATTTTTGGCTAGCTTTTTAGAGCAACCAACCAGGATGGTTGGTACGATACCAGGGAAGGATCTAATGCACCAGTGTATTTTGGAAGCCTCTATGAAAACGGTAGCCTGATAGCTCTTCATGCTGCCAGATGCCAATGGAGCCTTTCTGTATTTCTTGCAGCAGATGCTGGGTAAATAAATGTGGACTCTGTGACCTTTGCTCCAGCCCTCCCAGGTGCTTGAAAGACTCTGAGGCTCCTCTGCATGTGTGTGTGCGTGCGAATGTCAGTTTAATGATGGAAGGGGAGAAGGAAAGTTTATATTTGCTTTACTTTTTTTTTTTTTTGCCTTTTCAGCTTCCTAAGTTTCAGAAAGTTTCACACAGAAGACTGCTCTGTAGCTCCTGAGAGCATGCTGCCCTTGTTTTCCCTGTGGCTGACTTGCTCCAGCTCAGCTGTCAGTCAAACGGAGCATCTCCAGAATGGTAATGCAGAGGGGACCCAGCTCCCGGCTCATTATACGCCTCTGTCAATACAATAGAAGAGATCTCATTCACATAACATATTTTGTATCACAGGTAACTTCCTCAAATTCCCAGTAATAAATCTTCCTAATTCAATATTCTGTGGTCTGATTCATCTGGCAAGCCAGCGGAGGTTTCAGCAAATCTGCCAGCTCCCTGCAACACTTTTCTCTCATGACTTCCCCCTCCAGCCCCACATCCGATGTGCCTCTTCTCTCTCTCTTCATTTCTCTCCTCTCCCCAAAATCCCAGAGAATCAGTATCCTTATTCAGCAAGTTTCTGCAGAAACTATTTTCAATGGAAAAATATAGATTAAAGTCAGTCAGGATTGTTTTCTGTCTGCATTGGATTTGTGAGGACAGATGGCTTCCAACGTCTAGAGCTCAATCCAAGTTAAAACTGGAGGGGAAAGTTGTTTGATTCTTTGCAGGAATTACTGTCTAAACAAAGCCTGACTTCAACAGATTTCTATGCAAAACCCTTTGATTCCCATTTTCCATCTGTGAGAAATTTGGGATGTTATTGTTGGATTTGTATCTTTCCTTTGATAAACATATTAAAATGTGGTTCAAAATAACTTTTTATCTTCTAAAAGATATAATGTGAATGAAATCCCCTCTGACTCCTGTGGGTTTGGAAGCAGTTTTCCTGCTTTTGTTACATTTACATGAGGTTTCCGTAATTCTTTACTTGTGGCTCTGCCCATGTTGCTAGTGCAGAGTTTGCATTTGGCTCAGAAAGCAGCCATAAAATGGACTCCGGTACCTGGAGATATTAATATTTCCCTCTCCTTGACATTTTATCCAATTTTTGCCTTTGATTGCTACCTCCACCAAGAGTGAATGCGGAGCCTTGGCAGGCGGCTGTTGGGAGGGATGCTGAATACCACACTTCTGAGGTCAGGCTTGAGACCGTTCTCACGATCCTTTTGCTTTCTCAGCGTAGGACTTTGCTCCCAGACAGCGAGAGCTCAGAGCTTTCAATTTTTAATCATCTTCTTTATTTGTGTCTTCTCTTGTCGAGCAACCCATAACTGCAAAAACAGACATCACAGTTGTCAGGAGCTTATGGTCCATATGGTGATCATAGAATCATAGAATCATTTAGGTTAGAAAAGACCTTCAAGATCATCAAGTCCAACCGTTAACCTAGGACTGCCAAGTCCACCACTAAACCATGTCCTTAAGCACTACGTCTACACATCTTTTAAATATCTCCAGGGTTGGGGACTCAACCACTTCCCTGGGCAGCCTGTTCCAATGCTTGACCACCCTTTTAGTGAAGAAGTTTTTCCTAATATCCAACCTAAACCTCCCCTGGCGCAACTTGAGGCCATTTCCTCTCGTCTTATCACCTGTACTAAGGAGAAGAGACCAACCCCCACCTTGCTACAACCTCCTTTCAGGTAGTTGTAGAGATTGATAATGTCTCCCCTCAGTCTCCTCTTCTCCAAACTAAACAACCCCAGCTCCCTCAGCTGCTCCTCGTAAGACTTGTGCTCTAGACTCTTCACCAGCTTCATGGCCCTCCTCTGGACATGCTCCAGCACCTCGATGTCCTTCTTGTAGTGAGGGGCCCAAAACTGAACACAGTACTCGAGGTGCAGCCTCACCAGTGCTGAGTACAGGGGCACGATCACCTCCCTGGTCCTGCTGGCCACACTAGTCCTGATACAAGCCAGGATGCTATTGGCCTTTTTGGCCACCTGGGCACTCTGCTGGCTCATGTTCAGCTGGCTGTCGACCAATACCCCCAGTCATAGTCTAAAAGTTACACCTTTTTTCCAGTGCAGCTTGGATATCTTAAGATGGTTACAGACAAAATAAGCAACACCTCTTCAACTCTGATCTACTCAGACTTAATCTGTGGTCAGTTGTTCCCAGTTCTTTCCCTGTGAAAACGTCCCACTTTTTAACCTTCTCTTTACTGGTGTTATTACCAGTAATCATCTTTGTTACCAGTAATAGTATTATTGCCACCTGCCAACATCTGTGTAGTTGATGAGTCCAGTAATCACCGCTGTTGGTCTATAGCTGGCAATGATGCTGTTTGGCTGGGACAGCTGTGGGCATCCAGCTTCTCACAGCAGGAGGACCCGCCTGCAGCAGCAGCTGCCCCTCGCCCTGCTGCACTGCTGTGCCAGACCTGGGCAGTGTGGCTGGGCGCTTTGTTCTCTGGAAGCCCCTACCCATCACCAGACTGCACTGTTACCCATGTTTTCTTATGGTTGTCTGGCTGGCTGGGGAAAGCAAAATGTGAAGATAATTTTCTTCTGTGTCTTTGTCCCGCTGGATATTCTTTCAGTCTTCCTTCTCAGGCTATGACATTGGCATGGTAGAGTTGAAACTGTTACTATGTTCTCTTGATTTGAAGAGCAGCATTCATTGCTTCAGCAAAATAAGAATATAACCTTAACCGAACTAATTTGACAGATGATATTTTGCCTGCAAGATATTTTGACCCATACCAAATACTGAATTGTCTGCCCACGGGACAGGCAAATTTCTCACACATCTCCCATACTGAGAAACAGAAAGATCCCCCAGAGCAATTCCCTCTCCCCAGTGTAGGGCCAGGCAGGATGACCCCAGCATGGTAAGGACGAAACGCTACTGATGCAGCCCCAAAATCAGCCACAGGATTGTACCAGGCTCAGTGAGATTATACAACACAAATGAATCCTCCTGGTTGTTTACTGCCTTGCTAAATTTGGGCTTGAGAGTTGGATTCAAACCTATGCTCAGCAATTTTTGTCTTGCTAAGCTTTTGGTTGGTGTTGATACACTGTGTATTTTTGCTTCAGTTAATGGGTTATTTCTGTTGCACAGTAAGTATTAATTGTATCATGCTCCTTTTACAGTTAGTATGTCATGATATTAATCAATCTGCGTCTGGCAAAAGATGAGTATTGATCTGTGATATTTCCTAGAAGTACAGTGCCATATTTTTGCCTGAGAGCTCCCTTATGAAACAAAGCAGCAGCATTCCCACTGAAGTAATTTGGTTGTGCAAGCTTGCAATGAAAATTGAGTCACGAGAGGAGCTAATTAAAATAATTTCTTGTTACTATTTTAATATTAATTCACTTTTCAGTCATTCACATCGCTGCATGCCTTCCTGTGATGACTGCAAGCCCATGAAATGAGGTAATGGGGCGGACTGGAAGAGTGTGTCGCTGAGCATGGTGCCCGAGAGCCCAGAGAAGAGGCAGGTTACCTCAGGCTGAGCACCCACCCGTGCCTGCACGGCAGAAGTGCACGGGACTCCGACTCTGAATGAGGTGTCAGGGAGTATGAAGCAAATCTGCATCCCCGGTGCATCCTCCATCCCCGTAGCCCGAGGGTCCCCTCTGCCTGTCTGCTGTCAGGGAGCAGCTCTGGCTCCTCTGCTGGGCACCTCTGTTGGGGGGCAGAGCCTGGGGGAGCCGCTGTGGGGCCCGGGGCCCTCTGCCCTCCTGCTGAGGCTCCCCGTGACCTTCCTGTGGGTCAAAGGGAGGCATACTGTGGAAAACAACACGCCGAAGATGTGACTGAGGCCACCAGCTGTTACCACGAAGGCTACAGTAGAGCTATGAGCTGTTGGGAACAGCATTTGGGCAACACCAATCTGGACTGAATTTAAAAAGAAATCTGTCTCGGTGGTTTCTCTCCCTCCCTTTACATTGTCTTTTTTTTTTTTTTTAATCTTAAACACTTTAGAGCCTGTTTTCTGGTCTTTGGTTTTAGACAGATGAACATCAGGGCTTTATAAGCTGATTGTCTTCAGATGTACATCTGCAGCAATAATTGGGATACACAGGGAATGGTGTCACTATAACGTTTCGCAATAGATGTTGGAATGAAACCACAAATAGAAACCACATTCTGTTGTTAATTGTTTGATTTAAACCCACAAACCCAGTAAAACTCAGAGACATAAGAACAATAAAATCGCATGGCGCTGATAAAAGGCATGCAAGTTTTGGGACCAAATTTGTGTCCCCAGATCAGCTCATGCACAGGTCTCATGAAGCAGGCTAGGATGTACAGTGTTTCTTTTCAGCCTCCTGCGAGCAGCTCTGCAGGGGAAACTGGGATGACCTGAATGCTTCAGGAATACAGGAACCTCCTATCCTCTCTTCTTCCCTTTCTTTCCACCTACATCTTCTTTTATGCCCCTTCTCCCTCCAGGCACCTCCCGTGGTAGATCTTGTTTTGATTCACTCAGGCTTTTCCCTTAACCACTGCATTGTCCCAAGGAAGCAGCATTACAGAGGTTTACAGTTCGCCATGCAGCTTTGTTGTAGCTGTTTTAGACCTCAGTAGAAATCCAGGTCTAGTAGGAAAGTTACTGTATTCATTACTGAAAAAAGGTTTTGTACAGCTCCTGCCCCAAATGGCAAATCTTCAAAACCTGTTACTTTTATAGGATTTGGAGTTTTTCAGTAAAAGTTCCCAAATTTCAATCACAAACAGATATTCCCTGTGATTATCTATTCAAATAAAAAATACGCCTTTTCATAGGCAAAAAGGTAATCGAAAGATTTCAGTCACTCCTAGGTAAAGGATTGTTCTGGTTTTCACCTTTTTTTTTGAGAGGAAAATCGAGAATTCACCTTTTGTTCAGCATAGCCTAAAGTTGCCTGGACTTTGTCCTGTTTTTCCTATTCTGACTATAATGGTGAAAGCAAAAGGTGCTGCTCCCAGACAGGAGGAACGAAGCATCATAGGAGATATGTTCATGCAATGAGCAGGCATGCTTTGCACTGAAACAGACTTTCTGTCAGTCGTGGGCCAGGGAAACGAGGTGAATTGACACCATTCTGCACAAATAGGAGTAAAACTGGTCTCAAGTCTGAAGCAGCCTTGACTAGGAGTGATGAATCTGCTACAATAAGGACAAAACCATGTGAACTTGGCCCGACTCTCATCTGAAGCTTTTTCTGGAGATCATGGTATATACACACATATATATACAGGAGAGCATATGATAGAAGGTATAAAATTTGATTATGTGATATATATTTGTATTCCACACCAGGAAAGTGGAAAAATGGGGTCAAAGCAACTCTAAAATAATCTGAAAATAAAATTAGAAACTACCATGCTGAAAACTTGTTGAAATCAGGTCTAGTAAAGCTAAATAAACCTTCTACAAATAAACCTAAATAAACCTTCTACATCTCTGAGTTTTCGGGTAAACAGTGAAAAGATAATACCCACGCCTTTCCTCATGTAGGTTTTAGCCACTCGTATTCTGCTCAGGCCCATGTTTGCCATTCAATCCTTTGTTTCCAAGCTTATCCATTTCCATTTCTCACCTCCACTACTCCTCCCCAAAATCATATTCTGGTAGTTCAACTTTCTGGTAAAACTTCCTTGCTGCTTCTCTAGACCTTGCTTCTAGCATTAGTTGAAAGACTTTTTCTCCTCTGCTTATGGAGCACTGATCTTTCCATTGTTGTTGTTATTTGTCATTTAATTTGATGACTGAATTCTTTACAGCATTTCTGGCCCAAAGTTTCGGATGCAAGGCAAAATAAAATACATTAAATCTGCCTCACTGGGCTGAATTCCAGCCTGACAGCAGCCCTGAAGTGTGTGCAGCTACTCCTGGAAATAAGAGAGCCCACTGCACTGTGGATGGCTGTGGACAGTCCCTGAATGCTGCTGCTCCTGGAAACTTCTGCCTTGCCACGGCTTGGTATCGGCAGAGATGCTGTTGGGGTTTAGTCACTTGTGGAGAAGCTGCAAAGCAGGCAGTGTTGACTGAATGATGAATACCAACGTAAAGTGTAATTAACACAGACAGGCATTTATTGCCAACAACAGTAGGAAACAGTTTTATTCCCTTATTTGCTGCCAGCTCTGGCAGGTTAAAGAGCCAAGTGTCATATCAGAACATTGTTGGTATGTGGGGAGTTTGGTGCATACTTCTAGATTCAGTTAAAAAAAAAGAAAGAAAGCAAAAAGGAAGGATATCTTGGTGTCACTTCTGCTGGTGTGGGATTTTGTTGGTAATGTATTCCTATGAATTGTTACAGGCTGTTTTCCATACGCTTTTACATTACTAAAGTTCCTTTTGTGTGCAAGTGAGCGTTTTATTATGAGAAATTAGTGAGGAGTAACCATCGCACCATGGGAAAATGTACAGTAAACAGAATGCTCATATTATGAATTTGGCTTCATTTGTTCAAGGAAGAATATGTATATAAAAATAAACAGTGAGTCAGGAAGAAAAGTATTATAGAAATGACATTCTCCTTCCACTTAAATCTTACTTCACAGGAAGAAAAATATTATTTTAAGAGTACTATCAGCCTCCAGAAAAATATTATTTTAAGAGTACTATCAGCCTCCAGAAAAGATTATTAGGCAAAAATGTGGCAACACTGCACAGTGTCTTTTTGAGATGTGAAAAAATAGGCATATAAATCTGTATAGAATAACATTTATCACCTTTTTCTGCACTACACTTTTGGAAGATTACCCTTACGTTTCCAGGTTTGTCACTGACATTCAGTGGACCCGAGAAACCTTTCCCTAAATTTGTGTGTCTTTTTTTAATCTACACTTCTGGGTTTGTAGGGTGTAAATTCCTAAAAGATTTCTAACCATCTCTATTTAAACTTGATTACTTAATTGTTGTAAATACGTAAGAAATATTTAAATACAATAGTCAAATAGAAAGGAATAACAAAAAATTCAGGCTTTGTGCAGCTGCCAGCATATATCTATATAGAATTAACTGCAAGATAAGGGCTTGTGAAATGAACATCACTTTTTCTTTCTGAAGAAGTAGTGGGCTGTATTTTCTTCTCCAGAAGATGGAAGGGATGAGCAAGCTGACACACCAAACGTGAGTCCTGTTTCAAAAATTTTTGAAAGAAGTGTACTGAATCAGCACAGAGAGCATTTCAAAAGAATTCACTTCTTAATGCTAAATTCAGGGTGTTGGATGCCAGGCAGGCTTAGTTTTACTCTGGAAATGATGGAAACCCATGTATTTCTGGGTACTTCCCTGTGCTTTGCGTAGGGTGGGTGCCAGAATCAGCGTACGCCTGTGAGAGTCTGGGCTCATGCTTTCCAGTAACTGAGCTACTGGCATAAAGCAGCTACACAGTGGTTTATCCAGTCGGGTTCTTTCAAGCTACCACTTTTCAGAACCTGCATGACAATATTGAAAATTAAACCCAGTTAATAGAAAAAAATGTTAAATCAATGGCCATAAAATTTAATGGGTTTATAGCAGTCTTAACACAGTAGGACTGAATTATCATGTTAATTTAATTTCCATTTCTAAATGAACCAGAAGGCACAATAAAGGTCAATTAACCACTACCTTCCTTGTCGTCTTCTTTCTTTTACTGCCACTTTTAAATCACAGCCACCCCCAAAGCATTCAAACCTTTTCTGGAAGTTCATGAGTTTCTCTTGGAGACTCCATACAAACAGAATACAAACTAACATCCTGCCATGTGCTCAAACACACTGATCACTTTACCATGTTATATCTATAACTGTCATTGCATCAGAGGTAAATAAATGTTGCAGAGAGTTTTATTTGCTGGTATTCATTGCTATGTCATTATTTCTGGAGGAGCTTTGGGCTTTGGCAGATTCTTGGTACCTCCAACCTATGTCCTTACAAACAAGTGGCATGTGTGCATCCTTCCCCTCCTGTCTCCTCTGCTCCCAAAGCACTCCCCATCACTGTTTGTGAAGCAGCTCCAAAGCCTTCCCTAAAATTAGTGTGTGCTGTGATGCCTAAAAAAAATTCACAGCAGTTAGCCTAAAAGACCGCTTAGCACATTGGCCAGGCTTGTCTCTTTGCCATTGCTCCTCTCTACAGTCAATGATTTTATCCTACCTTACACTTGGAGTGCAAGGTCTCCACCTGCACCATGACGAGCTCATCTTGGTCCTGGTCCATAGAAACAGAGACTGGGCACTTTAACAGGACAATAATAATTAATGCTATAGGTTGCTTCAGAGGCACCTGTGATTTCCATTGAGATGAGCATGTCAGCTATGTGCTTTCTGGTATTTGGCATGATGTTACTCTTGCTAAATTTATCTGCATGTTGTTTGTGTGTGCTAGGGAGGCACACACCGCTAGGGCTGTGGTGCCCGGTTACAGATGCTGATTAACCGCAGGACAGCTGAAGCGCAGAAGGTAAGGTCTCAGTAATGTTGAAGTTAATGGGAATTCTGCTGTTGATTTTGATAGGGCCAAGGTTATACTGGAGATGTTTAACTTCCTAAGGTCACACAGAGTCTTAGTGATCCAGCTGGGGATGTAGACTGATGTCTTGGTCTGCACCTTAGCTACAAAGCAAATCTTTCCTCCCTTCTGAGGAGTCAAGTCTGCGCATCTCTTAAGGCTTCCTCTGGAATATATTCCCTACATGTTCTTGATTATTTCCTTTCCTCAGAAGCCTATTTGTAGACAAAGTTATTGTCCTTATTTCTCTTTCCATGATGAAATGGAATAAAATGAATCATGATTAGAGCAACATATGTATTGGAGTAGTGTTTTTATTTTTTATTTATTTGTAAAGTTTGTTTGTTAAGGGATTGGCAAGCTTTCCTGCCTCATATTTAAACATTCTTGAAATAGCAATCTATAGATATGATATGATATGATCAAAAAAGATAACTCTTTAGTTTTACATATTCTGCTGGCTGGAATCACACAAAGCCTGGAATGGTGCTATATAAAATAATGCTATTTGTATGGTCACATGTGCAGTATGAGCACAAAACTGTACATGGCTAGAGGCAACTTTGATTTTTATATCCAAGCAGTAGTATTATTGAAGTCCACAAAACAATTTAGATGCATACACACACACACAAAAAAACCCCTGTTATGTACTGGTGCAGAGTGGCCGTTGTGGGACCTGGAGCAAGAAATGGAGAGGAGTCTCCTGCCCAGCCGACTGGGGATGCTTGGCCCTGTCCCCTCCAGCATGCGGGCACAGAGCAGCTGCGTCTCCGGTGTATTTAATAAATCTGCCCTGGGTCTTGCTAAGCAATGTGGGTTCTGCTGGGCATTTAAGGGACGTGGCAGGTGAGTAAGGTTATGTGCTACCGGGGTGTTGCTTGAAAATTCAGCATAGTTCCCTGAAAGTTCAAACTTTTTCCTACTTTGGGAAATGAAGTAAATCATGCCCAGTGGGTTTCTTAAAGCAAAATGCAGACTGCTGCTATGGCAATGTAAAAGAAGAGTAAAAATAAAGATAGAGAACTAAAGTTTAAAGAGATTTCTGTAATTGTTGATTTCAAATGCAGAAGCCCCTTAGGCAAGTGTCAGGCAAAGCTGGCAGGAGGGAAACCAAGAATAGTCTGTAGAAATAACTCCAAAATGCCATAGAAAAATAGAGAGAATGGATCAATTATATGAAGCTTTTTAAGCCATCCATTAGAGAAAAATAATTCTCTGCTAAATGCTATAGGATGAGGCAAAAGTAAGTTTATTCCTACTAGACCCTAGCTTGTCTTCTGTAAAGACACTAATGCTGTCTGTTGGCCTGAGTGAATTCTTCAAAATGTATTTACAAATAGTTATTCTGCTGAAATAATTCAAACCTGTATTGATGGTTTTCTAGGTAGGCTCATAGCAGTGATTTTTTTTGCCTTTTTTGTTTTCAGTGTGTCAGATCCAGCTACACTGATCATCGTGTTTGTTGGTGTGAAGGCTTGTGCTGAGCATGCCTTTGTGGCTATCTCAGTATCACTTAGGTTTCAATTTGTAAAGGCTTGTCGGACATCTGGAAATGATAGCTTATGATCTGACACGAGCAATCTTATGCCGCACCTATCAGCAAGCAGCCAAATAGCCAAGGGGAATAGCTCAGGGGCTGAACTCTTTGCACAAAGTGTGCTTAACTCACTGGACAATTTTGAATAATAAACCTGCGAATTTCAAGCCTGTCCTGGAATTTCCTGAGCAGAAGAAAGATGTTAGAGAAGTTATTTGATGTCCATAGTTTTAAGTTTTCATTCAAAAGAAGTCACAGTGGAACTGGATGAGCTGAATGTGTCCAATATGTTGGGAAAACAGGAAAAATTCCTCGTTAATAAAATGTGTGCTGAGGAAATCTTGGGTGTTGGAGCTGGTGAGCATCATGTACCACCCTTGACTCCTATGTGTAATTCTTAATTCCAGAAAAGGGTCAGGGAAGTAATTATTTGGAATTTGGGGGCATTAGATAACCCTAACTATGTATGTCAGGATTTTGAAGGTGATTTTGGATGTGCCAGCTTTGAGATATTAGATGTTTTGTTCACCTTAAAAGCTGCTTATTCGCAGGAAGTGCACAGGACATGCACTGACCGCCCACTCCCTTTCCCAGGCAAAGACCATGTCATGAAATTACTGCTGCCCTTCTGCAATCCAAGCACGTGAGAGCAAGCACCTGCATAAAAGCTGCAAGGAAGTATACTGTAAAATCAAAAGTCAGAGCAAAGTCCCCTTTGCTAGACATACAAGTAGACCAAAAGAGCTGCTGTCACTTGAGGTCCCTGCCAAGGGCACTACCGTGGAGCTGGGCCGATGCTCATGGTGACTTGGCATGATGCTTTTTCTTTGGGGATTTTTAAAATGTCTTTGCTCCCATTTGGAGTTTTCACAGCAAACTGTGTTTCACACAACAAAGAATTGCTTCGTTTGCTTAATTCTTAGTGTCATATCAGTTAAAAGAAAGAAGGAAACAAGATTCTTAATTCACCCACAGCTCTTAAACCTTTCTTTAATTTCATTGAGTTTTATTTTTATTAAATCATACAAAAATGCATGTAGTTAATTGCCTTTAATTACCTTTGATTTAGTAAAAGTAGCCCCTTTGATAATATCTGAATAAAGCTTCAAAAGTGTGTTTTGCAACTTCTTTTTCTAAATGTTGTTGTCATGTTTAACACAAGAATCTCTTGTCCTAGCTTTCTTAATGACTCCCTATTTTCTGTTAGATTTTTGTGTAAGAAGAGTATTATTTTATGAAGCATATTGATGTTCTTGTTCTGTACTGAAAAATAAACAGCCTTCAGGTTTCTTTTCCCCCTTCTTATGTCTACTTTTTAGTTCATTCGTATGACCAGAATGACTTCCTATGACCAATTTAATTTGTATTACAGAACATATAATGTGAAAGCGGTATCTATTTTTCCTGTTTTTCAGACTGAAATGGCTATTGGATTAAGCTGGCAGTGGCTTGAGATGCTTTTTGGGGGATTGTTATGGTGTTTCAGCCAATTAAAGGAGAAATGTAGATATCAAATGTTGTAAGAAAATAATTTTCTTTGACCAGCTTGGCCACTGAAAAGAAACTGCCAAGAACATTATTTCTCTGAGAGGAGTGTAACCTATGTGTGCATATGTATTTGTTTTCAGCTGCGTCTGCCAGGAAAGCTGGAGAAAGATGTTACTCATTACCTACTTGGAAACATCTGTCCATTTTCAGAGCGTAGCTTTTACAAGGCATGATATTAAACATTACATTTACACATCCTGAAAAGATTTACAAGGGGAACAAAACTGTTACAAACAGTGAAGGGAATGTGGTTAGGCTTAGCAGACAGAAATGAATGAACGTGTGTTCGTGGAGGAACGCCCTGCAAAGCTGCTGCTGGAGAGCGGGGGGGCCCCTGCCCGGCTTGGGGACAACCCCGTCCCGGCTCTCCTGTCTCTCTCCCTGATGCCTTCCCTCTCTTTTTTCCAACCAGATCGAGTACTGCTTACATGGCACAGCTGTCCTGGTTGGCAAAAGTACAAAAGAAGCCTAAGACCTCTATTGCGTGCACAGAAACCTACCTACCTCTGCCCCAATAGTGTGCCTAGAGCCCGACGGGCTCCTGTTTGCGGCCCAGGGACCTAAGTCAGTCGCTGGAAACTTCGAGATGGTTATGATAAGACCTGAAGCTCAGCTACAACATTTATCAATTACTCTCAACTGTTATTGTTCCTTTAATAGTTAAGTACTCTTTTATTTTCTGCTCTTTTAGTCATGAAAATTGAACTAAAATACTGACTCAATGTCCATTTTACAAGCCAGTGTTGGAAGGCACTGAGGAGTAAGAAGCCTTACTATTGACTGAAAAACAGATGGTATAATATCATAATATACTTCTATGCGGGGAGGTGAGCCAGTTCAACGCACCTCTCCCTTGCCTCGCATCCCCTGCACAGACATATAGAGGAGGGACACAGATGACATCTCTGGGCCTAATGGCCCTTCTTCTATTTTTATTTCTCAGTTGGGAGTTGACTGCTTACATTTTTATAGTCACTTGTCCTTTTCAACTCATAGAAGGGCTTCTTTTTCTTCTTTAGCTTTCCTTTTTTTTTTTTTTTTTAAGGCTAGCCATCTTTCTCTAGAAAGCTTTCTCCTTTCGTAAAACCTTTAACAGGATTGCACGCATTGTGTCTCTGTTGATAGTGCTGCTTTTAGTGTTACACAACTGCGTTTGTCTAAAGGAGATGTTTATTAAATGCAGATACACATTACTCAAGTATAAGTTTCATGCTATAATTTTGACCATAGCGTCATGCAATCCACTAGGGCATGATTTGGTAGAAAAATTATGACTGCTTTATGAACTCTGGAAGTCCACATGTGTTACTCAATGCATAGCTCCATTCTTCAGAGATTCCCCACAGGTTTACACAATGTCAGAATCAGATGTCTTTTTTTAGATTTAAATTAGGCTCTAAAACAGTGAGATCCTTTAAAATTATCTGCACTAAAAATATTTGTAAGTCTTCAAGTCTGTACCTAAGCAGCTTTTAGTACAGTAAGTTGCGAGAAACTGTTTCCAGGATTTTAATTTTTGTTCAATGCATCCAAATATTATGTGGGAGCATGAAATAAATGGCAGTAATGTTTATAATTTGTAAGTTAACAATATTATTTTTACTGTAATAATGTTCTAGTGTGCTTATTTGATTACAAATGCAATCATTCTTAAAATCAGTATTAGACAAATTTTAAGCGGAATTAGTCTTAAATCTCTAATAAGTTGTAGTGAAACGTAAGTCTTTAATTTAGCTGAAGTTTTAAATTAACAAAATTATGCAAAGCAGTCAATCTGCTTGAATGTTTGCTTTTTACTTTAGATATTAATATTTAGATTTTTATTCATTTATTTTGCAGGTTTGAAAGTACACTGGTAGCATGCTTTTGGAAATAACTTATTTATGAGAAGATGGATACCTGGGTACTCGTACCAGAGTGATAGGAAAACAATGCTAATTGACTTTACAGTTTACGTATCACTCAATGTGGAGAATATGGCACAGGTCTTTGTTGCAATCTAATGGAATCATCTACCGCTTTTTGGCTCCTGTGACACCAATCATGCTAGTAAGCAAATGCTTATCGCTACAGGGCTCCACCGGGCCTGGAAATAAAATTGGGCTTTGTCTGAGCTTGTAAATTTCCACTCAGCCAAGACTTTTACCTAAGTTGTAAAATAACTCAATATGCTGAAATTTGTGCTTGTACTGGGTCGCAAACATCCGAGTGGCATAAACTCAACATCTCCATCTCTGCTTGTACATACTTTTTTGGGTGCGCAGTTTTTAAGATTAATCATGTGCTCAGGAGATCAGCTCATGCAGGTCAGAGACAAGCTGCCCACTAGTTCCTCATCTGCCTGTCTATCACCTTGTCTACCTTGTCTATTGCTGGCTGCAGATATTGGATATACATCTTGTTTCTTTTTAAGTTTGACATTTGTCTAAGAGAATCCATGGTTCACCACTTAAAGACTATGCTCTTCTGCAGATGTTTAATGATGATATATTAGGTGCTTTTTTCCTAGTGCTGTTCCCATTTTAGATGTATTCTAGTACGTGATAACATTCTAGATGACTAGAGTGCTGCTTTTTCCAGTTTCCGTGCTGACTGTTTTCACAGAGGCTTGCTATCCACCATGGTATCTGGGTATTATTTAGATACTGAAATTTAATATGAGGTCAAAAACATAACAGGCAGCCTGGTTCCTATCTTCTTCACCTGTCAACAAACAGAATCCACGCAATAAGAAATGTACAATTGGGAAAGTCATATTTAAGAGATCTCGCTCTGCAGCCCAAAGATGGGCAGATATGGACCTTGTGAGGTCTCAGCAGAAACATGTCCTAAAGATAAGGCTGTTGTATACAACCTCCCTGATTTCATATCCCATGAATTAATGTCTGTGAGTCAGTAGTAGAAACATCTCAGCATATTCCAGCTACCATACTGACACAAGGAAACACCTGGGTATTATATTAGGTGATCTAGAAATAGCTAAGCTGGACAGATGAGGTAAAAGTGGGTGAGGGAAAGTAGTTTGTAAGATGCTTATTCATGTGGTGTTCAGTAGTATTATCCAAAGAGTTTTTCACCCTGAAGGATGTGAGGATGCCTTACAGATGACATACTGTCTTGAAAATCCATGTGTCCTGTTTCTGGACCACATCATCTCTGGGATGAGGCTTGGGAGCTCTTTCCTTCCTTACACTGCACTGACATTTTATAATGGAACAGAGATTGTGCTGATGGGCTTGTCTGATCTCCAAAAGTCTTAGAGACACATGTAAGTGCTGATGGCCCCTTTTATACAGAACCTGATCTCTCCTGAGCTGCTCCCATGAGAAATGGGATGGACTCTGGTCTGCTGAATCTGGTTACTGAGGAATTTCAACCACTGACCACAGTGAGTTATGCTACATCTTATAAGTGACCTTATGAAACTAGAGATTTTATTTGCGAGGTGCAATATTGACCATTAGCACCAAGCCTAGGAGATTTTGAAATGCTGCTTTCCTGTTAAGGCCAGCAGGAGTTTCACACTGCAGATCAGTCCTCAACTTTGCCAGTCCATCAGTTGTGTGTCTGCTGAGAGATTATCCTATAATAAGTTGTAATAAAAAGGATATATGTATTTTTACTGTACATGCACTGGTCCTGTCCTGTGGAGTTACATTGGTCCTATGGTTGCACAGCACTGAACAAATAAAATAATTTTGCTCTGACAAGGTGCTATATAAACTGAAGTTAAATGGAAACAGCAATGTTAATTTTACCTTTGAAGAAAACAAAGAGAAAAAATCAATGGTTGCCAAATAGAAAAGAACAAAATGGATAGGGAGAAAAATAATGTTTTCCAGCAACCATCACAGAGTGTTGCAAAAAAATGTATAGGAAAAAGCCCCCGAAGCAGTTAAGGCAGAACAGAAAAGCACACTCAAAATATTTGTTTCTCCTCTGAAACAAAGGGATATTTTAAAAATTGTAGCTGCTCTTCCTTCTAATCTAGCATGATCATGATTGAAAACGTATTCTTGGATAAATTAACACTGTGTGGTGTTAAACACACCTTGTTCCTCTTGGAGGGAGTTGCACTCTTTTTTTTCTATCGCAAATTGCATCATAAGACAGCTAATGTTAGGCACTGCATCTGGGTAATGACTTGATAAATTACTTAACTCAGTGGTTGCTGACCTCGAGTTTATAATGTGATTTCATAAAAATCTGCATAAAAACCTAATGGAGATAGACATGGGGCTTTTCTAAATATAGCAGCAACTTAGAGAACGGTAAAAATGATAAGTACAGAAGTTATCCAGCACAGTTCCCGAGTTTCTCATTGACTCTAAGACACCTGGTTGTGACAAGCTTCTGCTGCTATTATTGACAACTGTTTTAATGTGCTGGAATATTCTAAAGTACTGGCCTGTGAAGGTACACTGATAATAAGAAGGATAACACTATGGGCCAAAACATGTAATATCTACCTTACACGTATGGTATCTCCTATTAAATGGTTTAATAAAGCTGTGACCTCTTGCTTCTGAGCTAGTACGTAGGCTGATAGTACACATATGACTTGTTTGCCAGCTGTTTTGTTCTTATGTTTTGTTTTGTTCTTATGTTTTGAGGGCCTGATTTTTTTCCCCTGCCTTTGTTACTGAAGGAAAAAGAGGAACGTATAGGAATGCATGAGGTAGTATATGAAAGATACTTGAAAAAGAATAGAAACCTCCATTTATGTTTTGTTGGTTCATTAATATGAACATTGCCTGCCATTTGAGGTAATGCTGTAGAGGCTTCCTATAACTTGGCTGCTCTTGCAGTGAAGCCATCCATCTATTTCTGGGATGTTTTATGGGGCCAGACAAAGTGGTGTGTGGATCCCATGAGACAGCATGTAAAGTTTACTGAGCACTGGAAAGGGAAGGGGAGATGTGCAGTCAGAGCCACAAGCATGAGTGTCCATGGTCTTGGCTGTATGTCCCCACAGTCATGACAGCAACCAGAGTTGGTTATAACAAACCCCAGACCTGGAGATCCTGCACTGAGTTACCACAAAGTCAGGTTTAGTGAATCACATATCTGGGCCCTGGTCTGAAACTGGCTAGCCTCCACTGAGGAGGGATGCGGTGCAAGTTAGACATGCTCCTGGGGTCAGCTTGCTGCAGGATCTTCAGATCCAGCCCTGCAAGCGATTGAGAGCCATTGCTGAAGTGGCTGAAGGGAGGGAGGGAGAAGGGAAGAGCAGCGATAGGACTAAAGAATGGTGGGGGCTGAGGATTAGGCTGAGCCCTCATGTAAATCCAGTGGAAACAATCCATCACCTGTGAGATATTTCAGCAAAGATGGCAAATAAATTACAAAGGGGTCAATAGCCCTCACATCCAAGATTTGAATTTGACAAACTGTGTAGGTGGAGTGGTGGCAAGCTCCTTGGGTTCAGTTTATTTCTCAAGGCAGCTAAGTACATAAACTGTCTTCTTTATTTTTAGGGTTTTTTAAATGTTTGGATTGCATGTTGTAGAACAGTCATCCAATTAATATTTTCTGCCAAAAATGCGACAGATTTCTTACAAAGGCACAAGCCTTCAATGAACGTGTTGTAAGACTGCAAATGTGGAATTTTAATCCTGACCCCCAAACATGTCAGTGTTAAACTTCATATGATTCCTCTCTAATTAAAATAATTTCTAAATGCCTCTCCTTGTCTTTTTGGCCTATTGTCTCTCAACCTATCTAGTATCAGGTAGCTATCTACCTCACTAAACCAGGCCAGATGTTGACATGTTCATGGATGTGGAATCTGAGTTTTCCTCCCATCATTGAAGTTGACATGTCTGTAGGAAGGCTAAGGAAATTTTCTTTGCCATTGCAGAGTAAAATCTAGATGGTTTCTTGATCTTTGATGAAGAGGAACTTCAATTCTACAACTTTTGTTGGTTTTATAAAAACTCAAAACTTTAAAAAAATCTAAAAGTTATCTCTACTCCCAAAACCAAAACACTGCCAGCTCCTACTGGATGCACGTCAGCTACTGCACTCCACTAACAATGGCCAATCAGTGACAAAATTGGAAACAACTGCAAGAAATTTGAAAATTTGAAAAACTTTAATTACTATAACTGTAAGTCCAGTCTTGCACTGACTTGTATCTGATATTGTACAGAATGGATTTAAAATTCTATTAAATTAGAATATATGTCAATACAGATAAAATAAAAGTTTATATTTATATTCTTAGGGTATTCATTATGATATTTGCAGAGTATGTATGTGATCGACACCAGTGCTAGTTACATTTTTATCTGTTCCTCTGGTAAATCAGTTATCAATCTTTAAATATCCTCAGGTGTCTCTAAAATAAAGATATCTGATCTTACATTAAAAGTATATTTTAATTAAGAGTTCTGCTTTTTCTAGTTTCTGATGGACATTGCAGTGAAATTTTTACATGGCAGTTGTTTGCCGCCTTGGCACACTGGACTTGCTCAGATGAACTCATAACACTTGAGAGATACAATTATTGTTACCACTGTTAAAATTCCTGACTATCAAACTTTTATTTTGAGATCTGATTTATATAGGCCAAATGTAATTTAAAAAAAAAACCAAAACACTCAAACTCAATAATCCTCTGCACTTCTTTCCTCCTTTCCAAGAGCTCAGAGTTCATTATTGAAGTTAACAAATTATAGCTCACAGCACCATCATGGGAAATATTATTCATCATATCTTACACCTGAGGAAATAGGTGTGGAGAGAATTTGAGATAGATCCGTAGGAGAACCATGGCTTAGTCCAGATCTTAGTCCTTTTACTCTCAAAGGGATTCTTAGATACCTCCACCCACTAAGGGGAGTATAAAAAGGTTTATTTGGTTAGCGCTTTCCGTCACATCATAAGAAAGCAAAGGCACCCAGCCACCTTACAGCATGAATCCATTGACACCTAATCTTTTCTTTGTACTACTGCTCTCCATCAGTGAAACCTGGACTGATGTGGTGCTGCCTGTGCTGTCAGCTGCTTTAAAGCTCTGCAGGCTTTGAAGTGCAACTGTGCTAAATATGACTAAATCTAGCACATTTGATTCTTTGTGCAGCGTCCTTGAGATCAGTGCAGGAGAAGCATTTTCTAATGGTGTGGGCCCTCAGCAGAGTGACCAATGCTTCATCAAACCAGAGCACGTTCAGGGATCTCCAATTGCTCTGGCGTTCTCCTCAGCCAGGCTCCAAGTTTGAATTAAAAGCAGCATTTGCATCACTTTTGGAAACTCTTTAGTGGACTTTAAACTCGATCGGGTCTTTTCTGATTGCAGTCACCTCTCTGTAGTTCCCCAATCATTCACAAAACCAATTAGCTGTGGCCTTCAGTCCTTCTTCCCGGCTGTGGGCCGAGGGAGGGAGCTGAAGTCCATTTTGAGCTCCGAGACACCACCTGAGTCCTGCAGCCAGTTTACAGATGTGCTCCAAGGGCAAACACACCACAATGCCCTTCCATTCACTTCACAGTTCCTTTTTTCCTTGAAAACAACTGATCTGTGGGCAGGAAAACCATTTACTAAAAAATAGAGAGTAAAATGTTTTTCCTCTTCGATAATGTTCCCCGTTCTTTCAGTAGGTATTATGTTCTGTAATGTGCTGTGTGTGCACCCATTTTGTCATCGCTTTGGGTCATCCTTGCTCACAATTGGTTATTTACTCAGGGGCTTTTGAAATTATTGAGTTGACACATCTGTCAGACGGCAAAAGCAGAAATGCTAAAAGGTCACTTGGAGAGAAACCAGCTGCTTCAGACAAACCTTTCTGCCTTCAAATAGCACAATCATTATAGTCTAACAGATGGGGCCTCTGCTTTCATTTCTGTTTTTCTCCCTCACTTCAGGTATTTAGATACACTACCTCATTGCCAGGTCAACACAGGCCTTCTTGTAATTACCTACACAATAGGCAGCTCACTGCTTAAGAAAAAACAGCTCCATTTTCTGTAAATGAGGAACCTGTTTCCTCACAGATATGAGTTACAGAATGCTTGCCACAAACTTTCCTATTAACAGATTAATTTTGACAGTGGTAAGTACGTTTTTATTACTCCTGCTCCAGTCATTACACTATGAAGCACGCATTTAGTACTGATCTAATGCTTCAGAGAGCCTGGGGGCTTTTGGCAAAGATGGTGATAAGTGGAAGTGAGTGAATAATTCTTAACAAATAATTTATTCAACAAATTTGGACTCCCTCCCTGTTTGGTGAACCAGGCAATTGTGATTTCCTCTGATTTATTCAATATCCGTATTTTTGGGAAAGTGTCCATCCAGATGATTTATATCGCAGCTGGTGAGTAGTTGCAATTCTTAATCGAGGTGTTGGGCTGCTGTGAGTCATAAATCACATGATATTGTTTCTGTGCTGTGATTGGGCAAAGAGGGATTGCTTCTGACATAATTGCTCTCCTGTTTTAAAGTTCTCTTCTGGGGAAAAAACTGTCAAAAATGTGATTGCTCATCTGTATGTGGAAAAAGAACAATGAGGAGCTGCAGAAGTGTTCAGGTGACTGGAAAAGAAAGGCACTCACCAAGTTTCTTTTATTAAAGATCTACTTTTCAGAAACATCATGTACACCTACACAAATTCTTGGACAAGAAAAAGCCTCATTTTCAACAGGAAAAAAACACAACAAAAACAAAAGCATTAAAATTACAGTCGTTATTTCAAAGAATCCAACTTGATTTCAAATCAAATAAATGTTCAGGATGAAAGTTATGTATTTTTGCAGAGAGTGCACATTTGAACTGTGAGAAACTCCTTGATTTTCAGTAGACATAGCAGAACATTTTGTTTATTACAATTCTTGCATTGTTGTCAATAACAGAAAACTGAAAAATTGTACTTTGGGAAGGTCATTGCTTTATAAACTAAGCAGGTTTGGAAGTGGCACTTTCAAAGTAAGTATGTACCTGTTATGCATCCCATCTCAGAGAGTTTTTAACACCAAGTGGCACCAGGACAGGGACATTTGAAAACAACAAAACTAAACCCATTATAAAACTGTGATTCTTTGGAAACATGGAAGGAGGTGGAGGAAGATCTTTACTCTGCAGGGCTGATCAGCTGGTATAAAGAAAGAAAGAACAATACAGAAGATATCTTTTGGTTCTGGTGGTGGTTGGTTTTAATGCTCTGGCTCAGTTCAGTTATTTTCAGGTAACCATGGTAGGATAGGCTAACCCTCAAGATGTGGTTAATAAATTTGAGGAGTACTGCAAGCTGTATGAAAATGAATTACAGGAAGGAAATGTTTTAATTAGAAGGATTGTGATGAAACAGGTCATAAAATTCTCCATAACGCAAAATCTCAAATACCAATCTTGCAATTTTGAGAGGCTGACTGTCTGGTAAAAGAAAGGACCAGGACTGAAATCTGAGTCCAGACATTTAGGAAATTGTGTAATATCTAGATTTTCTCTTGACTGATCATTGGAACTTGCAAAAAAGCAGAAACAGTTCAGTCCAAGATGAAGCTTTGGAAGGGGAAGACAATGCTTCCCCGCATGCTTGTGTAATACTAAATGCTGCAAGAAAAGAGATGTCACATGTGAAGACCTGCAAAACTCAACACCAAGTCAGGCAAAAATACCTGAGGAACTGCTGTGCATCCTGTTACAGCTAACCTAAAGTGGGATAATCTCTGACAAATGGAAAAGATGCAGAAGAGCAGTGATACATTTTCATCCTTTTTCAAGAGTTTGCAAGGGCTGACACCGCAGCATAGGGTACAACACAGTAAAGCAATATACCCAGCTCAGATGGACTTCTCCTAAGAAGAATGGACACTGCATAGTGGTAATAATACATGTTGAGAAAAATCCACACAAACATATCATACCAGCAAATTGAAATGTGCTTTACTCAACAGGTAACAAGAAGTTGCAGATTCCTTAGAAAAATAAATTACAAAGGAATTCACAGCATTCCCTTGATGTGAATAGGATTTACTACTGTCACTTAATAGCATGGTGGCTAATACATAACAAGCATTGACACTCTCTGTGGTCAGAGAGAGAGGTTTTATGGGAAGCCAGTGTTTGGTGACCAGGTGTCACCATAATACCATTGCCAAAGTGAACAACAAACATAATCTTGAAATAATAACAATTATTATTATTTCATTGACGTTTTGTGACCAGAAAGCAAAATGCAGATGGATGAGTGTGGAGTGACAGGACGCCCTCAGGACTACTTGCCAGCACTGCAGTAGAAACAGGTCCAGAACAGGGTATTCTAAGCTTGTCCAGATCCATGTGAAGTTTGGACAGACACTGAATGATTTCTGCAGAAAGCAAAGGCCACTAGCACAGGGAGGTCAAGATCCTATGCTCCAGACTCCCATCTGACAAGCTGAGGAACCTGTAGGTCTAGAAGTGCCAGGATGTCGCTCCCTAAAATGGTGCTGAAAAATATATTTACATGAATACACAAAAGTTATTCAGGGACTGAAACATCCAAGGAAGGGCCAGTACTTGTCCCAAATGAATAGTGACATCGAGGAAGTTGTCAAGGCTTGGAACCTATGCCAAAAACGCAGGCCAAGTCAAGCAAGAGAGTCCATGTTGGCACAGGAAAAATTGTTCTCCTGGAGCAAAGTATGCACAGAATTGTTTAGAATGACTGGAAAACATTATGTACTTGTCCTAGACTATTATTCTCATGTCAGTAAGATAGCTTTACTAGAAGATACTAAAGCTAAACTGTGATTATGCTTGTCAACTGTGTTTACACTAGACATGGAATACCTGGCATAGTGATGCTTGGCAATGAAGTGCAGCTTACTAGGCATGAGTGCTGGCTGCTAGAGGTAAATTTGGGGTTTAGATCTGTAATCCCCTGTCTTTTATTTACACCAGTCCAATAGGCAGGTTGAAAACAGTGTCAATGTAATAAATCTCTTAAAAGGAGATTGTGAAGTCGGACTCTAATCCATAGTGAGGATAAACTGGTAAATTGCTCCAAGAAAATGATGCTGTGTGTAGCTCTGAGCAGAACCAGGGGTTGAAAATGGCAGTGATGTCCTAGGAATCATCAGTCTGATGACATTGTCATCACACCGAAAAGAGATACACAGTCCTACCGCTTTACAGCTTGCAAGCTAAGGGACGGTGACTTAACTATTTTTTTCCAGAGAAGGTGTTATGTGGGTAATATTTGTGGAAGGTTAAAATAGAAAAGCACGAGGATATTGCATTTTCAGACAAAAGCAGCCTGCGTGTTGGCTGCTGCTGTTAGGGAGGTGGTGGAGTGCTGTGTGCGGCGGCGAGAGGGCTGCACCTCTGAGCCCTCCTTCCTCTGCAGCAGCTCAGTTGAAGGGTGTCCTCCTGCACCAGTACAGAAACGAGCACCTAAAATAATGTCTCATGATGGTTCCCGTGTGTGCATCTTTGAGGCCCAGGGATGTGCTGAGGCCTCTAGAGCCTTTTGTTTTCAAGTTATTGGCTTGAATCAGGTCTATGCAAGTCACTGAAAGTCATTACCAGCCTAAGGTTGTTCTATGTCCAATGTGAAATGAATTGGTTGTGCTTGACAGCTGGGATAGAGCTTAGATGCTTATATGCAGAGCATATTGCCATCAGGTTTTTTCACAGTACACAGCAGAGATTCTCCCGTTTTTTCAGTTCCCTTCTTACCCTCAAATATCCTGTAAGACTTGCTGGAAGCTGGATTGTCAGTGTTCAGCCTGGAAACTATTTTCTGCGCTGCCCAGGAGTCCCTGCTCAGGGGTAAGCCTGTGAGATCTGATAAAAGCAGGTTGAGATGCTTTGAGGAATGGTGGCAACCTGAAATCACTAAAAAACCTGAGGTTAAGGAATTTACACCAACGGGAGCGGAGTGTAGCTTGGGTTAGCATTATTTAATGTCAGCTTCGGCTGGCTTCTTTTAAAAAATATCTAAAATAAAAAATGCTTAAAATTTATACCTCCTAACTTGAATCCTAGGTGTTTCGTGATGTGAAGAGGTAACATTATTATCATCCATCATTAAATCCACTGAGTGTCAAACTTATCACCTTGACACTTTAATGATCCTTAAGATGTCCTTGTAAAAGCTGGGTACCATGGCAACCACTCAAACACAGGACCTTGGCACTGCTGAACTTCTCTTAATAAATCAGGCATAATTGGCATCTATGTATTATAATAAATTAAAAGTTATTCAACTGGAATGATTTTATATTGTACAATATTAAGTCATTAAGTTTGCTGTTCTGATCTCTCCTTTGTGATATAATTCCTGCGTGTGCTTTTTAACACAGAAAATTTTATCTCCTCCTCTCATAGGATATAACTGGGGGGTTCGAAGGTGCAGCAAATTAGTGTATAGTCTGTCACCCCCAGCCATGTGGGTTCATTTTCTGGTTAAACCAGGACCCCACTGAAATGATTTATTCCCGAGGACCAAAGTAATTAAATTAAGGAGATGAAAATTACCCGTACATGTACTCAAGGCACCACATGATCCTTCCGAGGTGATCTGTCCTTCTTCCTCTTGTCCTTGGCTTTGTCTCCCTGCTCAGCCTGTAGACCTGCACAGCAGCCGGGGTGGACTGGCTTGGTAAGGGGTGTATGTGGGGTCCCTATGTAGACCCCAGGTAGTACCTGGGGAGGGCGAAAGGGGATGTGCCATCCGCATGCTGCTGATGTGGTGCCAGCGGCACCCAGCCCTGTGCCTGCTCCATTTCCACTCCATCCTGCCCTGTCCACTCCAGGTCACCCACTGGAAAAGTTCCAGTAAGGAATTACAAACCCTTGAAGACAGGAGCCTGCAATCACTGGAAAGCAGAGAGTACATGCAAAGAAAATAGCCATATACCCAAGCTTTTCCTATCTATTTTGTCCTCTATGGCAACACCAGCTGCAGACATCAGGGTTTGAATTCATTGCCTTTGGGCTGCAAAAGGTCACCGCAATATGTGTGTAGTGTTTTCTGGGAACAGCCTGCCTGAATGGAATATCAAATGTTGGGTGCAAAACTTGTAAAGCATATAAAAATGTTCCCATGACAGAATGAATAGGGCTAATTTTGAAACTTCATCTCCTTTCTTTCTTTAAAGATCTTTTATTTTACTCATTTTCTGAATGGTTCCTTCATGCCACTAAGTGGTAAGGTCTTTCAAAAATTAATTATTTTACCAATAGGATGTCTGCAGTGGGTACCACGGGAAATTTTCGTTTGTTTTCTTCAGATTTAGATTTTTAAATGTCTAGATTTTAAAGTATAAATCTATTCCAGTAATGAGACTGTGCAACAGAAAAAGAGGACTTTTTATTGTACTGTATCAGTTTTTCCTTAGCATCCAGTGGTGTTCCCACAAATAGCTGAAAGCATCACTGAACCTCAGCAAGCTGAGGACAGCAATACTCCCTCATGGCTCAGAGGGCTAGCTGACTTTGCAGAGCTATTGGCTAGAAAGAGAGCTTTTCATGGACTCTGGCATGAGGAAACCAAGGACAAACTGGACAGATCTTGGTCCAGTGCTCCCTGCCTTGAAGCTACTTTTGTGACTCAGAGGGATGGAGAAGTTCCAGTAGCTGGGCTTTTTCTAAGGCGCTGCAACCTTCACTTTCCCAGCCAGGAGACAGTCAGCTCCCAGGTACTCCAAGGACTTGAGATAAAAGAAACATGGTGGCAGACTACAGAAAAAGACCAAGAGAGTGAATTCACCATGGTAATACCAGCTATGTTGGTAAGAAGCAGGACTGCAAAGATTTGTCAGGTTCTCAGTCAATTCACTGTGAGCTCTGGCTGGACTGAGGTCTGCCTGAAAGCTCGCTCGTTACCTTGTGTGACCAGATTTTGAGACTCCATGTACTGATTTGTTTGGCATGTTCAGTTTTTACTTGATGCCACAGTGATGGCTTTCTGACCTTCCTCTGATTTGATACTGAAAATCAATAAAGTAAAAATAATTGGTCCTTTAGAAATGTTTGTTAGTCAGTTTACTAGCAAGCAAGTCATGTGTGAATGCTCTTTTTGTGGGCACAAGGTCTCCTTGTACACTTTAACAGTGGTGGCACAGTGGACGTGTTTCTGGATAGGTCTGCATTAGGCATGCCTAAGAAGTTCTCAAAACAGCAGAGTATTTGTGCATATACTTAATTTGAAGCCTGTTTCAATATTTCACTGATAGAAAAATCCTGCAAATACTTATGCAGGTGTTTATCTGGACTGCTGAGCCATTTAAGACTGGCCATCCAGACAGTGAAGTTAAGTCAAAACATAAACATCTACCTGTGTGTCATCGTGATTTTAACTATTATCCTGATTGCCCTGCATGTCCAATTGTTTCTTTGGCTTTTCAATGTTGTTTTATATTCAGATATCAGCTCTCAAGGACAAAGAGAGGGTCTGAGGTTTTGGTGACAAACAGCTTTAGCACACTTAAAGATGCTCAAAAAGAATGTCAAACATTAAAGAGATGTTAACAGCCCCCTTCTTTCACCTCTGCTGTGCACTTACATCAGACAGTACATCCAATAGTTGAGAGAAATAAAATAAAAACATAACCTTGATCACAATAACATTATCAATGCACAGATAATTTTTACATGAAAAGTTTATTGTTGAAATATGTTGTTTATCAACATTTTTATTTTTAAAAGCTTCTAAATTAATATTGAATCAAAATCTAAAGAAAGTTGAATTTCATTACTGAAATTTATGTTTTAAACTGAGAGCCAAATTTCGATTTCTTTGATTTCTCAAAAAACTTATTTATCATCCCAAATCCAAAAAGTCACAGAATTTCAAAAATAATATTTTCATTAAATCATTTCCCTAGTCTCATATAAACTTTTATTAAAAGTATTTTGGATGCTGATACCCAAAGACTAATGTTTGCCTGTAGAGAAATATTAAGAACCCAAAGAAAAAGGTAATATCCTAAAAATTGTTACAGTATAGTTTGCCACGCTAATGCCTAGTGCGATAGATGCTGGTATTTTAAAAATAACCTTTATAGAGGTGTTGCTTGCAAATAATTTCAAGATGGTTTTAGGATATTCTTCCACACGGTCTTACAACTGACTACTTTCACAATTCCCTTTGCTACTGATGAGCTTTGCCTGTGTAGCACATGTGAAGGTGCTGTTCACTACACAAAAGGACATTGTAGGATGGTGGAGGAGAAAGACCAAAGTAAAACAGAGGTCTGTACAAGATAGATAGATATCTTTAAAGTTTAAGTGATGGCTTGGGACTGGAATAATGGCACTTTGACTGTAGAGTTATCATTACTGGACCCCTTTTTTCTGCAAAGAAACTTCTTATTTATTTGGCTATATTAATGTATTTGTTATCACATGTGAAGTACCTTAGCTGGACTCAAACTGTTTCTGCTGTCCTAGTAAGGGTTTCCAAATAGCACCTTTTTTTAAACTTTCTTTTTTCCTAAAAAGGAGTTGTTGCTTTAGATGTGCCAGGAATTCTTATGTTCAGCAATTACTCGTGATATCAACACTAAAATGTTCATTTTGATCTAATGTATCTGATGGAAAAATGATTATCAGGTTGGTACGTGAGATAACTTATAAAAAGCTAGTGCTTTCCCATCATATCCACCATTTAGGAACCTTAGCCAAGCCACTGTGGTAGCTGGTAGATGCTCTCCTCCAGGATTGCTACTTGCGACTGTTTTCAGGGTGCTGTTTTGGTTCTTTAGAAATAGGGTTTTTATTAAAAAGAAATGAAGGGTAAGGGAAGGCCTTAAAAATATGAAATAGGGCACCCTGATGCAGCTGATGTCAGTAATGCTGATATGGCCTGCCTGCTCATCAGCGGATGTTACATTCAGACGCTAACGATTTAAGTGCCCACTTTATTAGAAACGCCAGAGGTTACATAGAATTGGAAGAAAGGAGTGAGCAAGTAGCATGTGATGTGTTGCAGCACTTCACTCTTGAGCTCTTGCCTACACCAGTGTTTCTGTTCACGATTTCCTTTGCAACCAACCTTTTTCTTTTTCTTTTTCTTTTTAATAGAAACAGAAAATCTGATGGCTGACCAAGGTAGCTCTGGCAGCGTCTGCGTTTGACTGTACTTTAATTCAGTGTGCACCAGCAGGTGTTCAATACTCACCTCTTGATGCTTATATATTGTGTTTCATCCACTGTCACCCTCGGAGCTAAAAAGTGCTGGTTCCTCAGTTCAAGTTTTATATCTATGCAGGAGAGCAGAAGTATGAGCTGTGACCGCAGCTGGTACAGACCTGTGTGACATAGCTTTGATCTGGTTAGTTTCCAGTTCCAGCTTCCAGCACCAGTTGCAGCCTCCCAGTATGAGGCAAGGCTCATGCAACCCGTTCGGAAGGGAGTTGCACTGTGCCTGAACTCAGTTCAGTCTCTTCCTCCCAAGCTGAGGTCTTGTTGCATCAAAAGAATACCCCTGACTAATTTTCCCAAAAGTTGTGCAGTCTAAGTGGCTTCACATCTAGGTGCTAAGGGCATCCTGAGGCAGCAGAAAATGGCTGTCAGGTAACGTTGTGCAGAATACAATGTTATTTTTTTAATTGTTTGTTTGTTTTCTCCTTCCATTACGAGATCTGACTTGTAGGTTGTCAACGTTTCTCTTGTACAATGTGTGGGAAACAGCGTGAATGTGACAAGGATGGCTGTGAATAATTTTACACCTAATTGTGTTGTGATGTATGCGGACTGTGTCTTTGATATTTGTGATTTCTGTGTTGTGTGCTTTTAACTGAAGGGAATTTCCTCTCCCCAGGACAGAAAGGTGACTGCTCTGTCCTCCAGACTCTGAGGACTCCCCCTGCCACCCCTGAGGGCAATGTTGTCTCTTATGCTTTCTTTCTCTTTTCCATCATCTAAAATGAATTATTTGAAGGAAAGAACAGTTTTATTTTGATTTTCTGCATGGGAGTACCACATGCATAATTAGCTGTGGACACGTTAGAATTGTTCAATGCTGGTCTGTCCGTAAAAAACAGTCCAGCAGATTGAGCCTTGGGAAGAATAACAAAAGAGAAATAAGATATGCTGAGTTAAAAATACTTCTTTTTAAAAACCAAGCTTTTTAAAAACCAAGCTTTTATGGTTGCTCTCATAAGTTTATTTGTTCATCGCCCCTTATCTGGATTCATTGTGTGTATTGGAAATTAGTGATTGTTGAATAATGCTGAAAAGTTGTCTTTCTGCTTTTACAATAAAACCAGTAGCAGACATTTAGAATATCCCCATCCCCTCATCATCCTGCAATGCCATTGCCACTTTTATCATAAAAGAATTATGTATCTCTGTATATGAAAAATGCATTCTTGAACTACTTTGAATTAGTTTTTAATGTACTGTGACCTTGAATTGCCCCAGGATATTAATGCTAAATGATTACTTCTGAATGCTTTTTGAATAGCTGCACAGAGCAATTAAATGCACCATACATCACACATGACATAGTTAAACGCCTCTTCTGGTCAAGGAACCTAAACAGTTCTTTCAAATGATGGTAATTCCATATTACTAAAGATGAAAAAAAAAAAAGTCACTTGTTAGTATTAAGATAAGCATAACCTGGAAGAGGTTATAACCTTTGCCTGAGACGGAACAAAATGAAAAGATTTTCTTTATGGTGATCTACAAGGAAGATGACCACAAAACCAATGCCCCATCACACTGCATTTTCTCTCTATACAAAGGGAGCAATAGCAATAAATCCCTCACTTTCTGACAAGTTGCCATTTTTTTTTCCTGTAAAATAAAAGAATAAAGAATATGGCTCATAAAATGGGTATAAAATGTGGACACTGCTATTATGTACATTATATTGCACAGCAGTTGATTTTAGAATGTGGAATGACATAAATCTGATCTCTGCAAAACCTTCTTATAAAATTAGTGGCGTTCAGAAGTGATCACAGGGTCCAAGATTACTCTGGTAACAAGAAGAAAAAAAGCCTTTTGCTTGGGTTACCGATTCAAATCTGACCTGGTTTCGTTTCCTTAAAATGTTGTGACTACTTGAAAGTATGTGCTATTTCAGATGCAGTGGCAATTTTGGCCCAGGCCGTAGCAGACATATCACCTCTCTTAATATTCAGTGGGTATAGATATTGAGCGTGTTCCCAATAAAATTCACCACAATTGCTTATATTACACATCAGACACTTGTGACAAGTGCCTGATAGACTCAACTTTCAGACTGCCCCCAGCCCATTTCCTCACCTCCAGCCTGGCTCCTGGCAGTGACTCCCACCCTGTGCTGAAGCTGAAATATCCCTGTCCCTGCTCCCCTTCCCAGCACCCTCCAGGCTCTGCTGAAGTTGAGACATCACCATGTGTCAGGCGAACTGTCTAAACCACAGAAATGTTAATGGCAAATGCATATTGACCTTGAAAAGATCTCCTGAGTAATTCCAAGGAACTCAGCAAGGTCCTGGAAAAAAAAAAAAAGAATATAAACTGTGTGTAGGGCATGCTTCGTATAAGATTTCCAGCTTTTGCTGGTGTTCTTGCTCAGGTTTTGGAGCAGGGTGAATTGTGTGCGGTGATGTCCACTGGATGAAAAAGTGGGGCTGTGAAGCCCTGGTAAACAAGGCAGGTTTTGGAACCTGGCTTTGTTAGCTGTGTGCTGCAGAGCCCCGGGGCATCGCTGGGGAAAGGTGGGCATTGGGCAGGCGGAAAAGATGATTGCTAGAGGCAGCAGTTCCTTATGGCAGTCCTGCAGCAGGAGAGAAACCCAGAAAGAATATGTCAAATAACGAATCCATTTCTCTCCACGTGTGCTTTAACTTCCGCACACTGAGAAGAAACAACCCAACAACTTTCAGAAGCACACACTGGCGGAGAGTACGGAGTGAGAGCCACCGTTCGTAGAGGAATTGGTTATTCAGCTCTATGATAGTTTTCACTGCATGTTTTCAGTGTGAAGAAGCACACTGTTGTATGACTGGATTAGAGTGTGAAGGCAAGCTGTATGTGCTTTACAAAAGAAGCAAAAAGATTTTATGATGAAACAGATTCGATGCTCCAGCCTCTAAAATCAGCTTCTACGCAATGAAATCTGCTTCATGGCTGCCCCATGTCAGCCAGCGAGGATGTAGGCGTAAACATCTTTGAAAAGTTAGAGCACGAGTTAGACTAGCCCAAGGCAAGCAGAACATGCATGACTGGCACTTGCATGGCAGGTAATCCAAGCAGACACTGACCTTGCCAACATTAGATGACAATATCTTTACTAGAGTAAACTGACCTTGAATTTCACAGCAGTATTAGGTTCCAGCAGGCTCTCTGCAGCATGAGGACAGCACGGTCCTGTTCAGGTTATTGTAGAGTTTGGAAATGTTTTATATGGTCAGCACAATTACCTCTCCCTGTCCCATCCCTTGTCTTTGATTTGCCCTTGGCCTCAGAGATCTTATCACAATCTCAAATTATATAGATTACTTATCATCTCATGGCCTTCATGGCAACTGTTAGATTGTAACCTGTCTTTGTGCATAGATGTGGATAAGAAAACATCCTGGGGAACATTTCTTGCTTACTGGCCTGGGGAAGGGTCAGTGACCATCACAGGCTATACATGCAAAACATTTGGTGAGTAAATTTTCCAAAATCAGGGAAGAGGAGGAGGCAGGACTGATGCCCTTCATCTTTCTCTGCTTCACTAAAGGGGATAATCTGTGCCGTTCGGCTGGCACTATCTGCGCACCCCCATCTGCTGCAGCCTCCTTCAGAACTGAACTCCTTTGTAGGGACTCCTGTGGGATTGGTTTTACGCTCAGATTGATTTGTTAACTAAGGTTTACTAAAACTGGGCTGCATTTTATAGCTTTGTCTTAGCTTCTCCACACTCCGATTTGATGTTAAACCTTTTAGTTTGTTAAACTGAAAAAACCCCACCCAAAGTCCAACACCAAGCATCTTTTTAACATTACTTAAATGATGAAGATACCAGTGATGAAGATGTAATTTCATTATTGGTTGCTTCTTTGCAAAATTTAAAGCTTCATGAAATGTGATTCCATAAATTAAGCACAGGGAAAAGAGTAAAAAAAAGGTAGAAATTACTAGAAGCTGGTTTCATGGGACAGAGTCAGATTGTAGATTAACTTTGTCAGCCTTAAATGGGAGTAATAGCTTTCAAGGGGGCAGGTCTCTCTTGTCTGAGGGATCTTAGAAGTTTCTGGTGTGATGAACTCCAGGTACTGTGGAAAGGGATGGTGCTCTTTGCTTCTGTTTAAAGAAATGAGTAAATTAATCGGTCTTTTTCTTCTCACATTTGTATTCACTGGGTGCATTCTTCCATGAAGGCTGTGCGGTCTAAAGGATGGAGACCACAACAGGAATCTGCACGGCCAACTGGGAATCTCTTTCCTGTTGTTTATCTGGCAGAACTGACAAAATCACTCTTCTCATCTTTCTTCATTAATTTCTCTCTCTATCCCATAACTGTGTGTAGAATAATTAGTTAATGGGCCTAATTCTGTTTTCATTTACACTAATGTCATTATGTGTGATACCTGATGAGATCAATGAAATCAAATAAACCCGAAGAAACTGCTGAGGCCAGAATCACAGACAGTATTTGAAAACCAATAAATACAATCTTTGAGCCAGGATTCAGAGTCTTGTGGTTTTTTTTGTATTCCCTATGCATTCCTAGCAACCTCATTTTTTTTTTCTCTGGGTACGTGCAGCGCTGCTCAATGTCATTATCTCAGTTTTGTCATTGCTCAATGACATTATCACATTGTTCAATGTCCTTATCCCAGAAATGCAGCCACTTCAAAAAATGGATGGACAGTTATGATGCTTAACTGTACCACAACACTAACATCACCCAGAACAAAATGAAATTGTTCTGCTGTTCTGCAACTATGGGGTAATTTTGAAATGCAGGGAGAGGACACAGTTCTGCAGCTATGGGTTGAAGCTTTCTAAAGTAAGAGGACCAATGGTTTCACCTGTAGGAACTCTACTGAAGTAGAATTGCCCATTTATTTAAAATTTAATTTTGATATCTTTCCTATTTTTTAGGTAGATGACTTTAATGTAATCTTTAATTAAAATTAAATCTAGCTTTCTTGTGTTTTAAAGTTAACATAATTCAAATACATCCCCCATTTACTCATTTTTTCTTGGACACAGTGTATTTTTCTAAAACTATTTTCAGTCTCAAGTATATTTTTAATGCTGGTATTGGCTTCACCTCTTCTTATCATTTTTATCTCTTAAACTACTACAACTTTATTATTATCATTACAGTAATGTGGTGACCAGAACTGAACACAAAACTCTAAACTCCCTGCCAGAACCTTATATAATAGGAGAACAATGGATGAATGTTGTTAATTTTAAATGCAAAATTATAAATCAATTACAGTGATGGCAAAAGCCCTTCATGACATGCCACAATTTACTTTCAAAGACATTTAAACCTATTTCACATGCTGAACAATCTGTAATAAATTATGATTTTTTTTCCTCCTGAAATGAAGCTATAATTATGACAGTTGAATTCTTGTTCTGAGAAATAAGGTGGCATTTAATTCCTTGAGAACAAATGACACTCACAAAAGAACAGTTAATTATTCTCAGCTGCAAAAAAAAAGGGGGGGCTAGGGAGAGAAAAAAAATATGAAAGAGAATGTGGTAGCACTTTATGTGAAGTGTCTATTAATGAATCCTTAACGAAAGCTGTACTGCAATTGAACTTTGCTTGGTGTCCATGTGATTGAGTGACAATCTTTAAGTCCAACCCTTCCCATAAAATCAAAACCACATTCAGAGTAGGAGTACAATGAAGGGATGTATCTTCAGGAAATATTACATCTTTGTCACCAAATCTTCATTATGCAAAGAACAAAACACAGAAAAAGTCTGATGCCAATCAGATGGCCAAAACAAATGTCTAAGTCAACTCTGCAGTTTCAGATTGTGCTGCGATGGTACCATGGTACGATTAGTCCTAATGTTTCTTAATTTCTGTGCTTGCTATCACGATAAGACGAAACATTTTGACTTCTGCTAGTATTAACAGGGCAGTAAAGAGGAATGCTAACCAGTCAGTTCCCTCACAAATATGTGACCATGTGCTTAACTCTTCTTGCATAAATGACTCCTACCATGCTCAGCAGGACCACACAACTATTACAGGATAAGGGACTGGCCAGATCCAGAGTTTCTTCCCTGAAGGAACCGATCATCCCAGTTACCTGCTGTAGCCTTGCAGCAACCGGTACACAGCTGAATGTATTAGCACAGGTCGTGCTGCACCTCACATTTTCAGTTCTAGCTGATTGGTGAAGAAATGCCATTCTTGCTAATCTGCCTCCCTTCCTTAGGGGACAGAGATGTTTCAGAAGGGCCATACTAAGTGGAATACCCTCATCCTTCTTGGTTCAATTATGATTTGTGAATTGTCTAATTTGAGGGCTCTCTGAAATGTAGTCAGAACAACACAGTTGCATGTAAAACAAGGCCTAATGCACTGAGTTACATTAATGTTAAATCAAAGATGATTGGATTAATTGCTGTTTCATTTTATCTTCCGTGCACGTGTGGTGCTGGCAGAATTTCAGAGCTTTTAGAAAAATTAATTGAGAACTATGGGGAAATAATACAGGCAAAAAGACTTTTGCATCGGGTCTTTCTGCTAGTTGTTAAGGGGTATACAGTCTGAAATTAGGAGGTTATAATGTATTTCTTAATATTTGTATTTTTTATATAGCTCATAAAAAGTAGGAAAATGAATTGATCGTACAGTGTGTGAGGTACTGGGTATTATAACTGCTGATTATACCTCAGGGAGAAAGCACGCTTTCCATAAGACTTTACCACAACAAAGCATATGAGAAAAAACGGTTAATTTCTAATGTGGAAAAAGGAGATGCTGTTAAAAATGTAAAAGTACACACTTTAAAATAGCGGTCACATATTTTTCATTTTGTCGCATTTATTTTCAAATCTGGTTAAATCCCTTGGTAGAATGACATAATAGAACAGTGTTAGACCCATATGGAAATTCACACTATTGGGTAATTTATTTTATTTGTCCACTCAGTTCTGATAGCAAACAGAAGATTTATTAATGCAATGTAAAATATTCGCTGGCAGGTAAAAGTAATTCTGTTAATGAACATGATTAGAACAGCAGCTGGAATACAGAAAATGCAGCGTTTGCAAGATCTGTGGAATTAATAGACCTTAAAATACTTGGGAAATCAATTAAAATACATCTTCAAGATTACAAAAATGACTGTGCATGTGTTTAACTTGAAAATGAACAATAAAAGAATAAAATCCATACTTCCTCACAAGAACATTTCAAAGTGCCTCTTCCTGACTAGTAGCAGAGCTTGCCAAAAGATTTGGGGAGCAGATATTTTTCCATGGCTTTTAATTGGGAAGGTACAAGGCCAACGAGAACTTGAGGCAGTTCAAAGTTTGCGCTTCTCCCTTGTCCTCCCTTAGGGCACACTCACACCGACTACGTATTCTCTCTGTTTATAAGATTATTTACTGTGTTTGGGATAAATTCCCATTAAAGTTGCTTTGCTGCTACTGCAGCTGGACTTGTTGGCAAGGATTGGCTGCTCCTGGGGGAAAGAGCTAAGGGTGATGGCATGGCTGCAGGGTGATGTCCCCATCGCTCTAGGACCCATCCCACCACCAGCAAGAGAAGGGAGCAGGGCAGACCAGTGATGGGACCAAGCTTGTGGAGAGCATGAGCTGTGTCCCTGTTTGGCTGCTGGTGATACCATTGCCCTGCCACTGAGCTGTTGGGGCAATGTCCATTCCTGGGGACCACCAGTCTTCTCGATCGCACCAATGGGCAGGCAAGCCTTGGCACCAGGGGCTGGACAGGAGAAGGTGGGAGCTGGAAGAAACACCAGATTATATTGGTGCTCTGTACAGCCGATTTCCACGTCAGGTTTGGAGCGTGGGGACCATCTCTTTGGCGAGCGAGCTCCAGGGCACGCGGGGATGCGGTGACTGTGTGTGCTCCTGTGGCTGTGCGGCCTGACCCGCTGTTTCGGGCATGGACCAGTGACCAGCTAAGCCTGCCGCTGCTGCGCCATTCAGCCAAATGAGATTGTGCTTTGAGAGGGCCACTCAGTTTCCCTCTGCTTTCCTGAGGCTGGCTGCCTCACAAGTGTAGGAAACATTTTCCCAGACAATCAAATGCAGTGTGGTTTTTTTTTCACTAAATGTAATAGCAGATATTTTTTACTCTGTGGATTTGTAGTGCCACTTTCTCTTCTTGGGCTATATATTATTGTAGAGCTCTATCCCTGTGAAATAGGAAACTGGTCTGTGCTGTTCTTTCTCATGTAGTCAGTACAGAAAAGTTATGGATGCGATTGTGCTTTCATTTCCAGTTGTTAAGCCTTTTAGACCTTCTTGGCTCCTGCAGGAGTGAACTTAGTGCTCTGGTAAAGTGAGGATGCAAGGCGATATCCTCTGCTTGGTGACATTTCTGGTCCAGCACGAACAGCAACATGCATCCCTGTGCCAAGCTATTTATTTCTTTCTCTAAAGATATTGTCTCTTGGGAAAAAGCAATGAAAAAAATTATATGCATTCCACTTCTCAATCGATCACCTATGGACCTCGAAACATAATCACCTTCCCTCAAGACATGCTGCAGATTTTTGGGTTTTATTTACCTGAATATATCACTGATGATCTAAACCTGGCAAATCTGGTATGGATTTAGGGTATTTCTCTGCTATGGCAATATCGGATGCAATCTTGTTTTAGTCACTAGAATTTGGATCTGTGTTAGTGATGGAAGTATTTGATACAGTAACACAGGTGACATAATTGAAGGCCAATGATCACAGAGGAATAAAGAACTGAAACAATCTAGAATGAATCTCACCATAAGCAATGTGATATATTTATGTCTACATAGACACTCCAATGAATAGGAACCACTCTGCTGCTTCATAATCCAGCCCATGCCAGACCAATTCAAAGCACAATATGGAAGGAGTATTTTGGGACAGTTGCATCGCATGTGAGCAGATAGTGGTGTTTAAGTGGAAAGAGAGTTTATGAAGTTGATTTACAGCTTTCTTCTCTTTAAAGAACAATGTGCTTACATATACTTCCAGAAGAGATAAGAATTCAAGGATTTTGTGCAGGTCATGAACAATTAGCGCATGTCTGATTGGGAAGGCCTTTTTTTCAGAATCTCCTGAGAAAAGCAATGACAGAAAGGCTGTAAGTACAAGGAGAACGTTGTACAAATCACGGTTGTCACAATCACCAAAGGAACACAAAGAGCTGCAGATAATTTTTAGCACATTCATCATTCAAGAAATTGGATTTGAGCCTGAAAGAGATGTCTTTTTATATAATGCATTCATGGATACCTGGTTATTGGTATAAGCCAATACAATATCTACTTTATGCCAATAGCAAGAGTTAGGATTGTTTGGAGTGCAACAGGGTCTGAAAGATGTAATGCCATCAAGTAGTTTGTTTAAGAGAATTGAAGGTCTAGTACTGCAGGTGCCAAAAATGCAGTGTTCAAACATCATTTACTCTTCCAGGGAAATCTGTTTCAAATCAGCATCCTGGTCCTTTTCTGTAAGAGACCCCAATTAAAGGAGATTGATTTTTTTTTTCTGTTTGGAAAAAAAAAAAAATCAAGTAATTTTATCCTTCTAATGCTTTTTACATACAATGAATTCCTTATTTATACAAACATGATGAAAAGGAGTTAGAGGGAGACAGAGTGTCCACCGCCTAATGAGTTTCACAATATATCGTGTTCTTCCCATGCAAGTGAATGAGGGAAGTGAGATATACAGAAGGCCCAAGAGCTGCTGAAATTCTTGAATTCCTCCGAAGGGAAGATTTTCCATGAGATTTCTTTTAATTTATACTTTCTTTCCCAAAGAAGATGCAGAGGGGCAGAGCTGTAGTCAAACACTGAATAAAAGTCCCTGATTCAATGGGGAAGGAAGCCCTGGTGAGCAGAGGACAAATGTCAGTGGACCAAGGTAAAGCTCAGGCTGCCTCCTTCCAGCACATCCTACGGGGGATCTCCTCTTGCCCCTTGAACTTTCCCTAAGCTGGGAAGACTTTAAGAATATGATTTGAGAAATGTTGCTGTCCACATGTGTCATCATTCAGTCTTAGAATCACATAATCATAGAAACACAGACCAATTTGGGTAGGAGGGGACCTCTGGAGGTCATCTCATCCAACCTCTCTCAGAGCGAGACTAAAACTTAAAATCTTGTTTACAGCTGTAGACTACCTTTTAAAGCTGGTTTAAAAATGCTCTCTGCTACTGCCTGTTCAATCCAGGTTGATTTCTAAATGTTTCTGAGTAATGTAGGCCATAAGTATAGCATGCATGTTTTTTTCAGGTTGGGTTGGAAACAGAAAATATGAGGAAGAGTAATAATTTTGGATTAAACATAATATTTTACTTAACTGAAAAAAACCTTGCTCATTTCATTAATCAGAGGAAGTATTAAAAAAGCTGAAAAGATAAAAGAAGAAAAGAGGCAGTGATTGGTCTCATGTAGCCCTGGGATAGTGCTGTTGAAATGTTTCATTAAGAAGATCACATCCTGGAATACTTCAACATTTTCCAACTTTTTAAACTGAAACTACACTGCATTTGTCACAAATCTATAACATGTTTTGTCCGACCCTACCTTGCATTTTTCAGCCAATAAATCATTTGCCTGCATGATTTCAGCCAGCTCCATTCACAACCTTTGGGGAAGCCCCAGCTCATGTGCCAACATCAGTGCCTGGCCACACAGTTCCAGAGGAATCACACAGGAACCGTCTTTGGAGCCTTTTTTTGCCTTTGGCATGTCTGCTTTTGAACTCTGTGCCAAGAAGGCACCTCAGAGTATCTGGAAAAGCAAAAATACTGAAAAAAGGAGTGACTTTTAGAGTGGAGGTGCAACAGTTGTGAATATTTGTAAATGATTCCGACAGCATTCTTGGCATCTGGCTGGCAATTTCATGTAATCAGATTTCTCCTTTAGTTCCTGTTATGTTAATTTATTGGTTTGCGGATCTGAAAAATTGCAGCTCACACTCTGTTCAGCTTCCAAGTTCAGGCTCATCGTTTTAAAAACTACACTGTGCAATATGGAAATGTGGGCTTTTTAATGCAGGTTTTAACAATTGCAGTTAAATTATTTGGGGTAGGGGGAAAGACATATCCAAGGATAACACCTGTTTTGATGCAGTTAAAGCCCTACAGCAGTATATGGATAAAATACTTCTAGAAAACCTTGCTCTGTAGAGTTTAAAATGATTACAGGACCAAAGGGGTTGTAAGTAGTTAGTCCCCGGAAAATACATTGGTAATGATGGAAACAGATTGATTTGAACTACCTATTGCCCAGGTGCAATGGAAGGTGTATGATGGTGACATTTAAAGACACAGAAGAGTAATTGGAGAGACAGGTGCTGCTTATGCTGAAACTTGCCTGTTGTGGTGTACACAAACTGAGGTAAAACTGCTGGTGCAGTGCAGTGGCTCTAAAACAGGATCAATTAAGTTATTTTATTTTAAAAAATGATAAAATGTGTCATTGGCTCCTCTGTCCTTTCCTGCACTAGTGTCCCTTAGCAACTGTCTTTGTGAAAGTCATAAATTCAGAATAAATCAAATACAGCACAACTCTCCCCAAAGCAAACTAAGCCTCCCATTTATTTCTTTGCCAAGTGCTCTTCTGCAGCAAACAAGTGCAGTTCTTAAATCTTTACAACCCAGCCTGATGTTTTCCTACAGAGAACATGTGGGGAAAATGTAGGTCCTTGCTTACAGTGAGATTTTTTTTCCCCTTGTCTTCTAGGCTGGCTTGGCATTCACTCTGGGCCTGGCTTAAAGCATAATATTGAGTACCCCAGGCTTGGCCTGTTGTGTATCCTCTCCCTTTCCTCTCCCCACACTCCAGATATGTTGTGTCCTCTCTGTTTGCTCCCAAGCTTCAGTCCAGGTGGACAGGGAAGACCTTGAAGCACTGTGTTGGGAGGAGATTTGAAGCAAAGGATGAGGGAAAAAGAGGAATACTGGGTGGGAACCCAGTATGGGGGAAAGGGAGGTGCTGACAGTACTCCAGGGTGGGAGAGGCTTCAGTGCCGCAGGGAGAGCTGCCCCTGCCGAGGCTGCGGGGACAGTGGTACCTGAGCTCTGGACTGGAGGCTCAGTTCTGGTAGGTGTCAGGACACCCCTCATGAAGGGCTGTTTCATTCGCAGTCACCGGGCTGTCTTGCGTGCATCCTCCCTGGGGCCCCCGTCCTCTCCCTCTGCTCCACCTGGGCGCAGGCACTGCAGGATGCAGCAGAGCCCGCGGCTCTGCTGCACAGCACCTTGGACCTGCCTGCTTCTGGCCTTCCCAAGGCATTTCTTTGCAATGTGCAGCCCCCTCTTCCCAGAAACTTTGAGAAATCTGTGCAAAAATAGCTGTGCAGTTTCTGGACTCCCTCAAGTCTGTATCTGTAGCCAGGTACGCCTCTTGCTACTCGCTGTTATTTCCATAGAGAACCATGTTAGAAGTTGCTTACTGATTTAATCTTGAAAATGAGTTCAAGAACTTTACGAAACCACTGATACCACTATGTTCTCCAGCCCTTAATACTATAATGAATTACTGTAATAAATGTGAAGTTTTTGGTTAATATAATATCAACAGAGAAAATTCTAAGAAACAATAGAAACCAACTAACAAAAAAGAAAAAACCCTCCAGAAAAGCCCCACCAAACCCCTGCTTGGATGTAATTTGCTCCAACCATACATGGAAAGTGTCTAACCTTTGTATTAAATCCAGCCACCGCAAACAGTCCGTTGTATGAATTGACAGTGCAGGAGAAAGTGGGAGAAGCACGCACTGAGTGCTACCTGCTCCTCAGTTTAATTTTGGGTCATTTCATGATTCACTTGCCCTGACCCCAGCTGTTCACTTGGCTTTGTTATACTCCAGTTGCCTTAGCAGTGGGTAAAGGCAAGATTAAGATATTGTCTCTCCAATTATAAAAATCCTAAGTAGAAAATCATGTAACGACTCTGCTGTTAGGTGAGGTGGAGGGGTCACTGACTAGATTAAGACAGAGTGAGCTAAATTCAGCTGTGATAATACTGGATTGTTTTTGCTGCAGTTAGGGCAGGGATTGTTTTGCCCCAGTATATGTTGTTTCCTCCCACCTTTAATGAACTAGAGGGGTCTGTCAGGGTTTAATCCAATTACTGATGACAATGGAGAAAACACCAGCAGAAATGGGCTGGATGGAAGAAATGTATTAACACAAAAAAATCTCATCTTTCCCCAAAGAAGCAGGCTGCGAACAAATCCTGGGAATCAAGTGCCTCTTATTTTGGTTCTTCATGTAATTTAGGGTTAATCGGTTCATTTGCGATTATTTAACTGATAAAAACACAGTAAACAAAGGAGCCAGTTGCAGTTCTGAACAGGAATTGAAAGCAACTTTTTTTCTAGCCAGTTTGCGTAGGGCTATAAAATAATGACAGAAAAAATAAAGTTTGGCTTTAAAGAGGTGTCAGTTATGAGACACAGTTACAGGACTCCTGTGAACTAAAGAGAATAGTGTTATCCAGAGCCACCAACAACTTTGCCTCCAAGGGCTTCAAGAATGATTTTTTTAAAAGGAGAAATATTACTAATATATTTACCTTGCTCATTCTGTTAAAATGAACCGTTTCTAGTTATTTTCTTATTTCCAATGCTTTTTATCCTATTTGCAAATCTAACATATGCACATAATGTTAAGTGAATGGTACCTAAACCACTTACTGCCCTGGCACGTTTAGGATTTTGCTTGGTCCTACTTGTGGGTTGTCTGGTGGGACTGATGGCTTGTGTTTCTGCTCCTTGCTTGGGTGATTCCCACCTCACAGCGTTCAAGGTAGCCACAAGAATGAAAAGTTTGAGTAATTGCACAAATAGAATCATAGAATCGTTAAGGTTGGGAAAGACCCTTAAGATCATCGAGTCCAACCATTAACCTATCACTGCCAAGTCCACCACTAAACCATGTCCCTAAGCACCACGTCTACCTGTCTTTTAAATACCTCCAGGGATGGAGACTCAACCACTTCCCTGGGCAGCCTGTTCCAGTGCCTGACTACCCTTTCAGTGACGAAGTTTTTCCTAATATCCAACCTAAACTTCCCCTGGTGCAGCTTGAGGCCAAAATATCCATGCAAAATGCATGTGTAGGAATTTCCCATTTTTCTTTCCCCTGTGGGGATATCCCGGCAGCCAAGAGGAACACAAATGCTGAAAAAAAAAAGAGAGCTCAGATATTTACCAGAGTGCTGCTGGGGTTCACTCCACTTTGCTCACCCTGGTCCCCTCAAGCAGCATTCCTACTAGCAGCATGGTTTAAACAGTGATTTATTCCCTAATATGACTGTTTTCAACAGTTCTAATTGCTTAAGATATGCAGATTTCTTACACCTATGACCCACTTGAGCACCCTTTGAAGTATTTCAGTCCCACGTGGGTAGCTATGAAGAAAGCAAATCCTAGGCCAGGTCTGGGGAAGGCGTTTCGCCCCCATGTCATGGGCAATGGTCTGACTGTCATGTCTAGAATTCACTGCTGTGACTTTTGGCAGTTTCAGTTTAATTCATAGGTGATAATGAGGCTGGTTCAAGCCGTGGATGAGGTCTTCCCGCAGCTGTGCTGCCTCTTTTAGACAGGTGGTAAAAAATGCATTTTGTAGTATGACTGATGTCTGTTTGGTTACTATATTTAAAGCCTAATAGACTTTTAGAAATACTGTCTTAGCCAGCAGGATTTAACTTCATTAGTTTTGAAACAGGAGAGAAATTTTAGCCACTGTGCAGTCTCTGATTATGCTCTGGGGAATTTCCTAGGGTTAAATTAACCGCAGGGGAACTCTGCTCTTCTTCTTTGAATGCCAGTGAAACATACTGAGAAATACAGGGCAAAAAATAATTATAAAATTGAAATGTAAAAACTATAAAGCTCATCTTATGTATAATCCCTAGGGCACAGTAAGTTCTGTATACTTGCACCATTTAATGTTAATTATACGATTTATTTTATATTTTGTTTTTGCTTTATAAAAAAAGTCACACCACCAGCAGTAGAATTTGACCATAAAGGGAGTTTCAGAAAACTACCATTTCACCAGACTTGGTTTAAATTCAGGAGGGAGATAATTTAGCCACTAAATGTCCTGCCTTATCGACAGCATCATTGGAGAATTACTCTCCAGAATCGCTTTCATCCCCCAGCTGCTGACAATTTAGCAGTGCTGCTCGCCTTTAATTAATCTCTTTGAATCTACATGTAGAAGGTCAGTGTCAATGACTGCGGCAGAATGAGCGGAAATTTTTGTCCAAAAAACGCATTTTGGAAGATGCAATGTCATTGGAATCAAAAGTCTTTTTTGACAGATTTTTTTAGTTATACTTGGAAAATATGGAATGAAAGATTGTTTTTATTTTCATGTATCAACAAAGATTTCAGTAATTCAGTTTCTAGAAAATGAAAATTAGCCAGTTTTGGGTTTCTTTTCGACTGCTGATTTTCTTTTTATCTTCTCATCCCCCTCATTTCAAATGAAAAATACAGGGTGGAGAGCAAAAGTATGGAGTTAACACATGTAAAAGTGAAGAAATCTCCCTTTCTTCCTCACAGAAGAGTTAGAAAAAAATGTAAGAAAGCCAGTGAATTTAATGTTTTCTTCCATTTAGCACTCTTATAAATTCTCTTCCTCTCTTTTTCTACTGAACTTTTTAAACGATGCAAAAGAAACACAATTTCTTTTTTCAAAAAAAATGTTACAATAAAATAAAACTAGTAGAAGTTTTCCTTTATTTTTTCCATTTTCTTAATGTGCCAAAAAACTAGGATTTCTGCCCAACAGGTATAGAGCCTGAAAAAGAACTAGGTTCTACATGAGATTGAGAAAGAAACAGGGAAAATGTTCATTTTCTCAAACTACATACAGTACTTAATACAAAACTATCTACCTAATCCCTAGACTGCTCCTCTCCTTTTTTGCTCTGTTGTAGAGATACTTACTACAATCTTTACTACCTTTTCTCCTGCCTGATCTTATGCTACAATTTTAAGGAAACAGTCCATATATCTTCTCACAAGACACATATAAAAACCATGACTTTCTAAAACATCCGTGTGTACATCCTACGCAAGAAATGTGGTATGTGCTTAGACACTCAATGCAAGCTGGATACAGACTCTACCTTGTAAAAGCAGGACATGCTTCACATGGCGAAATCTAGCAAAAGGAAAAGCTCAACACGAATGACTGGCCTATTCTCTGCCAGTAGTGGAGGGGTATGTCCGTAAGGATGCAGATGAAAGTCAGTCAGGTACAGAGAGAGCATGGGTCTAAAGATCTCTAATCTGTGCTATTTCAGTATTTTGGGCTAGTGGCATGCCTACTTCATTTATTTATCCCTCTGCATTTCCTTAGCTTCTTTAATTCCTTGTGATTTGTGCCCTTTTTGCACAGAATTCACATTGCACTTAGCTTTTGCCTACTGCTTATCCATTTACGACTGCCAAAAAGATGGTATTTCACCATTTTCCGGACTATGGGATATATGGAAGTTGGCTGCCATTTTCTCTCATTGGGGTAATAGGAGATGCTTCTGGCAGTTTTCATCCACACCTACACTCCTATTTCAGTACAATATCCTTTCAGCAGCATGCAGGCTTCAGACTAGACTTGGCAAACCTATTTGCTGAGAAAAGGCTAAACCACAATACCAAATGAGAAAAAGAGCATGGCAATACGTTTTTCAAGACTGATTTGGATGGTCTGGGGTAGCTTATGACTTCATTGTCATTATTTCAACCTCACACAGCCCTGTAAGGTAGGATGTACAAAATTGCTCCTATTCTAGAGATGGAAAAACGATTACTTGATTTAATTCAGTCCTAAAGAAGAATGATTCCACACTCAAGCTTCAAACCAGAACTTCATTATTTCTGGCTTTACAATGAGTCTGTAGCTGCAGCTCAAATAACACATCTTTCCCTATAGTGCCCTTGCACAAAGAATAAAAAATGATCAGGAAAAAGTAGTCCTTGACCTGAAAACCAGAGATTTTTAGAGAAAATCTGCAAAAGATGGGAATTTGTTATGTAACAGGTTTCCAAAATAAGAATAGCCCTAATTTACTCTATGTTCTATTAAAAACCCAATTAAAAGATAGGGGAAAAAAGTCTTTCAGCAGGGCACATTTTGAAAGAAAGATATAATAAGCGGAAGAAAGCAGAAGAATAGGATAAACCACAGGAGAGAATGAAGACACGTATGTGAATTGGTATGTATTGTAAGATAAAATGATCCATGAACTTGGGTTATGTGTGCTATTTAGAAATAAAGACACCAGAATACAGAGGTCAGCCTGGATGGCTAAGGAATACAAAGGGTCAGCTCAGATATAAAGGCATGTGTGTAAGAAAGAAAATGGTTGGTATCAAGCAATACCAGAGAGATCTTAGTATGAAGTTAAGAGTGTAACACAAAAGAACAGTGAAAGAAGAGACTGTGAAAAGAGTACTGACTATGCTAAAATAAATATTTCTTTTTTAGATGCTGGAGAGCGATATGGTCATGTAATCTGCATATTGCCATCACAGTTGCTATAGCGAGTGTAATGTACTGTATTTTTTTACCACCAGGGAGACTGTTGCAACAGACAGGGAGCTACATTAGGAAGTTGTGCTTAACAAGTCATGTGTGATTTTACTGTCAAACTGCTAAGTGCCATTCTCCTATGGAGGAAGGCTGCGAGTACTTTCTAGGAGCTGATAAACACCACATGATGCGGCTTTCTGGGAAAAACAGAATCCTTTGAAGCATTTCCAGCAAAATCCTTGGAGAGGCAAAGCATATTTTCAGATGCATGATTCTAGGTTAAACAGCTATGTCCCCCACTTGTTTACAAAGCAGCTCGACAGCTGCTGTGAGCCACTGGCCCCTTTTGGACAGACAGGATACATTTGGATCTGTCACACCGAGCCACGGCGCGCCTCTGCTGCATTAGTCTGCAAAGATCTCATCGGAGATCTGCTGCTGGCAAGGCTAAAAGCCTCACCAGCTTTAAGGGCGGCAGATGATGAGTTTCATTCCCGCTTTAAGTTTCTTTGTTGTTTTTAACTCTGAAGTTGGGGGAAATATTTTTAGTGGTGAAATTGGTCCTGGGAAAGCTGCACCCTGCTTTATGCATGAAGAATAAGATATAAAAATAAACAGCAGCAGCTGGTTGCTGGCAGGGAATGGACTCTTCAACAGAAGGGAGGAAAGACCTGAAGTCTGTTTGGACACAGAAACACAGAGCGTCCAGTCTGAAATTAAAAAGTTTCATGAAAAGAGCAAGGTAAAGGTTGGCATTGCAGCGGTACTTCAATATTTGGGAAATCAGGCTGAGAGATGCAGCTCCGGAGCCTTGAAGCCCAACCATCGCTCCCGAAACTGCCACGGGAAACAAGCCCAAACCAGGACACCTCGTAAACACCGGCAGGACAGAAGTGAGGGACAGAGGTTTAAATCTTGTCTTGCAAATGAAGGCACGTGCCTGGGTATGGCCCCTCTCTTGTGGAGGGGGCTAAGGGTGATTTGATAAGCTCAGCACACCTTTCTACCTAACAAGGGGAACAGCTGGTCACAAAATGAGGCCTGGCTGGTAATTCCTCTTTTTTAGTCCAGGCTTTCCTCTTCCTGCCATGGCTGTGCTGCTGCTGGAGAACGAGAGGGAAACAGGACAGGGACAGTGACCAGCCAGGGCCACCTGCCTCCCACCGCACCTCTCGGCAGCACGTGCCTGCTGGCAATGCCAAAGGATGGATGCAAGGGAAAGGTCTAGGGCTGTTTTGCTGCTCTGCTTGTTTTTCCTGCTAAGTAGCTTGTGATAAACATTTACTACAAAATACGACTTGTCCAGCAGCCCCTCTGCACCCTTCTTATAAAGGCTGTAGTGATGCTTTAGCCCTATGTAATCTCCTATTATTTGATGCATTCAGCCTTCCGCTTAGCTCCATGCAACGTATTCCTAGTTTCTTCTTGACAGCAACATTTTTCTCCTAACCAAGCCAACGGGGAACAGCAGAGACAATAAATCTCTCTTGCAGAGAGCTGCTGCCCAGGCCCAGCGCTGCATGTCCAGCGGGGAGGGTGGCAGCAGACCCTCTGCCTCTGAAGCCCACAAATCACAGGTGGCCAGTCCCTTGAAGTCAGCGACAATATTGTTTCCTTTGCCCTCCTTACCAGTGAGTGGTCATAGCAAAAATTATTACTGATGGCATCTGACAGGCCTACATCACGTTTTGACATTAGCTTTTAGCTACTGTCTTTTTTTTAATAGCTGTCAGTGTGTTCAGTCAAATACCTGTCTGTCACCGCAGTCAGACAGACCTTAATGTGTCTGCGTTACGGAAGAGGACCTCGGCGTCTTTCCAGCACTTTATTATAGTCCCAGTATAGCTTTTTATCACAAATTCCTCACACATAGCTGTCCCTCCTCCACCACAGAAATCTTCTGAGTTGGCAGCTCCAGTGTCTGCTGCCATTAATCTTCTCCGTGCTGCAGAGAGTGGGGCACCGAGTGATTTATGGCAATTACCTGCTCTGACACAGCGGAGCTCAGGTGAGTCGGGTTGAATTGTTGTTGGTTGTGCAAGTTTTGTCCCCAAGCAGCCCAAGGGTGTAAAATATTGCCTCTGTACACCTGCGTTGACTTTCCTCTTCAAACATCGATCAGTTAAACGGGGGGGAGGGAATATGAATTTTAATCACATTTTAAAATAGTATTGAGGTGGTGGCACACTGGTAAGTGAAAGGTTAAACCCTCTGACACCAATTCAGAATTAAAAACTGTAATCAAATGTCTTTGTTAGTTTTGTGAAAGCAATATTTTCCCAGAAAGGCTGTAAAATGCACATCTTTCACCTGCGATTTCCCAGGCTAAGGAAGTTCTAGCTTTTATTTTAAGTGTCATTCTCAGGTTTTACTCCTGATTTTCTGTTCTTTGAACTGGCAGGGACCTGGAGTGATGCGTGGGAAGTAAAGGTTGTGCCAAGCTGAGATCAGCATCAATGCCTTGAGCCAATTAAGGAGAAATGTTAATGGGCTTTCCAGGAATCCTCCTAAGCCTTCCACGCCAGAAAGGATGGTGCCCACAACACAAGGCTGAGCTGAGCATTTTAAACCTAGAGAAATAAGAGTAGACCTTCAAGTCTTCATTATTAAGCAGCTTCCCTACTGGTTATGGTGAAAGGGAAGTGTGATTTATAATAGGAAGACATATAACTGATTTCTCCTCTTACGAAGATTCATTTGGGTGCATGAGTGTGTGTGTGTGTGTGTGTGCAGGTATGTGTCACAGCATCTCAATAGTTTATATCTACTGGGCATTAAGCTGGCTTCTACATTTCTTTTTCCCTGCTGTTGCTTTTATTTGTTTAATGTCAGTGGGGAAAATGGAAGGTAAGATGAATCCTGTGAATAGGCTTGCGTATAGAGGAAAGGAGGTGAATTTAGGAGGGGATATGTGTATGCAGTAGGCTGAGTGCATGCACCCATTTGGAGAAGGGCTGCAGGAAGAAGTGGGAGCAGCTACTGGAGGAGCAAGGGTGGCTGAGGAGGGCACTGGGGAACCCACGCACCAAGAGGTTTGAGGGGAGTCTGGCGGCTGGCACGTGGCTCTGTGGAGGTGGGTCTGCCCTGACCTGCTGTGGCTCTCCATTTTCACGTGGGAAATCACAGGGGTGAATGGCAACTCGGCAGTCTGATGTGGGACATGCTTATTTGGGAATAAAGAATGGCTTTTTCTTGCTTAGCTTGAGCTGTTTCCAAAGCAGCCTAAGTTAAGCTGGAAAAATGTGCTTGTTCTGGAATGCGAATCTGTGAGGGCCTTATAGGAATATAAATATAGCATCTTATCTTGCGCTGTTATAAACTCCCACACAGACAAGCCTGGAGGCAAGTGGAAAAAGCGAAGGCAGGGCTATTCATGATACCCCTGGTGTCAGCTACAGTCACGGACGAGCATGTGGGCAGCTGGAGCTGACATATGCTAATAGTGATTAACATATGTACGTGGAGCTCGGCCACGCAGAGCTGCAGCACAAAGAGCCTGGCCGAAGCAATGTTTACCGGAGCATCCTTTGGCCATTGAGCCTTCTATTAAATGCTGCATGTGATCCACGCTGTGACAATATGTAGTAAACCTGGTACCACCTTTAACATGCAGCCATGGCTTTCCTCTGGGATGCCTTGCTTGAAAGCCCAGTTTTGGCACAGCCTGCTTGGAGCAGGTCAGTTCAGAGCGTTAAAATAAAGCGGTTTTGGGCTATGTTTCTTCCCAGTGGTTGGTTCCTGGGTGAGGACCACACACGCCCTCCCAGGTATGGGACTGAGGGCTTCAGCATCCTCACTACTTTGGGGCTTTCAGGCCAGTTGTAGTATTTGAGGTATCCCAAAATAGCTGGGTAACAGTGCTCTCAGAAGTAATTCTATTTTTTTGAGCACTTCACTCTTTTAGCTGTCTAGGGCCATCTCCATCCCGAAGCCCTGTCATAATCTGGTGGCACGCTGGGGCTTGTTTACAAGATAAACTAACAAACAACTGCTTTCCTCTCATCCACTGCCCCTGCTTTGAACATGAAATGGGAATTATCTGTGTGTGTCAGAGGCAGAAGAGTCAAAGCCTCCTTGGAGATGCCTTTTGGGCCTCTCTTTCTGCTACCTTGCAAACATCTTTCTATTTTCAGGGATGGCAAACCAGCACCTAATCTTCCAGAGGCACATGTATTGCTCCCAGGGAGGCATGTTAGGAATGAAGGAACTGATTTTTTTTTTTTTTTTAACCCTCGCCATGGGTTAGCCCACTTCTGCTTATCAGCCTACCTCAGCACTTGGTGTTTGAAATCTGGATCGGAATTTTTCAGCTTTCAGGTCCTACACATGATTTTTCAGCAGTGGCCTCATTTGCTTTCAAAGCAGTTGAGTGAAAATGCATCCATTTTGGGTTTTGTTCATCTGTAGTTAAAAATATAAGAGGAGAGGCCTTACTAATTTTTTTTTTTCTGAACTGATGTTTAGTGACTGTATTAAAAGACCACACACAAGCTCCTCTCTTATTTGCATATCAATACTTAGCCTATTAGAAGCCAATGAAGTGAGGGTCTCGCAGTACATACCCTCTCACAGCGTGACGCTCAGACTTCCCATGACATCCTTTCTTCAGCTTTCATGTCAGTGAATATTATATTGTGATGCCTTGAAGCCAGGATAAACTGGGGCTGTTAAATGTTCAGATGTATGCTCAATCTGTGAAGCTTGCAGCTGCTCCACTCTTTTGATAATGCTAGTAAGCAAAATTAGTAAATAAAATAAATGCTCAAGGTTCATTTGTTGCACCCCCAAAACATGAATGAGAATAGAATTGAGGACATCAAAGAAAAATAAAAAACAGGCTAGTAATAACATGTTCCCCTTAGGCCTCCTGCTTAACCTAAATGTTATGTTAAAGGGATAAATGGGTGAACTGAGTTATTATACACAGTTTAAAGCCAGGAATGAGGTTTGAGATCACACCCCTGTTAGTAAGATCAGTATTACCTCCTTAAGACAAAAACCAGTAAATATTTTGCTGAGAAAAAAATAATGTTTAATATATTCGTGAATTTTATTTATTATTTACCTAGTGCAGTGAAATCCTGAGGTGGCCCATGAGGTCACCTGGAGCAAGGTCACTCTCCTCCCCTCCTGCTCCCCCCACCCTTGTCTCTGGGCCTCAAGAGGGGGCGAATCTGCTGTGGCCACCTATGGTTGAAACAAGATAGGAAAGCTCCCTGGGAAAGGATGTTTTCAGAGACCTGAAGGACAAAGGAGAAACCTAAACCAGGTGTTAACCTCCCTGTGATGGAGCTGATGGAGGGATGGGGATGAGGTGTCATTAGAAGCCACCATCAGCTCACAGTGGCTGCAGCTGGTGAGGAAGAGGAGGGGAAGGGGGGGAGGTGTCCATGGGAGTGGGGCAGGAGGGATGGGGCTGCCTATTTGGTCTGAGGGAGGGGATGGGAAGGGATGGGTGTGGGACTCCCAGCACATCTGCCACATATGGATGGAGGAGGAAGGTGGCTCCAGCAGGTTAAGTGTCTCAAGGCCTCTACTCTCCCAGCTCTGCAACACGCTCGAAAGTGCATGGCCACGACTCTCTCCCTCCTACTAGACTGTGGATTGAGAAGGGAAATACTGCATTACCTGCATACATCACTAACTCATACTCCTGCTGGATTAAAATGTTTTAAAGCATACATCCCAGATGTTACATGCTTGAGAAGATATTCCTCAAGGAGGCTCAGAGTTGGACTAATGAGGTCACCTCAAGTGATGGTGCCCAAGGGCATGGCCAGAGGATAAAATCTGTGGCAGTGAAGGTCTTTGGAAGTACCACTTGTGGGACAATCTTGAGGCACGATTGTGCCAACAAGTGTCCCAAAAGGGAGTGCACTGAGAGGCTCCTTGTGAGCCTCCACCCACACACAGAGCTGTTGTGCTGAACTGCAGTTATTGCTTTCATTGTTATGAGTAAGCACGTTAGAGAAGCTCCTACAAGCCTTCACAAAATTAAGGTACTACTGCCCCAAGCACTGGCCAGCCCTCTGGCAGAAAACTGTCTTTTGGAGAACTGAGATTAAGCACACAAATTACTCTGACCTGTAAGAAAAGAACTACTTTCTGTGAGGAAGTATTAAAAAAAAAAAAAGATCTTTTTCTGCCTCTGCTTTCTTCAAAGACAGTGGAGTATATCAGGTTGGTATGTTGCAAGGTGCAGAAGTTGTATGTTTTTTAAAGAATATCAGAAAAAACAACACAGAGATTCAATAAGTCCAAAAGTGATTTTACACAGAATGTGCAGAAGAATAAGATAAATGAAATACTGGAGATAATACCCACTAGATGTGCTGATTGGAGGAGGCTGCATTTCTCTCTCATAGCCTGTGCTGCTTAAGTATGATATGACTCATGCCCCTGTGAAATATTCACCTCTATTTAAACCCACCATCTCCTCTTTACTATGAAGACAATTAATTAAAAAAACCCTCATAATAGCAGTATCCATGGCAGAATAATGGATTGCCTGGGGAATGGTGATCAGATAAGCTGGAGTCTTACAAAGGTCAGGTGATACACTAATATGAAAAATAGGATCCAGCAACAGACACTTACATTTAGGAATATGCTTTCTCATAAAAAGGGAGTGATTGTATGAAGTGATTGTATCCAAAACCTCTGCTTAAATACAGCGGAAACAGAATGAGAAAGCACAGTATTATTGCAATTCTGGGGCTGAAGACTGTGCTCTAAAAAATAAAAAAAACATCTGAAGTTTAAAGTTAATTCATCAAATTTCTCTCATCTACAGTACGTGTTCTTTTTTTTCTCCCTCCAGTGTTTGAATGTACCACTTGCAGTGTTAACACTAACTCCTAATCTGATTTTATGTATGCTTAACTTTACACTCTATGAGTTCTCATTAAAACTCAAAATGTATAAATTTAAACACATGCTTAGCTCTTTGCAGAATTAGGGTTGCATGTTGTGAACTACATAAGATATATAATACAGCTGCATTAAAATTACAACAGAATTCCTGGCTGGATTTTCCTGGTCACTTTTGTTATTTTAATGCAGTTTTAAAGGTGGATACCTTTAAAGATTGTGCTACAGGTTGAAATCTTAGTTGGAATTTTATAACAGAACAAACTATGCCTAAAAAAAATCCTTGACAAATGCAATTCATTTTCCCATTTTGAAGCTGTGCATGAGTAACTTACTTACAATTATATCAAATGTATTTGAGATTTTATCCCAAATTTTCCCAAATCTTGTTGATAACCACTTCACTGGGAATGCTCAGTGTATGGCATTTCAGATGCTCCTTAGCTTTGCCCGAGCAAGTAAGTCACAACTTCCACCAGAGTTTTTCAAAAACTGGTCACTGATAGTCCTGTAAATCTCATCACTTTAATGAGGCTTCCTGCCAGTGACCTCATTTCCTATATTGCCAGTGGAAACAGAACCATAGAGATGTGAACACCTTGAAGCAAAACAAATTAGAGGGAATGCACACAGCTAATTTCCAAGATACACTCGGCCACCTCTAAATCAGAAGCAGAGGAAGATTTCCCACCCTGCCTCTGAACAGAGGTTCGTCAGCCATGGAGACTGTGGCTATAGGAGATATTTCAGAGCAGAGCATAGGAAACCTTGAAAAATAATTTCTTAATAATCTAACTCTAGGGAAAGTTTTTTCTTCCTATCCATCCATGTAGCCATTGCCCTGCAGCATGGGAATGTCTCTCTTAATTTTTCTGTCTTATCTAATATCAGTGTGGGTATTTCTATTTTCCACAGAAGTGCATAATTCTTTTTTTCTAATGCTGCCATGCTGTTGGCCTCAGTGACAAGGATCTCATTTACAGCAGTCTCACATTATATCCCTTCCTTTCCTCACCGGAGCGTGTTAGCAGCCTGAGCGATGGAGAACGGCTTCTGGTGGCTGCATTCAGTTTTGATGTGCTGAGAGCAAGTAAAGAGTAAGATATAAATAACAGACCTCTAACACACCTACTTAAACATCTGCATGTTATTAGCCATGTTTTTAGGCCAGTTTTGAACAGGCTTTGACAATTCCCCAGAAAGGAATTGTCCATGAGGAGCAATTGATGGGGCTGATGTGCAGTGTGAGGGGCACCTGCCTCAGCCCTTCGGTGCTCCTGGGTGGGAAAACTCTGGCTCCAGATCTCTCAAATCTGGCTCCAAGAATTAAGTCTGCTCAATGGGGAAAGAAAGGAAAGTGAAGATGGAAAGAATGAAAATAAAACACTGGCTGGTCATAGGATCAAAGGAAACTTAAAACTAAAGACAGGATTCAAAACTGGGAGGGTGTTTGGGGACCATTGCTTCTGCGCAATACCCCTTGGTTAAGAAAGACAGAATTATAAAGATTTCATCAAATTTCAGTCCAGAAGGGGACCATTACGATCAGTTACTCAGACTTTCACGCCGCTGTTAAAGATGCTGATGCAGCCAGCTTTGCCACAAGGCATCCCCAGAGAGATGGCAGACTGAACGCTGAAGCCCATGGCCTCTTGGCCTGCGCCACGCTTTGAAGGCTGGGGAGTGAAGCAGGCAAGGGCTCCCTCCCATCGTGTGTGCAGACCCCGCTTATATGCTTGTCTCTGTGCGAGTATTTCCCCTTCGCCCACGGCCATTCCCTGGGCTGCCATGACCTTCCCACCTCTGCCCGAAGTTGTTACCTGCCCCCCCTTGCCCACCTAGCCAAAAAAATCAGGAGGAAAACATTGCCTCACAAAGCGGCTGGGTATGGATTTCTTCCAAAAAACCATGCCTGTTTGCTGCTGCTTGCTCTTTTGAAAAGCAAGGGCAACATGTGCACTGTCAGGGGTGACAGACAGGTGGGGTGAGGCTGCTTCATGGCAGCACAGATGGAAAAGACACCTTCTTTTTACTTGCTTTGCTTTACTTTGATTTGTCTTATCTTCTGAACATGTGCAAATCAGGAAAGGACTTACAGGTGCTATATTTTGTCCGTGCAGTCTATCAGGACCTCATTAGAGCTGTGGTTTGGTCTGCAGGAATCCCTGGTGGGACCACAGGGGCTTCCCTTGCACCATACCAGCCGCGTGCTTCTGCTGCCTGTGCTTCTGGAGCAGCACCTGCCCCCACCTGAAGCTGCCATGGAAAGGACAGAGCATTTCAGTGCTTTCTCAGCTCATCTTAATGTTTTGCACATTCATCTTAACAACTGCAGGGAAGATTTTAATGTAGCAACCACATTTTTATATGTGGCAATAACAGATTTTGTCTTATATTTTACAACACATGCTAACAGCTGTTTACAAAGTAGTGATGGAGGAATGCAGTCCAGTGGGTATACTGACTATTCATTTATCCAGAGGGATTACACTGCAGTGAACAGCATTTGGACTTCAATTTAGTATGCATCCAGCTGAATTATGCGATTAGCTGATAAGCAATAAACCAGAACAGAAACACATGCAGTCAAATGGTGCCAGATAAAAAGCATATGATTCTTATACAGGTTATTCTTACAGGTTCTTATAATATTGTACAGTTAAATTATAAATACATAGTTATATGGAATTTGGCTGTCTTACTGTACATCTATACTTCCAGTGAACTATCTGTGTACGTATATCTGCAGCTATGTGTATAGAGTTGCACTGATTTCAGGGTCTTTATATTACCCATTAAATAATCTTTTTTTCTTTTTACTTTAACTATACCATACTTCAAATGCTGGCACAGAGCAGTGTTTTTCTGTCACTTGAAAGGGGATATAAGAGTTAAAAGAGAGTCTTTTATTAAAAAAAGTTTCAGAGAAAAAGCCTCTCCCAGCAGAAACAGCTCAGTGATTTTTAAGAACAAAGAGAAAGAGATTCTTGGTTGGTGCTAGGACTTTTTACAATTATGGGGCCACCCTTGCCTGCATCCCAACCCCTCTGGCAATGCTGCCTCTCCCCAGGACGGAAGGGACAGGGATGGGAGGAGACCCTCCCTCCTTCTTCTGCCCTGCCACAAGGGAGCAGGGTGGAAAGAGCCCTGAGCAGCATTTTTGTCCTTGAGCACCCTTAGGAGGCTGCTGAGCCCAGGGAATAGAGCAATTAGGGCAGGGAACCAAGCTGAGATGTTTGTCATCCCACTGGAGGCTACCAACTGTGAATTTCATCCTTTATACCATTGTGGGACTGACCGCAGTACCCACCACCAGCCTGGTCCTCATGAGAAACCAAGGAGTTAGCAATACTGTCCTATGGACCAGCTATGGGCAGGAGTTATGTTTTGACATGTAATGTCTATGAGCTTGGATAAAATGAGGTCTTCAGTGTAACAGGGCACCCTAAGTTGACGGATGCTTCTTAATCCACCTATACCTCATCCTCCTGCCTACACACGAGTAAGATCCTCTCTGTCCCTCCTCATCCAAGAGGGATTGTGTTGTTACCTTTCTAGCTTTACCACTTTGCTTGATATTAAAGTGACCAGTGCCCTGGCAAAGCTCAGAAGGAAGCAAGTCTTTCCTTGTTTTCTTGTTTCACAAGACACAAAGCATTGGCCACATTAAATAAGACGACTAGAAAGAAATAGTGAACAACCGCTAGCATGGTGATCATAATTCATCCTCTGTGCTGCCTGAGGCCAGAGCCTGTGCTGGTTTTGGCTGGGATAGAGTTAATTTTCTTCATAGAAGTTAGTATGAGGCTACGTTTTAGATTTGTGCTGGAAACAGTGTTGATAACACAGGGACGTTTTCGTTACTGCTGAGCAGTGCTTACACAGGGTCAAGGCCTTTTCTGGTTCTCACCCCACCCCACCAGCGAGTAGGCTGGGGGTGCACAAGAAGTTGGGAGGGGACACAGCTGGGACAGCTGACCCCGACTGACCAAAGGGATATCCCATAGCATATGATGTCATGCCCAGCATATAAAGCTGGGGGAAGAAGAAGGAAGGGGAGGACATTCAGTGCGATGGCGTTTGTCTTCCCAAGTGACCGTTATGCGTGATGGAGCCCTGCTTTCCTGGAGATGGCTGAACACCTGCCTGCTGATGGGAAGTAGTGAATGAATTCCTTGGTTTGCTTTGACTGCATGCATGGCTTTTGCTTTACCAATTAAACTGTCTTTATCTCAAAACCCATGAGTTTTCTCACTTTTCTGATTTTGCCCCCCATCGCACTGGTGGGGAGCGAGTGAGCGGCTGTGTTGTGCTTAGTTGCTGGCTGGGGTTAAACCATGACAGAGCCTTATGGTAAATAGCATGTACAGAGGTAATTAAACCTATATTGCTGTATATGCCTAAGTAGGCCGGAATATGGCTGTAGGCAATTCTTCCAAAAGGGTGCAGTAGGAAAGTTCTTGATCTCAGCATGAGGCTCAGATTATGCAGCGACAATCTCATGTGATCCCAAGTGTGTAGACAAATAGACTTAGGTAACAAAATACAATTTGGTTAAGCGTGTAACCAAAAATATGTAAAAATAGTAATTAAAAACATTATAATGCAACTAATGTATTTGCAGGTATTGTAATGATAAAAGATTGTTGAATAGCTTTCATTTTTTAAAGTGCTCTCCTTTCTTGGTGATGAAAATAAGTAAGCAGTGCTCCCTCTCTGCTTTTCAACAGCTTAAAAAAATGTTAAGGTTTACATGAAAAAAAAAATTCTTACAAATATTTAGGCAGCTTGGTTTTTAATTTGCAATGTGGATTTGCATCAACCCCTCAGAACAGCAGGAGGTCTGTAGTCCGTTCTGTACATAACTGCATGTGTTTATTTTTTCCATATTTTTGTTTTCTGGAAAATTTGCAGTAGATTTTAAAAATATTTTCATGTATTTTCGACACATAAACATGCAGAAAAAGAGAGAGAGAATGAATGCCTATGAATTATGTGATATTCTAAAACCATGTTTCCAAACGCATTTATCTGAATTCAAGCTGTGACTTAATAGCTGTAGCTGTATCAACACTGTATCAGTTTACCATAGGAGAAAAATATATGAAATGAGACATAACCTACTAAGGTCACTTCAGGGGCTATCACCGAGCGGAAAATGAATGCTAATATTTTCAGATTTAACATGGGTAAGCTAGTCAGAACCAATAGTTTGGGGCTGAATTCTGAAATGCCCTCGGTGAAAGTAATGCAAGGGGGATGGTCGGTGAGATGGAATTATTAAAAGATAGGGTGGAGCCAAGCCCAGCCATATGGTGAATGCCATAACCGGGGCAGACCTGTCATGCCTAAGCAAGCTGGGAAAGCAGGCGAAAAGAAATTGTCCTGAAAGAACAACATGCATCCCGCCATGAAGAAATGAGGTCAGAGGGCTGTGGGCAACGCGTTGGCCAGTGACTGACACTTGCACTGATGAAAGACAACACTGGAAGTTGAGCCCCAGCTATGCAAAGTTGATTAGGGTAGATGGGACCCTTCATCATGCCTTAAAAAATCATCACAGCTCAAAACACTCACTTCCAATATGCCTAATAAAACCCTCGGTCATTCATGCAAGTTGGATGAGTAACAGATCTATCAGCAAAATAGCTGCATAACTGGGTACATCTGACATAGCTGTTCATAACATACAAACCCCAAAGTCTTTTCTACCAACAAAAGATGTGAGGGTCTCTGTCTTGCTGCAAGTATGGCAGAAGTCTGAGGTTTACTGTAGACATTCTTTGTTTTTCTTCAGTTGTACTTTTTAGTGAAGGAATGTATACATTAAAAATGCATAAACATATTTATCTGCGTGTTGGTAAGTATTATAGTCAACACAATCATTAAGTAGGTATTTAACTAGCTATCAAAATTAGGGCTCAGTCCTCAAATACTTTATTGGTTGAATGACTCTGATGGGATGGCTAACCTGAGTAAAATTTACTTCAGGTGCTTTCAGAACCAAGCTCTCATGCAGCAAAAATTGCTGTGCAAGCAGCCTGCCCCAGTGCTCCCCAGTTTGCACTGGAGCACTCTCTAGATCACTGCCTGGTCACTAAGGGGGATCTACATTGCTGGAAACACCTGAGCTAGTGCTGACTCCAGCTTCTCATGTCCACATGGTCAGTGCTGCACTGATGTGGTCTAATTCAGAGCTGGCTTGTCTCGTGCCAGTCCCATGATCTTTGCAGCAGTCTATGGTATGATACAGCTGTCATATCTTTATTACGTGCTTCTTTTTGCCAATAACTAGAATTGCATGACGTTCTGAAAATTCAAAAGTAACTTATGGAAATAAACCTGGTGCTTCCAAGCGCAGTTGTAAAGACAGACCCTCTTGTGCCAGGATGCCATCGAGGGTAATGCTGGTTTTGGTACTGATCAGGTGAGTGTATCTCTGAACTTTGAGTATAGAAATGAGAACAAAAATCAGTCAATTAAGCCCAGGAAGACAGGTTCCTTGTTGTTAAGCAACAGTCATTGTCACTGTGCTCTTGGTCTGTCTTCCATCTAGCTCACACTACAGCTATTGACCACATCCATGAGCATGCTCATGTTCTTATATCTATAGTATAAATCCATTAAACATTGTTGCATCTATGGTCATTCAGTTTTTTTGTCTAGTTTCTTTTTTGGCATGATACAGATCAAGTTGTCATGTTTGTACAAGCAAATTATATGTACGTGGGACCGTTGTCCAGTATTTGAGTGAACTGGCATGGAATAGGTTGCACTTGTATTAGTAAACTCTCTTATCTTCTGCAGAAGGCGATCATATCCAAACAGTGCAGCAGAAATGGTCCCTGTCCCATGGTAGCTCCTAAACCATGCCCAGGGTCTGTTTGGGAGAGCACTTGCTGGCCTGGGCCAAAGCTCTGCTGGGGACAATTTATCTGTACAGGTGATGGAATGCCATGGCTGGAAACATTCCTTGGCATTATTTAATTTCCTGGTATGGATGTAATGGGTCTGACTGACATTGAACTGTGAATAAAATTCAGTTTAAAAAAAAAATAAACAACTCAGAAGAAAGCATTCTCTTTAATTCTGATATTTTTTCAGCCTTATTTCTTTACGTGTTTTTTGCCATTTTGTCAACATTCACTTACATCAGATTTTTTTTTTGGAAATGCTAAAACTTTCAAATGCTGTTTTGCTCAAACAGGAATACTTTTCACCCATTCTTTTTTGTCTAACATCTTATAAGCTGAAAGATTTTACAAAGTTTTGCTTTAAAAATTCATTTCTCTGTTAGTTTTTCGAGAGAAAATATACCACCATTCAGGTGGAAAGCTTAAAAAAGGATTACATCTCTGTTAGGTTTTAATTTTTCTAGGAATAATCTATCCACTACAGGTCAACATCTGCGAGCCTCAAGAGCAGGTTGTCATACCTCAGAAAAGCACAGAGAAGTGAAGGAATTTTCTAAGAAGCCAGGTATAATTTCATGGCAGTGAATTGCTACCCTATGAACACTGAGGAATTGTGGCGTTCCACTTCTCATTATGTATGCCCACAAGAGAAATATTAAACTAGACTTTTCTTTGACTGCTGCCTTCATTCTCTCCTTCTCTTGTACATACTTATAAAATAAAGATCAAACTTCCTTGAATCCTTTTTATCTGCTTTGATGTCTAAGGAAAACTTTTTTGGAAATTCTATTTTAATCTCTGTGAATTTATTCTCTAATGCTCCTAACTTTTCAAATATGGACTGTGCTGTTCAAGGAGCAGTTAAGGAAAAAAAGCCCATCTTTGAATCTACATGAACAGACAATCATGCTCACCATTCATGAAAACCCTCAAAAACGTGAAGCCACAATATACTCCTATTATAATTTCTTTTGGACCAGTTCTGAGGCATTTCCTCTACATTCTGTGGAGGGGGAAAAAATACAGTCTTTTTTCTCTCTTCTTGCCCAGCAAATTACTTTGAGTATGTAAAAGAAGCAAATCCTACAGCTTTGAACATCCCTTTTAGTATTCTTTCCTTGTTCCTTCCCCAGAACTCAATTTTTGCCTGAAGAGTTGTAAAGGGAGAGGATATTGTCATTTTAGAAGGATAAATCAAGAGTATCCAACTCAGAGCTATTGCCCAAAGATGGGAAGCAAGAGATATTCCCTCTCCCTGGGGAGGTGTGGGGGGTGTTGAGCTGGGGTCCCTTGGGTTAGCTGAAAGAAGCCCAAATCTCTGTGTCTGCTTGGAGAAGCACAGAAGAGATACCATCTCCTGTAGCAGATATGACCCTTTTCCAGTAAAGCAGACTGTGTGAGGGCAGTCCTCAGGCACTTCCTTAGTGAATCCATCAAGAAACCTCTAATTAGAAGCTACATGTGCACCTCCTGCCCAGGAGGGCTTGGTCCCACTGTCCCCACCTGTGACTGAGCCCTCCTGCCCCAGGCAGGGTGCTGCAGCCCAACCCCCTGGTGCCACTCTCCAGTGTCTTGAAATTGCGCAGCGAGATGGGTCTGCGTCCTGCTGCTGAGATCAGCCCCATCCCTGTGGCTGCTCCACTAAATCCTCTTTGCTTTTGCCTACAAAACTAGCTTTACTTTCATATTTTCCCAAGCACCTGAGCCCAGCTCGTCCTGTATGACACAATGCTTCTCAGCCCATCTCCTGGGAGGTACTGGTTGCCTGAAATAAACCATCAAACCATCTTCCCACCTGTTTGTTGCTGTAGGCCAGCTGGACCCCTTGAAGGAAACTCAAGATATGGGCAACCAAAAGCTTATTTCACTTGGAGAATGAAAAAGTGTCTGATGATCCTGGTGGAAACATGGGAGGCGTGCTGCGTTTGCGGTGAAACAGTACTGGGGGAAGTTTGTGTGGCTTCAAAGCAACACAAAGAGCAATGCTGCTCTCTGAGGATGGCCTTCACCCAGCTTCCATCTCATGCATCTGCAGAGGCACTTTTTTCCTTTTGCAATTGATGGTCAGAAAAAGGCTATTCATTTCTTCAAAGGTGGATAACACTCTGTTTAAAATCTGCTTGGGTCTGAAATGGGTGCGGATTGATCTGGGATGGTCTTTAGTCTAAAATACCGTAGCAGTAAGAATTTCTGGAATAGACATATAGATATTCCTACTTCGCAAATGTACATATCTAATGACGAATGTGTATAAACACACACATTCTGTTTAGACCTCATCAAAAGGCTGATAATGGTAGGCTTTACATCTTTTAAGCATCGGGTCTTATGAGACAAAGTACCTAACTCAGAGATCTGAAAAGGCATTGTATGGCTATGATTTTAACAGAAAAAAAAAAAAAAAAAAAGCCTGCAGCAATGAAGTGCTTAGTGCAAGATTTCAATTTTCAACCTTACAGCTATTACATTTCAATTTGATGCAGTAAAAGATTTTGCTGATCCTAAACTAGCGAACAGCAAGAAGGAAATCTTTTTTTCCCCCTTTGAAGCAGGTGGTTATTGTTTTAAATTATTAGGGATCTAAACTTGGCCACCATCCAAGATATGTCATGGAGCTTAGGTCCTCAGCTCCAGAGTGAAAAGCACACACCCAAATATTTGATCAGAGCATATTCTTCCAGCCTCGCTGACAAACACAGACTCAGAGATGAGGTTACAATTTTCTTTCAAAATCAAAGAGGTTTGTGTTTTATTTTTTTTCCCCTGGAAGAATTAAAGCATGTTCAATCAGAAAGGTCCAATGTGTCTCTGGCAAACAGAAAAATTCCTCAGGGATCCAAATTAAGCATAAAACAAGTGAAGAAGAGGGCAACTCACAGCAGTGCATAGACACTGCCTCTTGTACGGTTTTACTCTTGTGTGTTTGATTGCCCGTGTGAGTTTTGCATCTTGTATGTTATTGTTTATCAAAGACTAATCAGTGAGAAGGGAGATTAGGGGGGGAAGAAAAAAGGAAAAGAAAAAAGGAGAGGAGGAGAAATCTGATGCATATGTGAGGCCAAGGGACATTGCCTTTCAGCGTTCATGCACTGTTATCTTTAATTTTTGTGGTATTTAAAAAGACTGGTAATGAGTATCAGAGTTAAAATGCAAGGGTTGATGATTTCAGAGAAAATACATTGCCTAGAATTAGCTCAGGCAATGGCCCCCAAGGCTTTTCTAGACCAGTGAACCACCTTTAACCTTCAGCTGCCATGTGCCTGTTGAGGAACCTACCAGGGCATTTTTCAAAGCAGGGCCCAGAGCAACTGTGCAAATTGCACTTTGCTGAAAACTTCCTCCTGGCAAATCAGAAAAACTACATGGAAAACAGCAGCACGGAATGCTTGGACACAATGTAAGTTTGTACATTTTTTCTGTTTATTATAGTCTATAGTCCATTTGTGACTACTTATCCGAGGCTTTTGGGCCACTATAGAGCCATGGGCTACAGTTTGTCAACCACTGAGCTATGGAACCAGTCCTCATTAAAGAACACCTGCCAGGGATTATTCATCCTTCAGGGTAACTTCCATACATTAAGAGTCCTGTTGGTAGGAAAATATGAAATAAGAAATTTTAAAAGGACTGCATTGCTGGGAGGTGATTTGCTTTTGCGCATTGGGCTAGTTCAGCTGATGATATCAAGAAAGTTTGTTGTGCTTTACTTGGAATCCAGAAAGATGGTTCTTTAGTGAATGTGTTTTTAAAACTAATGCTCCCAAGACTTTGCCGTGCAGTGGGGGCAAAGATGGTTTCAATGATTTTTAAGCTTGACAGAAGAAATGGACACAATTGCAAAGCTGGGTTGCAATTCCTTATACCTACTGATTTTACTGGCAAGTATTTCGGGTGTATTTGTTTGCTTACACAAAATCAGATATGTTTATGTGTGTTCAATAACCACCTATTTAATATCTAATATGACAAATGAGGACGTGCTAAAATGCCTGCCTACCCTGGTAGCTATATGGAGACCAGGGTATTCTTTCTATCTGGTGGTTATCAAATGTAACATTATTTAACTCTAATGAGTGCGGGTGAAAGAGGAGACAGTATGCAGGAACAGATTTGGAGTTCTGAAGATGCAGATAAATTTACCTGCAAATCTGGTGGGCACAGTAATGCAAAGCATTAAGAAATTTGTTTACAGTCTGTAGCACCAGTTTGCTACCGCTGACCTGACATACTGGCCATTCATGGGCCACTTAATATAATGACAATGGTGACCTGAGATCCTTCTTGTGAGGCACGAGAATGAAAGAGGAGCAGCTTTCCATTGACTTTCCTTAATTTTGTGCGTTCGTCAGAAACCCAAGATTTTGTGAGGTATTGATTTGTGTTGTTGGCTTTCTTGATCCTTAATGATATAATGCTATGTAAAACATTTTGAAGAAAAATGGAGTAATCTTATATTGGAACAAACCGTTCTGTCAATAAGCAGTGTAAGTGCACCACAAAACCAACTCACCCTTAACATGACAGCAATTTCTTCAGTGGCATTTACGAGCTCATTGAAAGAACAGTAGCAATTTTATCCATTGTTTGGGGCTTATTACCCAATGTATAATGAAAGTGTTATGAAAATTAGAAAGTGCATATAACACAGCTCTTTTGTAGTGTAAATAACACAACCATTTAAATTATACATGTACTAGAATTATATTATGCACGTATACGTTATACATAAACTAGCATAGACCTTTTACCAAACTAAGCTGTATTTTAATTAGGAAAGTGGTAACAAGCCTTTAAAATCAGCCAACACTGTATTTTGGTTTTAACTCAGAAATTCTGGGGCTTTATGAATTCATGACAGACCCTTAGGGATACATTTTCAAAGCACTGCACAGGATTTTAGCCATGCAAATCCCATTAAAATCAGTGGGAGACATGTGGCTAAAACCCACGCAAGGCTTTGGAAGCAACATGCCCCTTAATGTTATCTAGACAGTGTTTCGGCCTGTGAATTTCCTTGCTTCCAATTTTTACAACTGAATTCAAAAGGAAATAAAATTTGCCATGGGGATATGGGAATTTTAACAGGATGCAGCTTCTTTTAGTTCCAGAGAAGTAGTTCTGATCTATCAACTACATTAACACATGGTAAAGGTATTTTTGGTCTCTGCTTTACGGGCTTAATGTGTACCCAGCTATTCTGACCTGTGATTAAATGATTTTACTACACAACTACGTAGCTAACCGACTTTGCAAATATATATATTGTATTTCTCAGCAGATTATAATTTCTCTTAATAAAGTCTTTGAATTGGGTAAACCATAAAGTTCCTTTTGGAGCGATGATTGTATTTGACTTCGGTACTGTGGTACCCTGAGTGATACGCTAGCTGCTGCCAGACATTTCAGAAAGACCCCAATACACTATAAAAGTCACAGGTCAGGCACTCTCAGGTAAGAGCAGTAGCTGACCAGTGTGAGCTTTAGACAGGTAGGTCTTCCTTGGTTGCCTGAGTTGCAAGGACACCGGTGGGGATCTGCAGCAGGGCAGAGACGGGCAGCGACGCGCTCGGGAGCACATTTTGCTGTTAGGCGAGAGGGAGAACTTTAGTCTCTGTCTGAAGCAGATATAGAGAAATTAAGCTTTCTCTAGACTGTGTGTCTCTCACCAAACATTAAATATGGAAGTAAAAGGTAGTATGTCTGAAGAGGTTACTCAAACAAGTGGCGAGTCCTTTATTCAAATTCAGCTTGCAGTCAGTGAAGCAGAACCTGATTTGGCAGGTTATTTGATACTGAACGTAATGGGGAAAACCTGGATCTGCTAGAGGTGTGCGTAGGCACACATAACAGAAGGGCAATCCAAATGATGAACCTGCCTGTCTGTACGTCAGGTAAAAACAGACACCAAAATTTGAGCCTCGAAGCAGAAACACTACCAAATTACATCATTTTTGAGACCTGTAAGTCTTGGAGAATTTCAAAGAAGTCCGCCTCTGCTTTCCATGCCTACAATAGGAGTCAGAATTGCAATTACAACTTGGTAGTTTTCCAGTATTTCTGTAAGGGGCTGAGCAAGATTTTTGGTGCTGCAGCTCACCTGGGAGTACATCACAGAGGCACCCCAGCACTGGGAGGTTGTGGTTTTGGGCCTTCTGGATTTAACGTGTGATCTACTTGCGTAGTTCTGTGAAGTCCACGTACCTTAACTACGCGTCTCCTATGGACTTGGTGGGACTGCTACCGTCCCTAATGCAGCGCGGGGATGCTCTTGGGTGTTTCTCCCCTTGCACGCAGGGCCACAGCAGGCACGGCAGGAGCCCTCGGAACCAGATGCCAGGGAGAGCAGCCGCTGTAGCTGCAGGTTTGTTTTTTTTTTCCCCGAAATCCCGCAAATCGCTCTGACGGGGTGAGAGCCAGCTCTCCCAGGGTGAGAGCCGCTGCGAGGCGGGAGCCCGGGCCGGGGCAGCTCCCCCCTGGCGAGGGATGCTGTGCGGGACGCGGGCGGCCCCGGCCCCTCCCGGGCCCTGCACTAGGGGGAGCTGCAGCCCGCCGCGGGGACCGGCCGCCGCCGCCGCCGCCGCCGCCCTTTGTCCGGCCGCAGCGGGGCGGGGGGCCGGCGGTGCGGGGCGGGGGGCCGGCGGTGCGGCCCGGGGGCGGCGGTGCGGCCCGGGGGGGCGGCGGTGCGGGACGGCGGGCGGGGCGCCGTTCCTCCCGCAGCCCTCTCAGCTCGGGGTTGCTGCAAATATTGAGTCTCCCCCTTAACGAGGCTGTATAAAAATCCTTTCCTCGCGGGTTTGGGGTTGTGTTATTATTTTTTAATTGTTGTTTCAGCAGAGCTTAAAATAAATTTTCCTAATTATTCCACCTAATACTATAATCTCGGTATTAAGAGTTAGGGAAAAAAAAAGGATATTTAAAAATTAAAATTGTACCCCAATGTAATTTGCTGTGCAGTTGTTGGGAGATGTCTTTGCAATTGAGAGACATTAAACTGCGTTGCTTTATCTTTCTGGTTTTCTTAATTCCAATAGGATGATATGTTTCCCCAAATTATCTGACAACACCATTATAATGAATTTAAACTTTGGGATTCCCCCTCCTCCACCCCACCCCACCCCCAATTTATCTTACTAAATTGTCCAGGGGAAAAATATAAATAAGGCAAGTGCTTTCCCCCCCCCTCCCCCTTCTTCGTATGTGCCTTTACTTTTTTCTACACTCTAATGACATTTGGCAGGCTCAACTGTGTAATGCTTGACTCGTTTTATTGTTGTCTGCTCCCAGTGGGGAATAGTTGACGCTGCTCTCTGTTTTCAATTGATATCCATTTTCAACAATATTGCTTTCTATTAGATTCCTGCACAGTTTGTGCCAGCCAAACTGAATATTTACCATGTTGCCCTCAAAGCCTCAAATCAACAAACATTAAAATAAGTAAAATATGCATTTACTATCTGACATTTTCAAATTTCCCTTTCAAATTATTATTTTGACTGTATTTCGGAACAAATGAATCAAGCATTAAAGATACCGTGTTGCCACTTAAGGTAACTCAGATTGATTTTTGAGTTTTAAATGACAGGATAAGAGGGTGCACGAAAAGAGGAAAACCTAATGCACTTATCTGCATTTCATTAGCTTCTATGATCACTTCTCTGAAAGAGGATGCACAGATTTATATTGATTGTCGCTTCCAGTCTTTGTGTTGAATGACATTGTTCCTTGTATAATCTTATTAATTCCAAGTAGTTTACTCATGTAGTAAGGTACTAAAATCAACCCCTGGAATCCTTAAATTTTGAGTTACCCCCTGAGCTTAGCAGCTCTTCTGGGGCAGACTTCTGTTTCTTGTCATCGCTTTCGTGGCTTGGTGTCTGCCTGCTTTTCCCAGCGCTCCAGCCCAGCACTGCCTCAGTTCCTTTCACCAGCTTTTTTCACCTCTGACACCTGTTTATCAGTTTCCCACATTCACCTCAGAGGCTTCTCCATTAATGGTATGTCTTTGTAATTTTCGGTCACAAGTCATTTATTATGTGGAATTTTGTCTCTGTAAAGCCCAGTTTAAGCAGTCGGTCTTGTTGACTTGCATGAAAATTACAGTGGATCAGGTAGTGAAACACTGTTTGTGTACCTTTCCAGAAGGTTTTCTGTGATAACCTCTTCTTCTCTTCTCCTCCTCATGCATCTCCTTCCTCTTCTTTGTCATCTTTGTTTTCATCCTTGTCTTTAGAAGCTCTAAGCTGTCTATCTTGTGCAAAAGACCTTTGAAATCTGGCAAGAAAAAGACTCAAAACAATGGGAATGCTGCTGCCTCTTTTCCTTGTGCTCCCTTCCACCCCTTCCAAAATGCCAGCTAGAGCTTTGGGTGAGATACAAATTTTGAAAATTTTATGTTCCTGGCTTGGGTATGGGTTTGTGGTGTTGGAAAGGCTGAACACGAATGCTGAGGAGGCCCGTGCCCTTGCCATCACCCCAGGAGCAGCAGCAGCAGAAGCGCAGGCTGCAGCAGGAGCACCAGGACAGAGTCCCTGTGGGAGGGAAGGAGATGGACCCTGTCTGCACTCCCCATTAAGCAGGACTGGACCAGCTCTCCCCTTTCCAGCATAAGGGTGGAGAAAGGTGATGCTTGACCCAGACACCTCTACGTCATTAGAGGTCTAGAGACAGCCTTTCTCTGTCTTTCAGCACAAAGATCCAAGTCTTTTCTTCCCGCAATATACTATAATTAGCCTACAAGCCTTGCTTGTAATCAGAAGATTTAGAAATGTAAGTAAACTTGCATAATATTGAAGCTGACGTAGGTTCATTTAAGCTGCTTGTTTTTAAACTTTCTCAGTAAAACAACAACAACAAAAAGGTACCAGCTACATAAGAAAATATATAAAAGAACTACATTCAGAGGAAACTGTGAAGAGCCCCAAAATTAGGGAACAGAAGAACTGAAGCTGCTGTGGAAATTTATTTGGCCCCTTTGAGTGCATAACATTCTGATGTAATTTTGATCAAGTGATAATATTCTCTTTAATCCATAGGCAAAATGCTTTCTTCCCTGCACAGGATGGATGGTGTTTGCTGAACTGGTAGTTATTCAATATTTTGTTTTTCCCCATCAGTCAATGCATGACCCCAGGCTTTATTTACCAAACACCATCCAAGCCCTGCACTTAATACAGAATTATTAATTTCCTCCTGGGCTGTTCTTTTACTCTCCTCATCAACAGTGCTTCACAATGGTTAATGGAGTTCTATATTTGGCCTGTGGCATAAGACTTTCAGTTTTTCTCAAATCGAGTGTGCGATATCCTTTCCTTCCCTGATATTTATTACCTTTCCATAATGGCACAGATGTGCAGAGGTCTGATCATAAATTGGTTTCATCTCCTGTGCGGATCCCCAAAGCCCCCGAAGTCCTGGAAGTGAAATGCCGGCTCTTCCCTGGTGCCCCAGTGCTCCAGGTTGGGCAGGGGAGACCCTGGAGGGGAGCTCCGGCAGCCTCCCCTCGGCAACAGCCCCTTCGCCCCTGCTTTGTGGTGTAAAGAGGATGAACTGTGCCGTTCCCTTGCAATCCATCTGGATGATTTGTGTTGTCATAGCTCATACAGTGTGGAAAACGCATTCAAATATAACACACAAGCTGTCAGAAAGAGCTACCAGTCTAAGACAAACAATGTACAAAGGAAAAGGCACATGATGGAGCAGAGACAGTAAGGCTTAAAAAAAAGTCAAAACCTCAAAATCTTTTGAGACATGGGACTCATCTTTTTTGCTGTCAGTCCTTAGGGCAAAATTCATTTGTTTATGACTGGGTTAGAGAAACCCCAAGTTTTCTCTTCTGGAAGTAAAATGGGAGCCTTTGGCTGAGCCAAAGGTGTGGACGTGATTTTCACCTTAGTTTCTTTTGAAAGAAGACAGTTTATCATCACAGTCAACAACCCCGGTGAAGACCCTTCTCTTGAACACAGGCAAAACAGAGAAGCCCTACGCTGCTGTAAATCAGTACAGCTCGAGGAGCTCTAGCCTTGGGTTTTCACCTGGCAGAGAGGAGGCTCAATGTTTCCACTTGGCCTCACGGCGCTTTCGTGTCTGCTCCAGCCCTTTATTCAAGCACTGATTAAATTTGGTTAATTACAATGGTAACCAACCACGGCATCCCAAGGTGCCCCCCACCACCTGTGAAATCCAGGGTATCTTGTAAAAGAAAGACACACACACAAACATTGCAGGGATAAGCTGGTGTTGCCTGAGAGCTGGTTATTTTGTGAGATAATATTATAGGATAGTGATTGCCTCGTAGATAATTGTGTGTGAAAGGGTATTTTGTCATACTTGTTTTGCTTTTTTCCTCAAGTCGGCTGGAAGCTGGAATGTACTGAGTTTCCAAAATAGAAAGAGCTGGATTCTAAAGTGACTCCGCAAAAAAATAAACACATAAATCACAGCATTCACACGAGAAAGGATGAAAAGGAAGTTCTGTAATTACCAAGGTAGATTCCACTTTATTAAGTGGAGGGGAAAATAAAGCTTTGTTTTGTGGTTCCAGATTGCTTTTAACATTAACTATATATGTTCACCAATTGACAGAAAGAAGAGCATAGTAGATTATACAGCCAAGGTATGATTGAAGACATATAGGCAGGGGGCAACTTGGGAAGCATTGATCACAATCTCATTAGGTCTGAGATTGCAGCAAAAATGAATGCTAAATGAGGAGAAGGAGAACAAAAAGATGCTGGAGTGAGACCGGTGTTTCTCCAGAGGATGAGCTACACGGTCATAAAAATGAAACGGGCTGAGGAGTGGGATTAAGGGAACAGAAACCCCCGAGAACTAAAGACTGGAGAAAGAAAACCACGTGGACCGCTCCTCTGCTAGCAAAGAATGTACCAAGAAAAGACAAATGTGTGGCTAAATAAGGAGTTTCAGACCGAGACTGAAGGAAAGAAGAGAGCAATCTGATGGGTAAGTTAGATAGTCGGAAAGGAGAAACCATGTGGTCCAAAGACCTACCTGCAAAGTGAAAAGAGAGACAAAAACAAAACTAGTGTGCTAAGTAAAAATAGCCAAAGAAATCAAGCTAATTAGTACGAAGCAAACAAGCTTGACGGACTTGCTGAGGCCAGGCGGAGAGTGGAGAGGGGAGGGCAGGTAAGAGGTCAAATGAGCTCTTTGCTATAGTATTCATTTAACAAGATGAAGGTCACATCTCAGAAAGTGTGATAGATTTTTCTGGATGGGGAAAGTGAAATGTCATCAAGAATTATGGTTATGTCATAGCGGTACTCTCATAATCTTGACAAGTCTCCAGTCCTTGCTTAATTAGTAGGCCTCATGTTTCTGAAGGGGCAAATATAATAAAAGCTAGCTGAAGATATTTAGCAATTCTGAGGAGACGCGTGACATTTTCCTCATTGTACTTTCCCGTCTCTCGTGCATCAGCGACAAAATTTTAAATTGTCTGCAAGAGAAGGAAGTTGGTGGAAAATGAGTGGCTTGTATATTTAATCTACATCATCTAATGCCTCAGTGACTGCCTATTATTGTCAAAATACGACAAAACACTTACATACATATTTTCTTCTAAGCATACAAATAGCTCTGCTGAAGTCAATGGAATTACTCTAGTGCTTAAAATTAAGCATTTTCTCTAGGATTGTATTAAAGCAAAAGCTAAATGCTAGCATAGCCAGTCACAGTAAAGTGATATACTTCCTTTTGAGTCACTAGGAAAGATGGGCTGGACCTGTAGCGGAGGGTGAGCTGGGGACACTCCAGTCACAGAAAATGCACCCAAGAAGTCTCTAATGGGCACTTGTCCTTCCCCGAGTGAAGAATTATCTCATTCCTGGGGTCGTGATTTTTGCATTTAGCACAACTGGACAAAAGCTCTCCTAATGCCTTACCCATGCTGTGGTGATATGATCAAGCTGATGAAGAGGAATATGGTTCTCTACAGTTATTCAAATAAGTTGAAACTTAAATAAAACAAGGCTGGAAAATGCTAACAATCCCATCCCCCCCGCCCCCCCCCCCCCCGCGCACCCTGTGAAGAAGCTATTCCAAAGTATTTAACATTCACAAGTAAGATTAGATGGATTGATATATTCTTGGAGAAATATCTATGTGTATATTATATTTGGCATAATTTATTTTGGAGAAATGTAAAATAACAGTAAATCTTCCAACAAAAGAGAAAACTCTGTGAAGGATGTTACAGACTCCAAACACAAACTAGATGAATGCTTTTTGTCATTTTCTGGTGTTAGATCAGAAGTCTTGTCTATTTAGTATGAAAAGGGGAAGAAAGAAAAAGATAGGAATTGATAGAGGCTTGGAAAATCTTGAATGGCCTGTCAAGAGCTCTTACTGATGAAAGTTAAAGGCAACACTTGTAAAAATGAATTACATGCGCTATTTTTTATACTGCACACAGTTTAATAGTGAACCTCAATCTATTTTATGAGACAAATACCTTAATATAGATGATTTGCAAAAAGCATGCAATATTTACCCAAATAAGAATAACATCCTCAACTACATTTAGTGCTAATTTAAAATGACAAGGGCTATCAATCCTCAGACTCCTCAGTATAACCTAATCACCAGCTGGGGTCAGGCCAACATTTGCTTTCTAGCAAAGTATTGTAGAAATAGATGAATTGCCCTGCTCTCCAGAGCATTCAATATTGGCTGCTTCTGAAATCAGAAAACCAGCCTTGAGGAAGCATCAACACATCTTGTGCCTTTTTCATTATTAATTTTCATTATGTCCTTAGCTGCTAATATTTTTAAGTGTGCCACTTTCCAAATTCTGTTACTTTCTTATATGCATATTAGATTAGAATCTGTAATTTACAGCTGTAACCTCCAAAAGACCCTGGAAAACAAAGGCCTCTCAAAGGTCTTTTTACCTTAGGTATATAAATTTGAAGAAAATAAATAGGCTGAAGTTAATTGCCAGAACAAATAAGAAGTTTGGAAAGATTATTGTTTTTAGGAAATTAAAAGAAAATTACCTGAGCCAAAAGGCAAATAGTGACTATGGTAATAGGTTTCCTGATGAAGAAAAATCACTGATCATAAGTAATTATCATGATAGACTTTAGCTTTATCTTTATTTTTCTGAGTGGATACAAACTTTGTAGCTTTTGTACAGTCTTTTCTGTTTTTTATGTGTTCCTAATTAAACTTAATAATAATAATAATAATAATAATAATAATAATAATAATAATAATAATAATGGTGTAGTTCAGTGTAAATTAGTTTGACTTTTCACTTTCTCTAAGAAAAATGCGGTGCTGAAGAGGCAACAGAATGAAACTGTCCTCAATTTTCTCGATTTTGGTCCTACACATTGAAAGAGATCTGATTTGGATCCTCTCCAAAAACTTCAGAAAGGGTCTGCTTTTGAGAAGACAGAGTAGACATTCAACTCTGAGAGAAAGATGAAGTAGCTTTTAAAAAAGTTTCTCACACTGGACATCTAACTTGTCATTTTTAAAAATGTAGGTCTACAAATATAAGTACACTGTATAGTTCCATTTTTTTGCTACTAGCTAGAAAACAGCAAAATGATTTTACCTTGTCATAAATAAATGGACTTCTGAGTAGTCCACTGGGAGGTGATGGATGAGTGTTCGCCATTCCACCACGTTCTCACGAGCTCTCGTAACATAATTCCACAGCATGGGAATTTTTGTATAGAACACAAACATACATACATATAATAATATCTGTCAACTGCTTCATAAAATCTTCCCAAAGAAATTTGCAGAACATCTTCAGCATGACAGTTTCTCAGTACTGCACGCAGTTTAAAAAGCCTGCAATAGCATCTTTGAAACCCGAGACTTTTTTCCTCCGAAGTGCAGACACTTAGCTTAAAAAATGCTGATATTTTATTGTAATTACTACCTTTATCCTGTTCCTAGTTCCCTCTGTCCCATTACTCTCTAGACAGAGGAGCAGTATGGAAAGATCTGTATGCAGCCAGAATTGGGGTGCCGCAGGACAGGGCATTTCTACTATCCCTTCCCTCATTCAGTAGAAAACTATGCAGCATGTTGTGACTGCTGTTTTAGGTATTAGGCCAAAGAATATAGAAATTTTCAAATGGAGCAATTTTCTCCCCTTCTTGCCCCAAAACAGCATCTCCTAGCTTTATTTATTTTACCAATGACTACAGGCATGAATTGAAGAAATAACCCTGTATGTGAATTAATTCAGCCTCCATGATGTCTTAAAAGTGGGCACTCCTTAACTGTGACTGCTAGAGGTTGTGATGTGAATCATAATTTACAATGTTCTGGCGTCCCTTCATTTAGATCTTTAAATTATTCTCAGGCGATGTCTCTCAAATAAAATTCTTTATCTGCCTTGCTGGTACTCTTCCTTTTGCAGATCTTTATTACAGTGTGTCAGAGAAGTTAGCTGTTTAAAAACTTACCTGGAGAGACGATGAAGATATCCTGAGGCATATTCTTCTGGTGCTGCTGGGTCTGTCTGCACAGTACTTAGCTTCACATTGCAGGCTCTGGATCTTTGCAAGAAGTGCATTTAGGTCCAAATTGGACAATGCAGTCTGAGAAGCTCTTGAACAAATGGTGGAATTATGTTTCTGCAATGTTGTTTAGAAATTTCTAAGGAATCTCATTTTTTGTTTTGTTTTGTTTTTCTTAGTATTTGCTACATTCGTGTCACCTCTCTGCAGGGCTTTCTCCTCTAGCGAGGGAAATGATAACAGTCCATTTCTCCTTAAGGCAGCTGCGGGACTCTGTTTCAGGTCACAAAACTAAAGCCTGTGGGACATTTAGGGTTGACAATTCAGCCTGTGACTTCTCCCCAGGACCGTCTCCCTGGGAGTGACAGCCACTGTGGGCTCTAGCTCAGGTCAGTTTTTCGGAAGTAGTCGTTCTGGCATTTTGTCTCCAGCAACGGGGACTATTTGCAATGAAAGATCCAAGAGTGTATCATCGGCCCTCTTTTCTAGCTCATGAGGCTGAATATTTGCTTGGATCATTATCCTTATCAGACTGAGGGTTTTCTTGTCTCTTCCCTCTGCTCCCAGGGAAACTAAGGCACCCCATCCACCATCCCTGCCGCCTTCCAAGGACAAGGCCATTTTTTCTAAGTACTAAATACAAAAGACAATTTTGAAGGCTTCTGTATTTACAAGACTTGATGAAAGAGTCACCCAATTCCTCCATATTGCTTTAGGGAAGATTAGACCAGGACTATTCCACTGCCTCAGGAACTCTCTTCACCATCCCCTGCCTATAATGTCAAGGCAGCCCTAAACAGTTAATGAGGCCATAACGAATGCAACCCACAGTCTCAGGCAGTATTTAGTGTTAAGCAGCTCTATGATTATCACATGATATTAAAAGTATAAATTTCTTGATCTCTTAGAAAAGCAGGCCTAGAATGTGGTAAAGGCCTTTGTTTAAAAAGAGAGATTTTGCAGCCTTTTCACCCTAGAAGCTAAAAAGACAGGGAATCCCTTGCAGCCTGTTGTTTGACAAATAAATATTTTTCCAGATGTGAAAAGCTGAAGTGTATCTGTCTTACAGAGAGTATGAAGTGTGTTTTTGTTTTTTCCCTTTGATATCTTTTTTTTTCCACTCCCTTATAAATGGATGGGAATTTGGGGGGTTTTTTTTGAGTGTCATTTTGTGTGCCCAATTTTTGCATCTGGCAAAAGAGTGAGGAAGGGTGCGCTTACTAAAATCAGTGATGGAGAGCGATATATCTTATCTGTGGTTCTCTGCTGCTGTGTAGAAGATGATAGCCACTTGTCAGTGCCAGCAGTTTTTCTCCACATCCTGATATATCCAGAGCAAAGACTGGACTGGGCAAAGGATGTGGAGGATGAGCTGACTTTTTTCCCCTAATCATGTCAGATCACTCAAAGATTTTAGCCTTATGTAACCTGTTACTCCTCCTGGTAGCTGGTCTGCACTGGAGCCAGCCTAGCTGGGAATTTTCGCTGGCTGCGGGAGCTCCAAGGAAGCGCAGGGAGGATAAGAGAAAAACACACTGACTCTTGCATATGTGAAGCTCCAGACGGGGTACATCCTCTGTGCCTGGGATCTGGAAACGCAGTCTGTTTGAAAAAGGATAGGAAAATCACTGAAGCTTTTCAGTGGCTTTGTATTGCTCATGTTTCTTTCTCAATAATGCAAATATGCCGCTGTATCCTGGGTAGCCGGTGTGACAGGGCATTCCCAGGGGCAGGGGTCAGGCTGTTGCTGCAGGCAGGCTGGCAGCCTTGCAAGGTCGACCTTGGGCAATGCCCAGTGCGACCTGGGCACACAGGTCAGGCACTTTCTGGTGTCCATGCCGTACGCGCTCTGCAGCTAAGCAGAGCGCTTGCATCTTCTGCGCTGTCAGCATAGCACTTTTTCCAAGTGCTATATACTCTCACTACAGGATTATAAAAAAGAAATTAAACTGGAGCCCATTAAGCCTGTTTACTCTCTGCTGCAAATATTTTTACCATGTAGTTTTGTGCGCAGGAAGTGCTGTAAACTTCAGCATTGCTGCTGGCTCCTTTGTAATCACTCTGCTGATTATGAATTGCTGCCTTTTGGCAGTTGCTGCTTGCACGGCTATGATTTCTGCTGGTGGGAGGGTAATAGAGGGGAAAAAATGGAAAAAAATGCACAGGCCATGGAGACCTCAGGACAATTAATGTCCTTCAGCAAACTGGAGTAGGGTGCAAGATAAACTAGCCAAATCCAAAGCTTGTGGCAACTCTATTTCTATCTTCTCCCTCCTGCAAAGGCTTTATCTAAAGAGATATATGTGAAGAAACTAGACCAACCAGTTGGGACTTGATCACAGTATATCAGAAGAGACTATGTAGCCTGAGAGCTGGATTACAGACATCACAGCAAAAGTCTGTTCAAAAAAAGAAGAGAAAAACATTAAACTGTAAGATAAAACAAAAATCATCCCTTTCCTCTGTATGCAAAACAGTGATCTGAGCAAAAAAACAGGAAGAAATCCCCATGGTTATATGATAGCTGATGTGTTTTATTTATTTTTATGGGATAATATAAAGCTTCATACAGTAAATGTAAGTATTATAGGATTTGGTGTGTTAGTATTTTCATTATGAACTCATATTTTTCAGAAGTTTATAACCTGGCTGTTAGAACTGGAGTGAAGGCTTTGGAGCTTGCTGCACCTTAGCTCAGCCTGAGGCAGTGACCCCCTCTGCTCCCTGTGAAACTGGTCACTTACCAGTCTGGCACTGGTGTGTGTGTGGGAGCAGGATGCTGTGGGACTAATGGAAATCTCTCAGTCAGAGAGGGAGAGTGGACCTCATTGATTTATTTTAGAAGAGGTGATTATTAGGGGGAGAGGAGGGCACGTACATATAGAAAACTTTATCCAGTGAATTTCACACCCATCATGGAGCTGAGTAAGTCAGTTCTTTTTTTAGACTGCTGATAGCAGATGGCTAACTGAAGGCATTGCTCAGTAATATTTTCTGTTTCTCTCTTCTTTTGCTGTTTGGTTCTGTCTCAGGCTGGACATCTAGGAACGCGTGCACAAGCCCAAGCCTTTTGGTTTGGAATTTCTAGGTACTCTTCAGGTTGTTGCTGTTGGCTTTCCCCCCTGCATTTTTCTTCTTGGTCGATCAAGATCCTGTTTAGACTAATTTCACAATACCCTCTCTGTTTAGCTGCTCTCCGTCTTTTCTTCAATGTAGGTCCTTACAGAAGTCTGCCATTATCAAACTCACATTTGTATCCTCTTCATCTATCTTCCATCTTCTTTTCATCTCACCCTGTTCTTTTTCTTTTCTCCTTGTTTAGCCCAGTGGCAGAAAAGGGCTATTAATTATTCCTGTGAAACTAGCATTTCTGCTTGCATGGGAGTGCTGCCAGACTGCATTTGTTCACATTAATGTGTCTCACTAGATTGTAATGGGGCATCTGATGACATTAGATTCAAATTCCAGAAGTTCACATCTGTCCTTGCACAGTCCCTTAGTTTTTCCCCAAGAAGATCCAGGTTTGAAAACTGGACTGCCTTGGCTGGCACAAACTCTCTTCTCTGTGCCCACTTCTTGATCTCCAGTGCTAATTAAAACTATTCCAGGGGTGTGGATGTTTCAAGCTTTCACTTGTGTGCATAGTCCAAGTGAAGTCAACGTGCTATGGAGTGAGCATTAGTAGCCGACAAGTTGGTGCGTTGGATCACAGTGGGTCTTGTTAGAAATAACTTGGGATCTGAACTTTTTTTAAAGTAGGAAATCCAAGATAATACCTCATCCCCATCCTTGTCTCAGCATTTTTGTGAAGGGTCAGGTTAAAAAGCAAATTTTGCTCACAGAATTGCTTTTAATTGCCTATTCTCATTCTCCAGTCGCAGTTCTTCACAAGAATATGTCTGAGCAGATGGCTTTGACTATAGCATGGGCTATGTACCACATAAGAGTACTCTGGCAAATATAGTGAGGTATCTGTCTGATATGGATGACAAGAGACAGTGAAATATGTGAGAGTGTGAAGCTGAAGTGTGGTTACTTCTAAATGCTGAATTAGCTCTGGTTCAGTTTTTGTTTCAACAGTTGTTGCTTTCTGTAGGAGCATTGTAGCAAGCTGAACTCGACTTTTAATTTTGCCATGCTAGTAGGATGAGTGACCTCCGGTTTGCTGTAGATACTCTCATAGCAGAAAGAGGTGAGAGGTTTAGGAGACAGTCTGGCAGAGCACAGGAGTCAGAATTTGGGGAGTGGGGAGAACGCCATGATAAAACATAGTGGTTAGTGATTTGCATGACTGGAAAACCAATTCATCTCAATGGTACCTGGTAGAGTAGTTAAGCCAGAGTTATTATCTCTGGTTCTTCCTGAAGAGGAAACAGAATTGGGGTGCTGACATGATGCTGTGAATAATTGTCGGCGTTTTGGTGTCAGCATGGGGAAATTAAGCCTTCCTGCCCCTGTTTGTTTAGTCTCTTCATCAGGCTGGAGTGTCATACAATAGGTGAAGACGTAATACACTTGGCTAGTCAGAGTGCTTAGGCTATCATTTGGGAATCATTAACAAAAATCTCCTTTTCCTTTCTAATCTTGTCTTAATTCCTCGGAGTCTTCTTTATGGTTTTTTTTTGTGTATGAGGCAGTGGTGTTCTTTGGGAAAAGGCTCATATGAAGAAATGGGTTTACACTACACCCAGAGGACATTGAGGCTTGTCAGTCTGATATCCTCTAGAAACAAGACCCATAGCGGGAATAGTTGGCCAGGTTTTGTGTGACCACTGGCTTCTTCATGGAGTTATGTGGCTGCCCATTTCTCAGCTCTGGTGAAAACCAGGAAGCCTAAAATGAGACCACTTGTCTAAAAGCTTGACTTAAACCCTTGTGGAGCTCTGTTCCTGGGAGGCTACTGAGAAGAAAAAATGAAGATTTGGCAAAGCTAAGTAGCCATAGTCCTATGAGAACAAGAGCTGTTTGACATTTACTTGTTACTATTTGTCATTAGATAATTCTCTCATTCAACGTGTTTGGGAGCCAAAATAATGCCATGAAGCTGGGGTTATTAGGCATAGACCTTGAAAAATAGAGAATGGCTAAAGTAATGTGTGAACCATCTGTGCAGCTGGATATGGTTTCTCTAGTTGATGAATGACCAATACATCTTCAAGAACTGGGATGGACTCATGAATGATTTGCATAAGGAAAGGAGATGACATTCATCAGCTTTCACTGTCTGGTTGTTAAAACGTTTAATTTTTGAAGCCAATATCTTTCTTCTTTCTCCCTTGCTATCCCTTGCAATAGGGAAGGAACTCCCTTTACACATCTCAGTGTCTTATCTTTGCTCTTCTTCATGCCCATCCTCAAATGTCCTTTTTGTGATGTCTACAAAATATCCTCAAGACTTATAGAGAGCTAAAACTCTGGCTTATTAAGATGGCCAGTGTTGTCTTTTTCCCCCCTCTTTAGTTCCCTTCTCTCTGTAGCTATCTGTCATCCCCTGGTTTATGCTGAGATTGGAAACTCTTAGGAACAAAGACTGCAGGTCCATGAGTAGGGCTCATAAAATAACAATTATAGTAATTGATAACATATTCTCCTGAGATAACGGAGTAATTTCTAGACACCTTGCTTTAAAAGCAAAGATATATTCTCTTTCCATCACTGTTCCTCTTGCAAACTCCATGATCTTGTTTCCAACATGAAAGCAAGTCTCAGACCATGTATGTTTGTGTGTATACCTTATAACAGAAATATTTTCTCAGGGAGCTATAATGTTTCAGTTGCCACTGCAAACATGTCAGAGGAGTATGTGAAACTGAGCTGACACAGTGCAGAAGCTTTATTGGCGATTACTCCTGAGACACACACACTGGACATTTAATTAGTAACACAGCCAGTTATATTGCGGACTTGAAGATAGGAGGAGATTTCCCTATGATTCCTTAGACAAACAATTTAACCTTTTTTCTTATTAGGGCGGTGATACTATGTTATGACACTATGATCAAAGCTGGGGTGGCAGGTAAGGAGGTGTGAGCTGACAACCCTGTAATTGGAGATGGGTGAGGGATTCCTTTGCACAGAGGGTTAAATCCTGCACATTGTCCATGGGGGTTGTGTTCCTGGCGCTGCTCGGGCAGGGCCTTGCTGTAGGAAAAGCATGGCAGTAAGAACTGAGTAAAAAATGAGGGTAGACGGGAAGACCCTTGTCTCCCACCCAGGTGATTCCCTGTGCTGGTTTCTTTCCCCAAAGGAAGGTGATGTGGCTCCCCCAGTGGAAGCCCCACCTTGTTTCATGGTCCCCTTGGGCCCAGGTGTGAAGGATGGGGGGGAGGAGGTGATGGGAGCAGGCTTGGCAGGCATGAGCATACCCTGCTCCCTGCACCAGGGCATCTGCTGCCCAGATGTGGCCAGACATGCTCATGCCCATCCTGTAGCAGAGCCAGCAGGTACCACAGGGACAACAGCGATACAGGGTAGGGGCAAGGATGCTGTCCCCGCATGGGCTGTGCTCTCCTTCTGCTGATCCCACAGCTTGCCCAGGACAGACAAGGCTCCAGCCCTTTCCCAACACAGCAGGGTCCTTGGGGACCCATTTCTTCCAAAGAGACTCTTGATCTGGATTTTGCCATGCAAAGGATAACCCCCTCCTCCAGGTAAACATAGGACCCACTACATTTATAAAGCAACTCCTATGTTTGAGGAATGACTCCCGCCAGTACTTCAGCAGGAGGACATTTAAGCTGTGAAAGCATAATGAATTTCGATGCGTGTTCTGTGCTGTGTCAAACTGTTTAATTTCGAGAAGCTGAAGTCACTACCCTGTTGTTTCATGTTTCTGTCTAATTGAAATGTTAAAGAACTGATCTTTCTGCCATGTATTTAGTCTGGACATTCCAGCCTTTGAACTCTCACCAGTGCTGTGAGTAATATTATCCACACACATTCACTCTATTGTTACAGCAAAATCTCTACATCTGATTTTTTTTTAAAATCAAAGGACCAGCATGACATATACACTGAAAATGTTCATTTGGAAAAGAAAGAAAAAAAGAAGGAAAGAAGGAAAGAAGGAAAGAAAGAAAGAAAGAAAGAAAGAAAGAAAGAAAGAAAGAAAGAAAGAAAGAAAGAAAGAAAGAAAGAAAGAAAGAAAGAAAGAAAGAAAGAAAGAAAGGAAGGAAGGAAGAAAGAAAGAAAGGAAGAAACAAGAAAAGAAAGAAACATCAGCCCATTACACTGGCTCTTGGGGAAGGAGGGAGGAAGCTTTCATTAGACTCACCATCATTTTCAGTTTTAATCACCTCTGTTCTTCTCAAATTAAAAAAGAAATTTTGATCGAGGGTCTAGAAGACCCAGAAGTGCCTTCTGGGGTTATCTGAACCAGTCACCTGTTTGGAAGAGACAGCCTTTCACCATCAGACGGATATGCATTTTCAATAATTAACTATTTTTAGCGTGGCATAAGTGAAAAATTAATAAGCCCCAGCAGCAAATATGCACTGCAGTGTGGGTAGAGAAGAAAATACAGGCCACAGCTCAACCTCCTGCTTTGAAAGTTTAGCTCCCTTTCTTCTCCCCCACTTCCCCTGCCACAGTCCCCGAAGGGTGACTTCCCTCTTTAATAGACCCACGCTTACACCAAGAGGTTGCCATTTCCCAGCTAGTCCAAGCATTAACATTCATCATCTCATTTCAGCACCTCCCGTGAGTAATTACAGCCCTGAGAAATAATCTTTCCTTCTGATTTTTTTCTACCCAGCCAAGGGCTCCCCACAAACTCTGTGCACTCCCCTGGGGACCTCGTCGTTCCTGCAGTGCTCCCTGACCTATTCATTTGTTCACTCCCTTTGCTGGAGCCAGCAGTGAGCAGGAGGGCGGAGCAAGAGGATGGGGTCTGTCAAACAGCATTGTCCTGGGTATAGGGACATTGCGGCTGAGATGGCACAGGAGGAAGGACGGAGCCCTTCCAGAGTGCCTTCCCGCCGGTCGAGTAGCCAGGAGCACTGAAATCAGCCCTGGGACCCCTCTGAGCAATAAACAGCTCTGTTCCCAGCTTCCCACTGCTGCAGTGGGGACACAAGACTGGTCTGAGAGGTTACGTGACAGATACTCATTCACGAACCACACCACCGTCAAGGTGATGAGCAGATGACGTGGGGAGCCAGGGCAGAACCTGGGCCATTTAGTTTCACCTTATGCCCACTTTTGACACTACCCTCTCCGAGGCTGGGGTACCATGCTCTGTAGCATGTCTAGCATGGATTGTTCTCTTTGAATTTAGCCTAATTTTCAAACAAACATAAAGCGGTGAGAGTTCTGGGCAGATGGAGGAGAGAGGTCTGCAGTGCCTCTGCAATGTTTGGGATACAAAATTGGTCTAATGAGCCATCAGTGAGGATTCACTCAAACTGGGAGGAACTGAAGACTGCAGTATCTGCAGTATGCAGGTATGCAAAGCGGGGTGAAGCCAGAGCAAAATGAGCTGCGCCAGTTTTTAGGCAGCTGCACCTCCTTTTGCAATGGGTTGTCCAGCCTGCCTCGCACATGGCGTGCAGATGTGTCCTAAATATTTGGCAGGTTTAAAATCAGTGACTGATCCATTTCCCATTCTTTTAAATTGAATTGAAAATTCAAAAATTGAAAATTTAAATTGAATCAAGGAATGTGTAGTCTAATTTCTGCATGGCAGTCATCCATTTAAAAGGTCCAATGATCATTAAAGTACCAGTAACTAGGGAAGAACCAATGGAGTGGGGCACTAGTACTTGAAATGGAAGCACATAGTTAAAGCATTGTGTGGAATAATGAAAGGAAATTTTGTTCAAGCGAGATTGTTACAGACTAGAAATACTGTAAAGTAACCTGTGGGTCCGTCTGTATAAAAAAGAGAACACGTACAGAAATCTACAGAAGCCATTATTTATGTTATCACTCGAATTAGAGACTAAGGAAATAGTATGGGCACAGTTGATGGATTATACAATAACAAAGGCTCGAATATCCCTAGTAGATTTGTTTTTAAAATAAGCAATTTAACGGCCACATCCTGGTTAATAGGTGGAAAATGACCTAAAGATTTTGATTTGATGGGGCAACTGTTATTGATTTCAGTATAGTCTTGACAGGGAAGGGGTTTATGCATGAAGTTGGGACAAAACATTAAGGCAGGTGGAATCACCTGCCTGACAGATGTCAGTCGTGCAGAGTCTCAGGGATATCAGTGAAGGGATACTTGAGATGATGGAGTCTGAACCATTTCCATTTTCCTTTCATTTTTCAGAGTTGCCCAAACTTTTTTTTTTTCCCTGTAGACAATGCAGTATTTTTTCCTTCGCAAAGCTAAATCAATTACTTGTTTAACTATTGTTTTACTGAGAAATTTAGCTAGATTTATGGGATGAGTTCAGGATAATGACATGTTTTTAAACATTAAGAAAATATCAGTCCTTTTTTTATTTGAAGTATCTTAACGTAGAAGGCAAAACAGCAATTCTTATTTATAGGTTTGTATAGCTGGTGTAATAGTTATGTACTAGTCAGAAGTGGGAAAGGACACCTAGAAAGCATTATGCAAGAGAGAAAATCAGAATTTTATTTTGAAGCTGCTGATGCTTGAGCTTCATATTTTCAATTAAAAATGATGAAGTTAAGTACATGGCATGTCAAGTTAGCATAAGTGGAACCTTAAATGAAGTATGAATTATTTGTAAAACATTATGTAGATATAACTTGCCTCACAACAGATAAGTACATCTTTGCGCTGTATTTGCTGAGTGGAAACTGTTATATTTTTCTGCAGAAGAAGGAGGCGCCATTGGTTACATCCTGTTTCAAAATGTATTTATGGTCAGACCCTGGAGTATTTGAAACCACTGATGCGAGGTGCTGACAGTATAGATCAATGCTTCTTACTGACTGAGCTGACCTTTTTTGTACCAAGAACTGAAATCCTCAGGGAACAAAAACTTTAGTACCTGGCTGCTAATAGTTGGATTCAATTACCCAAGGAGCGAGCTGAAAAAAAGGTACAGCAGTTGAATATTTTTGAGACTGCTCTAGAGAGGTGGAAGACAGATCACATACCTACTGATAATATAATATTTTTTGTATGAACTTTGAAGGTAGATATAAATTGCCTGCTTCACAGCCAGACCTGCAGTGGTGATTTCACTTCAGTGTATGTAACCTGGAGTGCAGATTTGTAATTAATAATAAATCCAGGCAAACAAACTTTGCACAGCCTCTCCCTTCATGATTATGAGGTACAAAATCAAAACTCAAGACAAATATCACATTCCCTGAAAGGAAAGGGATCGTACACAGGAAAAATCCCATCAAAGGCCGCCCTCCCAGTTCACCCCACACTAAAAACAATATCCTGCAGAAAGCTGCCTTCCCAATAGCATGTCCCTTCCCTACAATCCGTTTCGTTCTCCATGGCATGGCTAGATGCAGAGCAGCAACATGCAGAGCTCACATCAGCACAGCAAAAGTTCCCTCTTGTGCCTGGAAATTGGATGCACCATTGTCATCGCCAGAAGAGAGCTACGATACTGACACATGAAAGTACCTCTGACAGCCTGGGGAAATTGCTTTATTTTTTTCTTCCAGAAGAAGATTTGCAATCCAGGCTAACAAATTATTCTTTTATCTAGTTGTTTGTGTTATAGGACCTCAGTCCAGGATCAGGGCTCCTTCATGGTACACACTGTGAAGACATGCAAGGAGGAGAGCAGTTGGCACCCCAGAGAGCTTGCAATCTGCATAACAGGCAGGAGCTACAGGGTGGAAGGCAGCTGGGCTGAGAGAATACAATAACGATAAAATGGGTATGCATAGCATCCTTCTCATTAAAAGATGGTGGCAATTTGAGGGCATCATGATGGAGGTAGCTTGAAGGAAGAATTTAAATGAGGTTAAGAAGCCAGCTATACAACAGGGATATTTTGCAGTCATGGTTTGGGCTGGGAGGCATCCAGGAGGTGCTTGAGGGAGAGGGAAAAGTGGGCACCGAGGCAGTGGTAGGAAGGCTGATGGCAGGTGTTAACAGTCTGCTGAACACAGGCTTCATTAGTGCATCTCAAGCCACTGTAAAATTTCATTTGTCATTGTGGTGGGCTAGTCTAGGCCACACTTTGTTTTTTTGAGGGGAATTTCAAGTGTTCCTA